>NC_064572.1:65022790-65330736 GCF_937001465.1 Orcinus orca | reverse complement strand
TTACTATGTGGGTGACTTTAGGCAAATTGCCTAATCTCATTAAACTGTAATCTCATTTTCTTTACAGTTAAAGTACACAAAATTGTAAATCAACTATACTCCAATAAAATTTAAAAGAAAAAACCATTAGTACCTATGGCATGCAATTATAATAAGGGCTAAATGAGATGGTGCATGTAAAGTGCTAAGCATGAGCCCTGAGCCCTGGCACATAGTAGTGCTTATTAAGGGCTACCTATAGCTATTGTTGCTATTATGCTGAGCTCTCTCTGTGGCCCTGATAAACCAGCCATACATGTCTGCCTTCCATTGTGGAGTGCTCCCCAGGCTTGTCACTAATTTCACTGGCTTTGACAGATTAACTGATATTATTTTAAAAAGGGAGAGTGAGTGCTTTATGATCTTTTAAATAGTCAACATAGTTAAATTTCTGTAATTATTTTCCAAAGATCTCAGTTTATGATATTTATATTCTAACTCAACTTTTTTGTTTGGCTATCAAATAGCTGTTCCACAGCCAGTCCCTTCGAGCAAAGGAAGATCTAAGAAAGTCTTAGAATCAGTGTTTCGTATTCCACCTGAACTTGACATGTCTTTATTACTAGAGTTTATTGGGTGAGTACCCTAAACCTCTACCTCTAAACTTTAAAATAAAGAATTTTTTAAGTCCCAACAGTTACAAAATCATCCTGAACTAAGGTCATACCGAGTTTTTCTGATATCCTTTTAAAGAATAATTCTGAAATATTTAAGACTTAGAAAAAGGTACTAAAGAGTAGTAAAATAACCACTTGTATCTCCATCATCTGGCTTTTGAATTAAACCATGCTAATATGGCAGAAGGCACTTGGCTACCTCTTCCTGTTCATTCCCCCCTTCCCTTAGAGGTTAATAACTACTCTCCTAAAAGTAATGATTATCATTCCCATGCATTTTTTTATGTGTTTGCCACATGTGTATCTATTTCTAAACAATATGTAGAATTGTTTTTGGCCACTTAAAAACTTTAAATGGTATCATACCATGTTTTCTAACTTGCTTTTCTCACTTAGCATTGTATGATTCATCCATGCTAAAATGTATAACTAGTTCAGTCATTTTCACCATTGCCTGGTATTCCCTTAAAATAAATATACCATAATTTATCTTTTCTTGTACTGTGGAACACTTTGTTTCCAATTTTTTTCCTATTATAAACACTGTTGCTTTAAGCATTTTTTACGTATCTCCTTATATATATATGAGATATTTTTCTAAGAGTGTAGATTTGCTGTGTCTTGGGATATGTTCGTCTTCAGCTTTACTTGGTTTTGCCAAATTATTTTCCAAAGTAGTTGGATATCTCCCTAATTAATAAAAATTGCTTCTTTCAAACACTGTAGCATATGGTGTACTCCATTATCCTGCAATATTGTTAGGCCGACTGTCATCATAGAGTTGGCCTGTATCAAACTGTAGTTTTCAAAATAATTCCATAGTTTGCAGGATAAACTAAAATGCCTTTCTTGGAAGATCTAGATCTTCCATTTTATGTCACTGATGACTATTTGACTTCTCAGTCACTTCCTCCTTATAACTCTAGGTTGCCTGTATTATTTATTTAGTATCTAGCTTGTACTATGTTGTATTTATCTCTTTATGTATTCATCCTGTGTTCTCAACTGATATTAAGGATCCCTGAGAGGCGAGAAACCTTTCTTATGCCTCCACAGAGCCCACGTAGTAGTGGTTGATGATAATGAAATAAAGATCTCTTTAGAAGAATGAGAAGAAATCATGTAATACCAGACTTTAAACCAGCAATTTCTGTTATTAAAGAATGTGTTCCAACCTAAATGTCCAAAAGGGAACTGGTAAAATAATGGTATATAGCAATGAACATGTGCTAGTAACATATGTGCTAATATGGAACAATTGCCAAAATTCACTTTCTCAAGTGAACAAAGCAAGATGCGGAAGAGAATATATAGCATGTGCTCTTTATGTTTTTCTTAAAAAGCGGATGGTGGGCATATATACATATATATATATTTTTTCCCCACAGGCACAGACCATTCCTGAAAGGACATATAAGAAAATGTTGATAGCAGTTGCTTCTAGAAAAGGGCACTGGAGTGTATGAGTATAGAATTGGAAAAGGTCTTACTTTTCATTGTATTTGACTTTTTACCATGTAACTTGATTTTTAGTAAGTCTAGTTAAGTAAAATTTGAAAATTGAAAGGAATTTATATTTCTAAAAATATTTTCGGGAAATGTAACCTTTTCCACTAACGCACAGTTGGAACTGACAGTTTTTTTATACCTTTTTTGAAAAGTGGCAGTAATGCAAAGATGGCAAATATGTGACAAGTGTGCTACATTATCTCTGTCTGTCCAAAGGAGAAATCAATACTTAATCATGGCAGGCTTTCCTAATGAGTGAGACTTGAGTACTCTGGTCAAAGCAGTCATTACCACTTACTGGAGTTGTTACATTGTTAACACATTCCCTGCTGTAGAAAAAAAGAGCCCTCACTTGGAATAAGAAGATCTCTATTTAAGTCCTAGCTCCTTTGTTATATAGCTTTGTAAAATTGAGGTAATCGCTTTCTGTTTATTCATAAGATGTTTATTAAGGTCCTGCTGTGTACCAGCACAGCACTCTGCTAGCTGCTGGGAATGTAATTGGAGTAAGTCAGCCATGGCTCTTGCCCTCGTGGAAATTGTATTTTTAACTTCTCAGAGCTTCAGCTTCCCTATCTGTAAAACAAGAGAATTGAACCTTATATGTTGAAGATTATGATGAGTAGTCTGTCTACGTCATAAAATAGTCTTTTATCTGTTTTCAAATGGTTATGGGGAAGAAAGCTTCCAATGTGGCAAAGAGTTCTTTTGAAGAAGTCGCCAGCCCCCAGAGTTAAATCCCCACATGTTTACTACATTGAAAAGCTTGGTGTTACCACTGAAGTCAGGCTACTGAGGGTAACCCATAGAAAGCTCTTTCATGGCAGGACAAATGGCAGGTGAGTTTTAACCTGATGCAAGTACAAGGGCAAATTTGGTCCAGCTGGTGACCCTGCTTGAATTGGATTAGCAAAAATCCTGAGGTAGGTTCAGCCCATGGAAGTGATTTTTCAACCACTGGAATGAATATGATATTCCCGGCCCCCCTAAATTTGGTATGCATGTTTTGTGATCTTAAGATAGTCTTGTACAGTACTTCTCCTTTTTGTTCTTCAGTTTCTATGTGTAAAGTAGAAGATTATAAAGCCTTAGGCAGTATAGTGTATATAGAAAGAGCATAGACTTTGAAGAGTATAACTGAAGGTATGTAACCCCTAGGATGTAGCTTAACTTCTCTGATCATCAGTTTCCATATTTCTAAATTGGGGATTATAATACCAACTCACAGGATTGTTATAAGAATCAACATATGGTATTTCTAACATGTCTAAACTATTATCAGTATATGAATATTGAAATAATGCAGGGTCATTCAGAAATAAAGGTTAAAGTAGTCTGTGGTGCTGTAATGTGTACAATATCTGCCTAGTAAAGAAAATGGACTCACATGAAATAAGTGTATGAGAGAAGATATGGCAAAAATTTAATGCAATCTTAAACTCAGTGGTGTTTAGTAAACCAGGGAGGTGCTATCCCACTGTATGCTATGTTATCCAACTGGGGTCTTATGTTCAGCTCTAGGCACTACATTTTAAGAGAGATGTTAGTAAATTGAGGTGTAATCAGAATAGTAAAAGGTGTGAAAACTATGTCATGTGTAGTAGCAGAAAGATTGAATCTAATTCACAAGAGTACCAAAAGGCAAAACTAGGACCAATAAGTATAAGTTACAGGGAGAAACATATTTGATTCAGTGCAAGCAAGCAATATCTAACAAAGTTGCCCACAAATGGAATGAACCGACTTGTAAGTTAAGAAGCTATCTCAAAAAAAAAAAAGAAGCTATCTCTTTAGATATTCAAGCAGAAGCCAGATGCCCATATATCATGGATTCTATAGAGATAATTCTTATAATGAAAAAGATATTTTATTTATTTAGTTATTTTGGCTGCGCAGCTTGCAGGATCTTAGTTCCCCAACCAGGGATCGACTTGCGTCCTTGGCAGTGAAAGCACGGAGTCCTAACCACTGGACCACCAGGGAATTCCCAAGGATATTTTATTTTGTAGCTCTTAAGATATTATAACCTTAGATTTACATCTATATATAATGTGTATACATAACTTATGTTTTATGTTTGTCAGTATAACATATTCTATAGATATTTATACTATCTATATTGTATATTAATATATTTCTCTATATTTGTATTATAAGAATACTCTAGATGATGCAATTGTGATCTTGCCTATTCTTCACAACGTGATAGGGAAGAAAGAATGTGAGCTTTGGGAATTCCCTGGCGGTCCAGTGGTTAGGACTCAACGCTTTCACTGCCCTGGCCCAGGTTCAATCTCTGGTCAGGGGAACTAAGATCCAGTGCAGCATGCCCGAAAAAACCAAAGAATGTGGGCTTTGATATGTACACCCGCGTTTGAAACCCAGCTTTATTACTTACTAGCTGTGTGACCTTAAGCAAGTTATTCAGCCTCTCTGAGCTCAATTTTCCTTATCCGTAGAATGGTGATTCTAATGCCTGACTTAAAGGGTTACTGTGAGAACTGAAAGAAACACATGCATAATATATGAAGACCTAATATAATGCCTGGTGCATAGTAGATGGTCAAAAAAAGTTTGTTCCTTCTCTCCTCATGATATAAAAGTAATTGATTTAATCAAGAAATCTCTTCGTACTTTTAGAGGAAAAGCAAACTGAGTAAATCATGCCCAGGTGATTATGTTACAAGTAAAACAACAGGAAATGTAGCAGCTTTCTTGTAAGGACTCTATCTTGTAAACGTTGCTATCAAGAAAAAAACACATTAATTATGACAGAAAGAAAGAAGTTTTACTTTAAGCTAGAAAATGTTAGAATGCTACATGTGGGGGAAATATAAATATTAAGAGTATACTTTTAACTCCTGGAAGTAAATATACAAAGCAATGTAAAATACTGTATAAAACTGCCTTTGCCTTACCACTAGGTGGCAGATATGACAATTAACTACATTTGTTTATTTCATAAAGGGTTAGGTGACCGTGTTTTAAAATTAAGTTGATGTTCCTCAAATATGTGTATTTATGTTATTTTTCTGTGTTATATAATTAAACATATAGTTCAAAATTGATTAATTTTGCTTTCGTTTTTCAGTGCTAATGAAGGCACGGGACATTTTAAGGTATTTTACTTTTATTTTTCATTTACTTTACAAGAGGACCCTGTAGCACACAAATTTAAGATTAGCAATCATATGGAGACTGTCTTCAGTTACAGTCTATAAAATTTGTTCTGTAAATAAAACTTGTTGAAATATGAAGTACATTCAGTAATGCTCTCTTATAATAGGTTTATGAGAAAAGAGTTATTAAGTAGGGATTTGTTATTAATTCAGAACAGTGGTCTAAGGAAAAATAAGTGAGTAATTTTTAAAACTGAAACCAAATGCTGTGTTAATTCGGTGATTAAAAAAATGTCTCAAAGCATTTTTTGCATATTTGGCATTTAGAGTTAAATATGAGCTTAAAATTTCATTTGCATGTAACATCTTTGGTTGAAGTTAGCCTGCCCCAACTTGTTACTTCAATCATTTACTGAAACTTTAAAGGTAAGAATGAACTCTTTTGTAACATACTTAAGTTCAGAGTTGTCTTAAAGGCTTCAGCATCACAGGTGCCATTGTACACAGTGTTGCTCCTATAGTATGAATCATTCAGGAAAAGGTGACTTTTTTAAAAGGGGTAAATCAGGCCTATAGTTACTTGGGATTATAAATGTATAAGGAAATAATTGACTTTGATCTGGTTAGATTTTCAGTGACTTTGTCAAAGTCTATACTAAAATATGGGTGGGGCTTCCCTGGTGACGCAGTGGTTAAGAATCCGCCTGCCAATGCAGGGGACACGGGTTCAAGCCCTGGTCTGGGAAGATCCCACATGCCGTGGAGCAACTAAGCCCATGTGCCACAACTACTGAGCCTGCATTCTAGAGCCCGTGAGCCACAACTACTGAAGCCCACGCGCCTAGAGCCCATGCTCCGCAACAAGAGAAGCCACCACAATGAGAAGCCTGAGCACCGCAACCAAGAGTAGCCCCCTCTAGCTGCAACTAGAGAAAGCCCGTGCACAGCAATGAAGACACAGTGCAGCCGAAAAAATAAATACATAAATAAGTTCAAAAAAAATAAATAAATGAAAATAAATTTTAAAAAAAACACCTAATAAAAAATAAAATAAAATATGGGTGAATTATACCTGGTTGGGCATAGTGTTTTGTTTTGTGACTATAATGGCTTAGGAGGCATAGGAATTGAATTGAAGCATAGGAATAAATGAGTACTTTTCTGGATGAAGTATATTATAGGTTTTTCCCAGAGATCATTGTGATGGAGGGAATGCAGTGTTAGGTTTGGTAACTTTTTACCTCTTCTAAGTTGTAAAATAACCAAACTTATGGTGATTAACTTTAGGAAGTCCTTTCATAGTGTACTGGGTGGGAAAGTAGCATGTAAGTTTCTATATGGGACAACTGTAGAGTCATATGCTCCTAGAGTTCACTGAAGACACCTGTCCAGTGACCTGTAGTAGCCAGACGAGCCAACAGAGTATAAGAATGTCGTGAAGAAAGAACTAAAAATTAAATTAAAATATTAGCCTATTGCTTCCGCGAAAGCACATATGCGCTTAGAATATTTATGTAGTTCTGATCCTCGTACATCAAAAAAATATGACACTACCACCTATGAAGTGTTCTTGCCAAAAGAAATGTGAAGCTGATCATACCCCTAGATTACTAATTTACAGGAAATCCAGGGGACACAGGAACTTATTAAATTACTTTGTAAGAATATATAATAAGCCAAATCTAGACAGTGGAAAACTGCAGGACAAACAGTTCTGTTTCTCCAGCAAATAAAAGGGAAAGATGTAAAGAGGGAACATGTAGATAGAACATACTGATTAAAAGAGACTCAAGGGACATCAGTGTATGGCGTTTATTTGGATTGGATTTGATAATAAACTAAAAAATTTATGAGATGATAGCCCCAGATTGTAAGTAATCCAAATATCCATCAACTGATGAATGGGTACACCAAATATGATATATCCATACACTGGAATAGTATTTGGCAATAAAAAGGAATGAAATATTGATACATGCTACAACCTGGATGAACCGTGAAGACATGTTAAGTGAAAGAATCCAGGCACCCAAAGACCATGTTATATGATGCCATTTATATGAAATGTCCAATATAGGCAAAAGCATAGAGAAAGGAAGTAGATTAGTGGTTGCCAGAGGCTTGGGGGAGAGGGGAAATTGGGAGTGATTACTAATTGGTAAGAGTTTCTTTTTGGGTGATGAAAATGTTCTGAAATTAGATAATGGTGATAGTTTCACAACTTTATAGATGTACTAAAAACCATTGAATTGTATACTTTAAAATGGTGAATTTAATGGTATGTGAATTATATCTCAATAAAGCTGTTAAATTTTAAAAAACAAGCCAAGATCCAATAGAAACTTCGAATAGAAGCATTATTTGTAGTATGTTTAGTGTATACATTTGAGAGTACAAAAATATATCTGATAAAAATAATATATGCATAAATTAGAATTTTAGCTTGAGTCCATCACTGGTTATTACATTTTGTGTGTGAAATCTTTGTTTTATTTTTATTTTCTCTGTAATAACAACCCTAAAAATAATAAAATCATTTTCTACTAGGTAAGAAAATTGAGATGGTGAAATTTGTACATTTACTGTCTATTTTCTGATATCAAGGAATTTTAAAGTATGATAGTGGTATTATGTTTTTAAAAAGAGTTCTTATTTTTTAGAGATACATACTGAAGTATTTACAAATGAAATGATGTGTCTGGGGTTTGCTTCAAAACAAAACTGGGGAATGGGGGCCAGTAAGCAGTTGGGGTAGGAAATGGATGGGGGATACTTAAAACAAGATTAGCTGTGAGTTGATAAAGCTAGGTTTATAGAAGTTTATTACACTGTTGTTATAGTTTTGAGGCATTAAGTTTTCAGTGTTAACTAATGATACTGATGTTAGTTTGCAGGCTTATGTCTATAAGAGGTAATGAATATATTGTTTTAGAAACAAATGATCGTATTTCTGCATATTTTGACTTTTTATTTTGCTAAAACAGTCATTTTTTAATATTTTCTTAGCTAACACATTGGCAATCTTAACATTTTTCTTTTAATTCTGTATTTATAAGGGAATTCTAGCTTTTGATATTATAGCTCAGCATTCTCTACTACTTAAAAAGCTGTTTTTATACCTTGTCTTTTATTTATTGTTCAAATAAATATGTCTGACTAGGATGATGCCTAGTTAAACTATTCACCATGTACACTTATGGCATGAAAATCATAAAGTCTGTTTGTTACATTTAATTTAAAAGTGTTTCACCAAGCAGTCATTTAGTTCAGAAAATTTTTTCTTTCACTTTTAATTATGAAAATGTTTAAATACACTGAAGAGTAGACAGAATAGAACCTCCATGCATCCATCACACAGCTTTGCCAATTAACTAATGACCAATTTAATTTCTTTTATACCTCCATCCACTTCCCTTCTTTCTTTTTTTTTTTGGCCTTGCCACACGGCTTGTGGGATCTCACTTCCCCACCAGGGACTGAACCCGGGCCACAGCAGTGAAAGCGCCAAATCCTAACTACTAGGCCACCAGGGAATTCCCACACTTCCCTTCTTTCTTTCTTTTTTTTTTTAAATTTATTTTTATTTATTTATTTTTGGCTGTGATGGGTCTTCTTTGCTGCGTGTGGGCTTTCTCTCTAGTTGTGGCGAGTGGGGGCCACTCTTCGTTGGTGCACATGCTTCTCATTGCGTTTGCTTCTCTTGTTGCAGAGCATGGGCTCTAGGTGCATGGACTTCAGTAGTTGGGGCTCACCGGCTCTAGAGTGCAGGCTCAGTAGTTGTGGTACATGGGCTTATTTGCTTCCTGGCATGTGGGACCTTCCCAGACCAGGGGTCAAACTCGTGTCCCCTGCATTGACAGGCGGATTCTTTTCTTTTTTTTTTTTTAATTTATTTATTTTTAATTTTTATTTTTGGCTGCGTTGGGTCTTTGTTGCTGTGCACGGGCTTTCTCTGGTTGCGGCGAGCGGGGGCTTCTCATTGCAGTGGCTTCTCTTGTTGCGGAGCACGGGCTCTAGGGGCGCGGGCTTCAGTAGTTGTGGCTCGCAGGCTTAGCAGTTGTGGCACGTGAGCTCTAGAGCACAGGCTCAGTAGTTGTGGCGCACAGGCTTAGTTGCTGTGCGGCATGTGGGATCTTCCTAGATCAGGGCTCGAACCCGTGTCCGCTGCATTGGCAGGCGGGTGCTTAACCACTGTGCCACCCTTCTTTCTAATATTATTCTGAAAGAAATCCCTGGCATTTTGCCATTTCATCTGTAAAGTGTTTCAGTACTCTTAAAAGATGAGGCTCTTTTTTTAATGACCACGTAGCATACCAAAAAAAAAGTTACAAAATGTCAGTGTTGAGAAAGATAAAAATAAAGAGACAGACCTATTCTAGATTAAAGGAGATTACAGAAACATGACAACAAAATGCAGTGTGTAATCCTTCATTAGATTCTGGATTGAAATAAGAACAACTTGTAAAGGACATTATTAGGACAACTGGAGAAATTTGAATTTGGACCCATTTAGATAATTGCACTGTATTAATGTTATAAATTTCCTGATAATTATATTGTAGTTATAGAGGAGAGCCCCTTTATTCTGAGATGATAACTGCTGGTATATTTAGGGGTTAAATATCTCAATGTCTGCAAGTAACTTAAATAATAAATGTACAGGTATATACACACATATTACATACATTGGAAGAGGTGAAGCAAATATAGCAATGTTAATCATTTGTAAAGTAGGTGAAGGCTATCTGGATCTTCATTTACTAGTGTAACTTCTTTGTAAGTTTGTGATTTTTCAAAAGGTTGAAGGTGGTGAATAAAAAGAAAATGAGTTTCTTACCAAATATCTAGTCAGTGTACAAGTTTTTATCTCAGCTGTAGTGGGTGTTTTGTTTTGTTTTTTTAACATCGTCGTAAATCAGGATCCAAATAATGTTCACACATTGTGATTGGTTGATAGGTTTTTAAATCTGTAAGTTTTCTGTTTCTTTTTTCTTGCAATTCATTGTTGACAAAGCTGGGTCATTTGTGCTATAGTTTCCTACAGATGGGGTTTTGATGTTGCATCTCTGTGCTGTGATTTAATGTGTTCTTCTGTCCTCTGTCTTTCCCATAAACTAGTAGTTAAGTCTGAGTGTTAATCAGACAGGTTTGATTTGAGGGGACCAAGAATACTTCATAGTCGGTAGTGTTTTTGTCCATCTGGAGGCACATTAATGTCTGGTTGTTTGTGTCTTTGTGTTGTTAGCAACAATTGGTACTCAATGTCTAAGCCCATTAACTTAATAGGGTTTGGAAAATGATGCTGTCATTCCTCCTCCTTTTATTAAAATACTTCAATAATGAGGAACTTCTATTTGATTAGCCAGTGGTACCATTCATATAGGAAAGAAAGAATAAATGCTGATTCTTTCCCTTGACTTACAAGGTTCAAAATAATGAGTTGGTTCATTAGCATGCTCCAGTCCTAATCAATTAGGTATTTTTGATTTTGTTTTTACTTTAATATGAACTCATGCATTTAAATATATTTGTGGTTTAAACCCCTTTTAATTATTATCTTTATTGATGTTCAAATTGTCTTATCATAGATAATCATGGTCTATAATAGCTTCCTTGCTATCTCATATGACAAGATGTTCCATGCTCAACTCGTACATCTCTTGCCCCAGACACAGAATCTGTCATTTCTCCAAGGTGTCTTTTGGTGGTATTTCAAATTCACCATCTGGTTGGTAGGGATTTACCTTGTGACTGGGTTGGTAACTATTTTCAGTTGACAGAGGTAGGAATTTTTTCAAGGTAAAATGAGTTGATACCATCTTTTTAAAAGATATTGGGTTGGCCAAAAAGTTCACTTGGAAAAACACAACCAAACTTTTTGGCCGACCCAATATTTTTAGTGGTATGCATTTTCTATAGTCAGAAAATAACTGAATGTCTCTTAAATCGCCCTATAGATTCTACCTTATTGTTTCAACTTTCTTCTCAAATTGACCTGTGTTATAGATGGTAGGGAAGATTGCTGTGCTTAATTTCAAAGAAGTAAAATTCTTCTGTGGAATTTTTCTTTCCTGTTTATATGCAGATGGTAGGAGGCTATTAGATGCAGCAGGAAAAAAAAATGAGTTGACCATTTAGGTGAGAACCTGCTTTGCAGCTTAAGAAAAAAAAGAAAGGCAAAAAACAAAAAAAGCAAATTGTTAAAAAAGCTGGATCTGAATTATATCGGAAAAAATTTCTGTTAACTTGTGAGCCTGCGGTATGAAGACTAAGGTTAACCACGTGAGAAGCCAACTTTGAAAGCCAAGGCCAATGTTTTTCTTTCAGTTACTGGCAGATCTCATAATTCTGTTCTGTGTGGTCTAAAAAGTACAGTATTGATAACTTTAGCTAAGTTGGATTAATCTTAATAAACACTTGGGGGTGAAGTGCTCACCAAGAACTAGAAATGATGAATATTGAATTGTCCTCTGTTGGTATACCTGAAGCCTACTATTGAGATGGTAAGCCCCAGAAATTAACCTTCAGAAATGCACTGGTTGCCAGGCAGGCATCTAGCTAGATAACCCAGGATAGCTTCTCAAGGCACATCATGGGATTCTCATGCTACATCAGGCAGTGCCACCTACAATGCGGTACCTTCATCAAGACTTCACCTGGAGCACTGCTGTATCTGCTCCTTAGTGAGAAAGACTGCTTTCGATTTTCAAGATGATTCTTAAACCTGCGTTTAAAGAACACGAACCTTTGCCATTTTTGTCTAGATTATATCAGTATCCATGATGACAACTAGGTCCTCTAATTAGATTCCTTTACATAAAGAACAGAATAAATCAATACACTAGTAATAACTAAGTACTTACTATGTGCCAGGAATTATTAATAGTTATTTACGTATATTAACACACTTTCCTTATGATAATTCTATGAGGTAGGTGCTATTAGTATCTCTATGTTAACAATACAAATGGGGAAATGGAGACACAGAAGCGTTCAGCAACTTGTCCAAAGACTTGCAGCTAGAAAGTGGCAGAACCACGGTTTAAACCCAGGCAGTCTCTGGAATATCTGCACTTAACATGCTATCTGCTGCACTGTGGTAATAAGGGATAGATCTATTGTTAGGAAAGTTCTTAAGAAACCAAATTACAGATAAGAGAGCTGAGTGCTGTTATATGGAAGAAATGTGTGCCTAACCTGCCTGGGTCCTCTTGGTAGCAATTCTGGGCTCCCTCTCTGCTAGTGCTAGAAAAACATTGTTCACATTTTCCTAAAAGGTACCCTTTTAGTTCTTATTACCCCAACTTTTCATTTTTATTAATAGTAGTATCCTTAAAATTGCCTCAGAGAGAGAGTGGCTAGGTAAGCATTACTTTCTACTTTAAAACGCTATGGTCTCTCTACCTATCACCTTAGACTGTTGGATCAGATTCCAGCCATATACATCTAGATGTTAATCTTTTTTTTTTCTTTTTTTGCGGTACGCGGGCCTCTCACTGCTGTGGCCTCTCCCGTTGCGGAGCACAGGCTCCGGACACACAGGCTCAGCGGCCATGGCTCACGGGCCCAGCCGCTCCGCGGCATGTGGGATCTTCCCGGACCGGGGCACGAACCCGTGTCCCCTGCATCGGCAGGCGGACTCTCAACCACTGCGCCACCAGGGAAGCCCCGATAATCTTTTTATTTTCCACTTTTAAAAGAAAATTTCAAACTCATACAAAGATAGACAGAATAGTAAAATGAATGCCCATGTACACATCACTTAACTTCAATAATTATAAAATCATGGCCAATCTCAATTCATCAATACCTTTAACACTTCTCTTATATAATCTTGAAGCAAATCCCGAACTATCATTTTATCAGTAAATAATTGTTTGTTTCTAAAAGATAAGGACGTTTTATAAAAACATAATAATGATACTATAATTTTTATTTATTTTTATAACTTGTATCTGAATGTGTAAAGCAGCTTTTTAAATATTTATTTATTATTTATTTTGGCTGCACTGGGTCTTAGTTGCAGCATGTGGGATCTTCGTTGTAGCATGCGGGATCTTTTTTTTTTTAATATTTCTTTATTTGGTTGCACCGGGTCTTAGTTGCAGCACATGGGCTCCTTAGTTGTGGCGTGAGAACTCTTAGTTGCAGCATGCATATGGGATCCAGTTCCCTGACCAGGGACTGAACCTGGGCACCCTGCATTGAGAAGATGGAGTCTTACCCACTGGACCACCAGGGTAGTCCCAATACTATCATTTTTTAAATTTACAGTAATTCCTTAAATATCCACATGCTATTTAAATTTCCTAGATTGTCTTATGAAAATTGTTTTAAAGATTTTTAAAAATCAGGATCCAAATAAGATCCATATATTGTAATTGGTTGATATATCCCTTATTTACAGGCCTTGTATCTTTTTTAGTCTAGCGGTTCCTCCTCAGCCTTGGTTGGTTGTTTTTTTTTTCCCTGAAGTTTTTTTGTTGAAGAAACCAGATTGTTTGAGACATTGAATCTTGGGTTTTTGCTGTCAATAAATTTTACTCTAAGTTTTATTCTTGATGAGGTAGTAAAACAAATCTGTAAGCCGTTCTATTAAAAAAAATTGTTGACATACTTTTTGGAGAGGTGAAGCTAAGCAGGAATTCTTTTTTTTCTTGTTTGATAGATAAATTAACTCAAATTTCATAGTAATTTTTCTTTCATAAATCTATTGAATTATCTTTGCTATAAAATGTGCTTTAAGGTTTATACATTTTATGTATATTTAATCTGAAATTGGTTTGTTTGTTTACTTTTGTAGCCATTGGAAAAGAAGTTTGTCCGAGTTTCAGGAGAAGCAACTATTGGACATGTAGAAAAATTCCTCAGAAGAAAAATGGGTCTTGATCCAGCTTGTCAGGTAGAGTATATGTGTGTAAAAAGACAGGAAGTTGTGAGATTACCTTTAACATATTGAAGAAAGAACCGTCTCTAGGATTTCATGCAGTGGCTTTTGTTTTATGACATTGTAGATATTGTAAATGTTAATTGAATATTGGTACACAGTGATCCCCACCCCCAAATTTAATCACATTTGACTTGCTGCCATTGGTGACCATCTGTGGGTGTCAGAGAAAAGCTGAGGGTGTGAGAACGATTAAAGAGCTTCTAGAGTTTCAGCTCCAGCTCTTTTCTTTTTGATAGTAGAGCAAAAATTTACTTTTCCATCCATTCAGTTCTCTTCAGAGGACATCCTTGGATTTATCAATGTTTAGCTCAAGACACCTAGAAAAGTGGAACAGCTGTCTAATATAGACTCTGTTAGTTTCCTAAGGATTGAAAAAGATCTCTCATTATAGCTATATAATACTTTCTTGTTGTAAGATGGAAATCTCAAACCTCATGTATTGTTGCATATAAAGTGTAAGTAAACTCATAGTTTAATAATGTGGGCCAGTGAAAATGCACGTTTACATAGCTCTGCTTTTTCATTAGTCAAATTTAAAAGGGGTTTTTGTTATTCTCCATCATATGTAAAATTTTATAGAATAATTTTTATCTAAAATGTCTATTTGCTGTAGATCTGAAATTTTGCTGATGTTTTTAGTATCAATATCTGCCAGTACTAAATATATATTAAATTCAATTAAATGTGATTTCTCTTACTGACTTTGACATAATGCTAGCTGTATCTCATGGCAGCTGAAAATTGGAAATGACTTATCTATCACCTTGTAGCCAAAGCATACTTGAGGTTATTCTTAGCCTTTTGGTTAGAAATAGATAGCTGTTTAGGGACTCCTGAACAAAGAATTGTGAGTAATCCCATAATAGTCTATTATTTCTAAAAGCAGAAATCAGAAGACTTGCACCTGATTATATAGAATAAGAAGTGGCACCCAAGAGGGCTTTCTTTAGGATATAGATTACTTCCTCTGTGGCTAGATATTGATCAGAGCCATTTATAAGTTTCACACTGGTGTTTTAAGAAATTTGGTTGCCAAAGCTCTAAATTGGTTTTATTGTGTAAAAATGTGGGTTTATTTTTTCCTCCTATCACAGAATTCAAGGCTTTTAACATTTTGAAATAAAATGATGTAAAATTTGTTTCAGTCTTTAATTTTGTCTCTCAGCTCTTCGCTCTTTAGGTAAATATTTTTTTTTTCTAATTCAGGTACTATATAGCTGGTAACATTCATAAATTACTATTTCACCAAAATGTTAAAATAGTGGAACAGAGAATTATCAAATATGCAGACCCATTTGTGACTAAAATTGTTTAAGCCTTCTAAATCCAAGAGACAGTAAACAAGAGTTACTTCTAATATGAACAAAACATTGAGCTAGTTAACCATTAAACAAAATAAAATTCTTGGTCAACCCAGTCACTTGAGCCTTCTGTGCTGACCTTCCTTAAAACCATTTAGTCCCAAATAGAAAATGTATTATTTGTTTACAGATATGTGACCTTCGTAAATGGTTATTTACTAGCAGGAATGAATGATTACTAGGGGACTGTTAAATAATAAAATACCTTTAAAAGTATTATTTATTTGTGGCAGATAAAAATAAAAAAGGAAGACAGTTCTGAAAGATAAAAAAAATGTAGACGTGTTCTTAAGAGATTTAAGTTAATTCAAATCAGAAATCAATAATTATCTGAGTAGATTTCTTTCACATAAGAGAGCCCAGTGCCTCTGGATCTCCATGGTTGATTTAGTGGTGTTTTGAATTTATTGCTGTCTTATTGTATCTTGTTTTTTAATAACTCTTGTGTTCCTTTGTACATTATTTGACCTTCAGACCTTATTTTGCTTTTTTGAAATGATTACCATATTGATCACTAAATATTCTCTATATAAAAGATGTGGTAGTAGATTTTGTTGTTAATCCTACCATAATTAATTCCGTCTTAAAAGATAGGTTCTTTTTTTTTTAAATAAATTTATTTATTTGGCTGAGTTGGGTCTTCGTTGCTGCGCGGGCTTTCTCTAGTTGAGGCGAGCAGGGGCTGCTCTTTGTTGCAGTGCGCTGGCTTTCTCATTGCGGTGGCTTCTCGTTGCAGAGCACAGGCTCTAGGCGTGCGGGCCTCAGTAGTTGAGGCTCACGGGCTCTAGGGCGCAGGCTCAGTAGTTGTGGTGCACGAGCTTGGTTGCTCCGTGGCTTGTGGGATCTTCCCGGAGCAAGGCTTGAACCCGTGTCCCCTGCACTGGCAGGCGGATTCTTAACCGCTGTGCCACCAGGGAAGCCCAGGTTCCTTTTTTCATTATTTATTTAGTATATGACCTTAACCCTATCATTGAATTGTTTCCAAATCATTTTTCAGAGACCCTAACATGTCATATGGTGTATCCCTACCATTCATTTACTATCTATTGGTACTAAATTGAGCATCTATGTGCTTGGCCTCCAGTACAAAGATGAGACAGAAAATGCCACCAGGTGACTCAGTTGTGTGGGAAAGATATAAAAGTAAACAACTGAATGACAATAGGTTATGATGACTGCCACAAGAGCACAGAGTGAATGATTTAACTCTGGAGAGGTCAAAGAAAGGATTTGAAGAATGGATTTTTTTTTTTTTTTTTTTTTGCCAGACAGACAAAGAAAAAAAGAACTTTCTATCAAAGAAAAGTATGTATGAACAAAGAGGAATGAGTGTGGCACTGGCTCAATCAGTGAAAAATCCTGTCTTGAAAGCTTTAGTGTGATCTTGCTTTTAAAAAGATACGGGTTTTTCTTCCCTTAAGACCATCTTCACGTTATGATTTCCGCTCTGAGATTCAGAAATATCGTAGTTATTCTTCCTAACTAAGACTTAATACTCCAAAGGGTAGAAAGATTATGCAGAAAAGAGTTAGCAAAGCAGACCTGAGGGTGCTGCCTTTGGAAGGGCTGGCTTACAAGGTTGGCCCTTGCCTAGCATCTAGGAAGTTGGCTTGTAAAAAGTTCCCTGTGCTAATATGAAAAGTTACCTAACTATTGAGGGTGTTTCCCCGTACCTAGATTGTACAAACAATGGGTCTATGATGAATAACTGCTTTGCTTCTGGGAGTCTGGAATTTGGTAGTTGCTAGGCAGAGAATGCCAACATGACCATCCCTCAATAAAAACCCTAAACTCTGAGCCTCAACTGGGCTTCCCTGGGCAGAAACACTGCACAAATTGACTACATTTTCACTGCTAGAGAAAAGAGTATGTGGGTGTTATCTCCTCGTGGACTGGGAGGGAAGAGCATAGGAAGCCTGTGCGTGGATTTCTCCAGACTCTACCTACATCTTTTTACCTTACTGATGATCTGACTGTGTATCCTTGCTGTGTTGCTGTAATTACTCATAGCTGTGATCATGCTGAGTCCTGTGAGTCCTTCTAGCAAATTATCAAATATGTGGGTCATGTTTGTGGCACCCTCAGAGATGTGATTCTGTTTGAATGAACTAATTTATGAAGTATTTACAGTCAAGTAACTTAAAAATCAGCATGTAAAATGAGAAGTAGTTTAAATGTTTATCAGGAGGATGGATAATATAGTTTATGATATATTCATAAAATGGAACACTATGCAGCTATTAAACACAGAGAGCTATCTATGCATTCCAAAAGATTCCATAGTATATTAAGTTTTTGTTGTTTGTGTGTGTCTGTGTGTGTTTTAAAAATATGTAGAACAAAATATGTGACATGATCCCATTTCTAGAAGAACAAAACCAAAATCCCCACATGCACACATTGCATTTAGGAGCATATGCATCAAACTGTTAGTAAATGGCTAATCTCTGGGAGTTAAGATTAAGTTGAAAAGAAAATTGTAGTAACCAAATCATAAATGTATACCATGTGGTGAAGCCCACTAAGGGTGGTGGTCTCTGGATAGTTGGATACTTAATAAAAACATAATGTTAGTTTCCAAGTTCTTTAATTTTTCATGGACCTAAGTTCTATGCACAAGATCTGCTGTTAGTGCACAAGATCTGCTATTATTGCTTTCAAGTCCTTTTGCAAACAAGTATTGCTTTGCCAACTTTAAAACTGGTAAGCATAAAACAAAAGTTGTTACTAATCGGAGGTTATTCATTGTGAGATACCACAGGGCTTGACTAACTGACCTATGTACCAAATCTAACCTGCCATCTTTTTATGAATTATGTTGTATTGGAACAGCCATACTATGGCTGCTTTCATGCTACAGTGACAGAATTGAGCACATGTGACAGTGATCCTGAGTCCCACAAGCCTAAAATGTTTATTATCTAGCTCTTTGTAGAAAGTTTGCCAACCCCTCACATGCACTTATCTTTGGAGAAAGATAGACCTGGGGACAGACCTGGGTTCCGATCTGAACTTTGCTACTTACTATAGCCTTGTGACCTTAGGAAAGTTTAATGTCTTTACTTCTTAGTGTCCTATCTGTAAAATGGGAATTACAATGCCTAGCTCACGGGAATGTGAAAATGAGATGAGATAACATATGTCAAATATATAGTGTAACAAATGCTGTGCATAGAGGCCGCTCAGCTAAATGCAACTGCTTTTACTATTCTTACCCAACCATGCTGAAGGTTTTAGGGAAACTAACATGTTGGCAGTGCATAGGATTTTTAGAGTAAACAGAATTTGAAGGTCGGAAATCTGGTTAGGAGACGGTTTCAGTGGTTTAAGCCTAAGAGCAGCAGTTGAAAGAATGATATGAACTTAAAAGGCAGGGTGAAGAAGGAAGCAACAGGACTTGGTAACTGCACGTGAGAAGAAAGGAAAAGGAGAAATAGGAGTTAGAGCTGGTATTTTGGTTTGGAGCAAGGAGAAATTTCATGCTGTAAGCTAAATAGGGACATTAGGAGGGGGAGCCTGTTAAGTGATATGTTATTAATAAGATGTTGAGGACCTGTTCCCACTTTAAGGCAATGGGAAAGGAGTACTTAGTGAAAGAGAATGTAAGGATTTGCATTTCTATTTCTAGCAAGTGAGTATACTGGAATCATATTACAATATAGTATATAACTGTACAACCATATCGTTCTTTCTAGAGCATTCTATATAAAAGTAGATTTGTCTTAGAGCTTTGACCTTACTAAAAGGGCTGAAAAGACCTTGTTAAGATTGTTCCATCTGTAAAACAGTTCCCCTATTGTGTACTTTATGTCAGCAGTAGACTTTCCACTGTTGGAAAATGAGATATTCCTCATTAAGAAAATTATTCAAATAACTAAAGATTGCCTTTTTAAGCATTATAAGCCCTATTAATCATTGTGTCATGAAACTTTTTAAAATAATAGACTTTTCTGTGCCTTCTTGTGCTGAACATATCAAGTATGATTTAACTTGTTCTCAGAGATTCAAGGAAATCATTCTGAATGCCTGTTGTCTGCCCTGCTATGTCCTCTAATGCTCCTTCCATTTTACTTTATTTGTAAAAAGTTTCTAAAATCTTTCTTGAGAACGTTTAATCAGTCTAAAATAGCAAAGACTAGTCTAAAAATAATTATGTTGATCTTCCTCATTTTGTCATATGGTTTTCTGAAGCAGGAAAGCAAACTTATACTCTTATTTGCCTGTAGGTAGATATCATCTGTGGTGATCACTTGTTAGAGCGCTATCAAACTCTAAAGGAAATTCGACGTGCAATAGGTGATGCAGCAATGCAGGTAGGTCTTAGACTTCACCATATTTATGCCTAATGGACAAGTTATTTAATGAAAGAAAAATGTTCCATGTTATCAATAAATTTTTAATAAACTATAATTTTCTTGAAATTATCTGGACTGAAAATAAGAAAGCTAATGTTTATTGAATGCTTACTGTGTGTCAGGCATTCTTCTAAATGATTTGTATCGATTAGCTCTCTTATTCCTCATAGTTTTATGAGATAGATATTCTTTTTTTCCCAGTTTTAAAGATAAGGAAACCAAGGTACAGAGAGGACATGTAACTTACCCACAGTGAGTGAGTGAGTGAGCCAGGGCTCAAACCCCAGGCAGTTTGATTCTAGAGGCCTTTTTTTCTTTTTTCTCTGTCCAGTATTGCAGTAGAGCTTTGAAGACTACTGGGCAAATGTATCTGCAAGGACATTTCTTTAAGAAAAATTTGTAGAGACTCATTAGGCTATAGAGATTCACATACCATTCCTTGCTCAATTGGTAAGAAGCCATGGTAACCGTTATGATGTTTTAATTAGCCTATAATGTGAGTGGGAATATAATATGAAATCTGGTCAGGATACATGAAAAGCAAGATAAGACTTACAATTTTAATGAAGAGAAAGATCCAGTTTCTCCTGGAACTTTACCCTCTAATTCTAAAATCCGTTGGTAGATCATATAGATGAGGAAACTGGTCTAGACAGATTAAGTAACTTGCCCAAGGTCACTTGGCTAGTTAGTGGTAGAATCAAGGTTCACCTATTAAAAAATTTGAGCTTAAAGCTTAGAATCTTAACAAAAGGGTAGCTGAATACTTATTTAGGTGATTATTTGATTATTCTTACATGTTTTTAGAAATATAGCACCATACCAATTGTCTACATTTTGGTAACAAATAATTCAAAAGATTCTTCATAAAATACAAAAGCAAAATTGTTTCTTGGCTAAGTAAAGCATACTTAGAGATATAAACAAAACATTTCTTAAAATTTTTATAAGGTGAAACTTCAGAAATCTTAGAAAATGATTGTCTTTTTTTAAAAAAAATAAATTTATTTATTTATTTTTGGCTGCGTTGGGTCTTTGTTGCTGCACACGGGCTTTCTCTAGTTGCGGCAAGCGGGGGCTACTCTTCATTACCGTGCACGGGCTTCTCTTGTTGCAGAGCATGGGCTCTAGGCGCTCAGGCTTCAGTAATTGTGGCACGTGGGCTCAGGAGTTGTGGCTCATGGGCTCTAGAGCGCAGGCTCAGTAGTTGTGGCGCACGGGCTCAGTTGCTCTGCAGCATGTGGGATCTTCCCGGACCAGGGCTCAAACCCACGTCCCCTGCATTGGCAGGCGGATTCTTAACCACTGTGCCACCAGGGAAGTCCCGATTGTCTTTTTAAAAGTTAAGCTTGATTAGAAATGTAAGAATCTAGGAGTAAAATTGCAAAGTCAGTGGAGTGGGTAGAAAATATGACTTCAATTCAATAAGTATTTACGGAGCACTATTCTAGACATGGGGAGATTCAGAGATGAGCAAGTCCCAGAACTTAAATAACCTGAAATATAATTAATTAAAGTCCTCATTGATAACAATGTGTCATGTAATCTCAGGACCTCTTAGCTAAATGAATAACATATCTCTGCAGTGAAAGCTAGGAGGTAGCAAGTGAGGGAGAGAATGGTAGGAGCTGAGATCTGAGCAGCTGGAATAAAACCATGCAGGACTTTATAGGCTATAGTATGAACTTTGGATTTTAATTGAGTGAAGTGGGAAAGTACTGATTGGAGAGATTTGAGCCAAGGACAGAAGAGACATAAGCTGACTTAACCTTTTAGAAGATTCACTCTGGTTGGATAGTTTAAGAAGACCATGAATGGAGACATCTAAATATAAAATATAAATAATATAAATAATATTTATATATTTCTGTCTATTTATATGGAATATAAACGTAATAGACATCGATTTAAATTTGAATTATAAGGAATTATCTCATTTCATAAAATGCGATTTTATACATGTATTGAAGTTTTGAGATTTTGAAACAGCTTGTAATTGTGAAATATAACTATATGCAAAAAATTGACATTATGTAAAATGTAATTTGTATTCCTGTAAAAATGTTAATAGGATCCTTCTGTGTGTGTTAGAATACAAATTCATTTACTTTGATTAGACTAGTTAGTCTAGAACAGGTCTGATGGTCCGTGGGCCAAACATGGTATGGGACTATACTTTATTTGGCTTATTCTAATTTTTGAGTTTAAATTCCTTTAGCTAAGCATCTGCTCTCTGGTTTACCACTGGTCTCAACATACCCTATTTGACTACATACGTGATTCACATATTCATTTATGTTACTTTTCTGGCCTTTGTGGGCATTTGAATTGGTGAACCCCTTTCTAGAATTCTGGTGAGTTTTCACCGAAGTTGCCAGTAACAGAAGCCAGATTGCAGTGAGTTGAATAGCGAATGAGAAATGAGGAAGTGGAGCCATGAAAAAGCTTAATAAAGAAGAAAGAGAGAGCGATAGCTAGCGAAGAGTTGGAAATGCAAGGCGTGCATGCCACCACTCCCTCTATATGTTGCTCAAAGTAGGCCCATTGCCCATGGCATACTTCCCCAGTGAGCCTTCCTTTCAAGCTAGTTTTCCAGTTCATAGTAGATTAGAAATAACACCTTAAAAACACTCTTTTAAGCAGCCTTGGTGAGAGCACAAAGAATTAAGACCTGATATCAAGAGAGGAGACATAAAAAGACTCAGAAACAAGTTATCTGGAGTCATTTACTGTCAGGTTAAATTTCCCACGACCCCAGAGGACATCACTGTGTTACAGCACAGTGTAGTTACTGTTCATAATGATGACTCTGGATATCAAAGAAAGGGTAAATTGTATTGAACAGACTTCAAGGAGGAAGTAAAATGTATGATACATTAAATGGGTAAGAGTTCCAAAATTTTCTCACTTGTTTTAGTTGTAAGCTGCATTTATGTAGGAAATAAATGTTTTATTTTCTTAGCAGATCCATGATATTTTATGATAATTGAGTCTTTTTTAGAGAAGTCCAGTGCTTGGGTGATATATTAAGTAATCTGTGCAGAATGAAATGTGTATCTTTTAGTTCTTTTTGAAGAAATGTTTTGCCATAAACAACCGTGACTAACTGTGGATACCTGGTAGTTTCAGAATTTTCTTCTGAGAGTCATTAAAAAGGCACATTAACAGGGAGTGTTTAGTAATGAAGTGAGTGAACAAGCAAGTTTATTTATCTTGGACTCTTTATTCTCTTTAAATCAAAGAATTTCACATTCGTGTTGGGTTACGAAAAATAAACTATCTTTGACTTGATCATTTACGTAACTGATTTTTAAATAACTGCAGAACACTTATTTTCTTTTCAGGATGGTCTGCTGGTCCTTCATTATGGACTTGTGGTTTCTCCTTTGAAAATTACTTGAAGATTCTAAGGGTATTGTGAGGAGGGAAACAAAATAAGGAGACTTCTGCAGGATTGCATCTCACCAAAGAATTCCACAGAATGTGTAATTGTTATCACTTTGTGCTGTTTGAGACATAACTTATCTATTTTCAGCACCAAGAATCATAGGATTTATAATTACAACTTGGTATTATAGAATGCATCTGTTTTACTAGAGACTATATATAAAAAAGCATCCACAGCTCAGGGGGAAATTTTTAAAGCAATGAATTTTTATGATTTCAAATACTTTGACATTGATTTTGTTTCGTAATCTTTGAGGTAAATCAGTTACTGTTTTTGTTTTTGTCTTCATTGAGCCATACCCCTTTCAAGTTGGTGGTTAGGATTCTGCTCTCTGAAATGGCATCAGTTGGTCAGTCACCCTTTCAGAAAAGAAGTGTGCTTTTGAACTGAAGATTTAAAGCCAGTCTTTGTTAAATTACAGAATGTACCTCTTAGACAAAGACCAAAACTATGGGCCACTTTTTGTATGTTGCCATCTTATTTCGAACTTGTAACTTTTTTTTTTCAACCAGCAACACTACTAAAGAGATATTATTCACTTCTAAAAGGGATGGATTATAATTTGTCTGTGTGAAGAGACTGTCTCCTGTAGGGTTTATGGCCCGTACCATAAGCCTTCAGTGTAATAAACACTCCTTTAACATACCTTACAACGAGGGGTGCCTCTTTGCAACAGTATTTTTATTTTTTGAATGTTAGTTTGATTAACATTCATTTTGAGTACGTAATGTGATTGTCAGTACCTTGTAATGGCACTGCTTTTGAAAGTAATTTAAAAATTTGAGTGAATTTGAGAAGTTTACAGAATACTTGTTCATTGTTTCCTCAGTAAGTCAGTTTAATGTTCATTTTCGCATTACTTTGTCACTGGGATAAAGAGTACGGGTGTTTGAGAGCTCACTCACTTGCATGCAAATATTTCAGTTTTAAAGACTATTTTGCCTAAAATTATCATTGTGATGCTTTCTAAAAGAAATATTTTGTAGACCTTATTTCACTGCAAAATTTCCAAGTCTGCATAAAAGCAATTACAATTGGAGAAAGATTGGCAATGTTTTATAAAGCATTTGTGAATTGTGTATAAATCTCTTCTAACATTTAATACAATTTTTTTAATAAAAATTTATTTTAACCTATTTTGAAATGTTTGTGTTTATTGTGGAATTTTAAAAAATAACCAAAACTCTTTAAGAGACGACATAGCCAAATCAAAGTTAAACTGTGCCATCAGAATAGATATTTTATAAACATCTTTACCTTCACTGGTTATACTAGATGCCTTTATTTGACAATGGACAGAATAGCAACTATGGAGCTCATTGCCTCTTAAATGTTTCTTGCACAAATTACTTACTATTTTTATTCTTGTCCCATGTTAACATCTGTGTTGGGGATCCAAACTCTCAGGTTTAATGGTTCACAAGAAGGACTCATGGGACCCAGAAAGCTATTATACTCTTGGTTATAGTTTATTACCGTGAAAGAAGACAGATTAAAATCAGCAATGGGAAAAGATGTATAGGGTAGAGTCCAGGAGAAACCAGGCACGAGCTGCCATTTGTCCTCTCCCAGTGCAGATGCAGGGAGAGTGTTTAATTCTCCCAACAGTGATGTGTGACATGTGTGAAGTGTTGCCAACCAGGGAAGCTCACCTGAGCCCTAGAGTCCAGAGTTTTTATTGGAGTTAGTCACATAGGCATGCAGCATTGATACCCCAGCACCCTCCCAGTAGTCAAACTGATATGGCATGTCCCAGAGCCCCAGGTGTACAAAAATAGGCATTCACCATAAATCACATTGTAGCATAAATTACATAAACTTACTTAGCATAAACTAAGTAAGAATGCTGATTGACTGGTTTAAAAATCTGTACTTCCAAAGCCAATGTGACCTTGGCTACATCAACAGAAATACAGTTTTAGATCAAGGGAGTTGATACTTTTAATCTCCAATGCATCTTGTATCCAGTTCTGGGTAGCATACCTCAAGGATACTGACAGATGGGAAGGCAGTGGGATAGGGAACAGTCAGAGGGAGAGACTCAGGAACAAAAAAAGAGCAAGCATTGAGCAATTGCTTCTATGTTGGAGAAGAAAAAACAGCGGTGAGAGGCAATACATGATAGCTGTCTTCAAATAACCAGAGGGTCAAAGACTTAGATGAGGGAAAAAGCACAAGCAAGAACAGACAAATGCCCTGTCTTGCCTTGAGTTAGTCTTACTGCCGTCACCAGCAGCATGCATTTACTTTAGTTAAGATCAAATTTTTTTCAAGAGGGATTTTTGCTAGGAACATAAGCAGAAACAGAACTAAATACCCAAATCTGCACAAGTAAGACTATATGAAGTGCAGACTCCAGAGCCTAACTTCAATGGCTAGAGAAAGATTTGTTTGGTTGGTACATCTTGCAGGTCCCTCTGTTTTTGTTCAAGCTCTCTCTGAGCAAAGATGCCCAGAGGGCTGGGCTGTGGTAATAGTAGTTCGGCAGAATGTGCGCTTGGCAGGTTTCTCAGATCCTCCCTAAATGCCATCCCAATCTTTTCTCTCTGGTATCGTCATTACCTCTGACCTTGGGCTTCACTGAGCTTCCCCTCTGCTTCCACTGCATTGCCCTTCCTTCCTGATTGAGTGAAATACATCCTTATCTAGTTTCTGACAATCTCTCCTCTGGACTCAAAAGTTGACACAGACCTTGCACATACTCACACAGTGACTCTCCTACAGCAACTTTGGCTTTGAATTCTTGAAAGTAATGCCGTTGACCAGTTTACTTGTCCTATTCAGTCTACCCAAAGTATAATCTCAGTGATTCAATCCTAGATGAATATTCTTGTAGGATGACCGGGTCATAATTGCTTATTAGATATATGTGTGACTAATTAAAAATTTTTTTCCCTTTCAAGTTCTAATAGTTGCAACCTCTGTGGTGTATTTTGTTATCTTGGAAAGCCCTAGCAGTAGAGAAGATTCAAGCAGATGCTGGTTCTGAATGTTTATTTTTGCTGTCTTCAGCAGATCATGACCAAAGGGTAGGTCCTCATTTTTAACCTTTTTCAATATGTTGTTGTGTACATGAGTTTTATTTTTAACCTCTCTTCAAAACTGGACTGATGAAATCTAAATTTTATTATCTATTGACATTAATAGTCCATGAATAAATGAAATGCCATATTGATCTTCTGAAAGCTTGCCAAGTATTTACTTACATAGAATGGATATTATGATTTGATCTTTACTGAATTTTGATTTCAGTTTGTTGGTGTCTATTGTTTTACAGAGGTTATAATTGTGATACTATTTTCTTTTAAGTGAGAAAAGTTTTTTTCTTCTGTTTCTAAGAAAGTGTTCTCCCAAAAGAAAATCTGGTTAAATAACATTTTAAATCAGAAGATGAAGAAGACAGTATTTGCCCAGAACAGATTTTACCCCCAAAAAAACACAGAGGCAGTATTGCACACTGGTTAAGGACATGAATTGTGAAGCCAGACTCACAGCTTTGACTTCCAGCTTTGCTATTTTCAAGCTGTGTGATCTTGAACATGTTATATAACTTCTCTGAGCTTTAGTTTTCCATATCTGTAAACTGGGACATGGTACCTAACTCAAAGACTTATGAGAATTAAGGCACTCAGAACAGTGGCTGGCATATAGTCTATTTTCAAATTCAAATATGGTCCCTATATAGTTACTTCTTAGATTACTTTGCTGAGTTAGCTTCTAATGAATAAGTAGGTCCATTATTATTAAAAGATTGATGTTAAACCATCTTTTTCCCCCTTTTTTCTTTCTTACATATTTTCTCTATTCACTTCCTTCTATTAATTACTGGACGAGGGGTGGGGATACAGGCTCTGAAGCTGGACTTGAATTCTGCTTTCAGCTTAATTCTAATCTTACCTCTGCTGTTTCTACTTCACAGACTAGGTCAGTCCATGGACAATTTCAGTTGCCAGAAAGGAGTTCCTTTTGCTGAGCTTACATCTGGCTTAAGATAAGGATAAAAGATTGTCTAGCCCTAAAGGACATCAAGAATTCTGTATGTCATGTATGAGTCCTTATGCCAGGAAATCATGGGAGATGGAAGTTACCCCTTTCGTTTATTCACACTTATGACATAGCAGATAAATCTGAGTTAAATTTGTGTTAATAAGCCCTTCTAAGGAAAAATGCTTTTTTTGCCCTGCGTAATAATCAGCAATTAACTAGACTTGCTACTGATTGTATTCCAAAATTCCAGCCCTCATATTAATGATTTTGGTTACACTCTGCTGAGCATTCTCTAACCCCTAGGAGAATGTGATAAAACTGGGATGAAATGTCTCAGAACAGAGACCACTTGTCTCATCAGGGGAGAGAGTAGCCGTGTGGTGATCTACAGTAATTAATCAGTGAGGAAGGGAGCCTGGAGACCCTTCCAAGATCAATCTTCATTTTTCTTTGTAGCCTGAGCTTTCTCTATTTTGTTTTATTCAGAATCACTGAAGCACTGTAGAAACATAATTCTTCAAATATCTGTGGTGTGACTCACTGTTTTATGACAATCCTGGTGTGTGTGGATGTGTGTGTATATTTCAAGGGATTGAAACAAAGAATTTATAAATCTTAGCTCGTCCCCACCCCCACCTAGTAAGCTTGTGAAATAGCATAAAACATGAGGGCAACCAAGTCATCTTCTAGGAGATGGACAGAGGAGTAGAGAAGCCTTCTGATCTACATAGTAACCATCCCTTTCTCCCTTTAAGTGTATGTGGCAGGGTTTGGTAATGTAATAAAAACCGTCCTTTGTTTGGCTGGATTCATGAGCACTCACCCCATTTGCAAATGGCATAGCCATGTGAGATATTGGAAAATAGCAAAGGCATGGGTGACATCAATCTAACCTGTACATTAAATCTGAATATGCAGCAAAGCCAGTAATGTATTGTCTATAAAGAAAAATAAAATTTCACATAGGAGCTCTGTTTTAAGATCCTGCAAAGCTCCCCTCAGTTATTTCCATTTTAAATTAGTACTGTGCTTTCAGGTATGCCAATTTATTTGGTTCTAAGAAACAAAATGTATTCTCATGATTTAGATGTTGCTTAAAAGCAACTTAGAGATTTCTGGCGATATAATAATAAAAATAAAACTAGTTGGAAATCAGTGATCACCACTCATAAGCAAGCAACATTTCTAGCTATTCTTTCTTTCGTTTACATCCAGGGAGATTTCTGGCTTTTTCTCCAGGCTCTGTTTGGAAATCAATACTACTCTTATTAGATCTGGCGTATGTGTTCCTAATGGAATTGCTTCTAACTGGGTTGACCCAGGTGGCTGTACATAATGGTCTCAGCTGGAGCAGAAGGTATGGTAGACTTCATAATTATATTTTTCTGATAGTTTCATAAATCGTCTATCAATGGATTTTTAAAATTGAGGTGAATTTACATGACATAAAGTTAATCATTTTAAAGTGAATAATTCAGTGGCATTTAGTACATTCGCAGTGTTGTGTAGCTACCACCTCTATCTAGTTTCAAAACATTTCCATCATTCCACAGTAAAACCCCATCCCTATACCCCTTTTTTCCAGCCCTAGCAACTACCAGTGTGCTTCCAGTTCTGATGGATTTTAAATACATTTCAAAAACTGTCTCATGTTTGCCTTTAGATCCATGAATGGTGGTTCTGGGCTCCCTGCTTATGTTCACAGGTAAGTTCTAGAAGTTCATCCCCAGGACTTTGTGTAATTTGCATTATCTCTGGAGGTAAAATTTGGACTCTAGCTTCCAGACTATTGTTCAAATCTTGCCCCCCTCTTTAGCCAGTACAGTAGAATGAATTATAAGTATCCTGGATTTATTACCCCTTGAGGAGTGGTCCCTTCTGTAATATTCCCTTATTTCCAGGCTCTTTGATACTGAGCTACAGAAGTCCTTTAAATTATTTTTTAAAACTCCTTTTTAAAAAATAGGTAAATAGCCCCCAATTCTATATAACTTTTAGCAGGAGCAAGGGGAGACTCATGATTGGATGGGCCCAGAGCCCAGTTTTGGTCTGCCACCACCTTACTGCAATACAGGAAGGCAGTAGGCTCAGGAAGTCTGCAAAGTGTAGCGGTTTGCCTTTGAGACTTGGTGTTGCTAAGGATTTCTGGGGCAGAGAAACCTTAAGTGAAACCTGGTGAGGAAGGGGTGAAAAAGAAGATAAAAAGAAAGATTTTTATTCCCTCAAGTGAGTGGACTTTCTTTTACATAGAAAGACAACGAAGGAAAGAAAAGCAAGCATTGTAGAGTCAGAAGACCAGGGTTCAACTCCCTGCTCTGTTGCTCACTGTGTGGCATCAGACAAGGGTTTTAACCTTGTCATTCCAAGGATCTATTCCTTCATTTGTCAAATGCGTATACAAATACTACACCTAACGAGGGTTGTGAGGCTTAAATGAGATCATTCTATGTTTACTGCCTAGTATAGTGGCTGGCACATAGTAAGTAGGTACTGAATAAATAATAGCAGTTATTAATACATCTCAGGATGCAGAGGATCACATTGCCTAGTGACTCTGAAAGTCATATTGGATATCATTAATGTGCTTTGTGGACAGGCTTCCCCACAATCTCACAGACTCACTTTCTTGTCCTGTTCCATCATAACAGTTGATGTTGCTGCTCCCCTTTCCTTCTCCTCCCTGACTTATGAGTCTGAACACCATTTTTCCCTGTTACTATAATTGTTCTGATTTAATAATTTATCAACTCCATAATATGCTTTTTTTTCTTTAAATCACAGTGTTACTTCTGCCATTCTTTCTCTCTTTTTTTACAAATACACTTTTTTTTGGGCTGCGTTGGGTCTTTGTTGCTGCGGGCGGGCTTTCTCTAGTTACGGCGAGCAGGGGCTACTCTTTGTTGCGGTACGCGGGCTTCTCATTGCAGTGGCTTCCCTTGTTACGGAGCACAGGCTCTAGGTGCGCGGGCTTCACTAGTTGTGGCACGAGGGCTCAGTAGTTGTGACTCGCGGGCTCTAGAGTGCAGGCTCAGTAGTTGTGGCACACGGGCTTAGTTGCTCTGTGGCATGTGGGATCTTCCCGGACCAGGGCTTGAACCTATGTCCCCTACACCGGCAGGCAGATTCTTAACCACTGCGCCACCAGGGAAGTCCCCCATAATATGCTTTTAATGTCTTTCTTTTATAAACGAGCTCATGGCAATTAGTGGTGACTCATTGAAAATAGGAGATACAAATGAGTCAGAGCCAGAAATTATATAAATTAATGAAAGGACTCTGGTCTTGCATAGAGAAGGATCCATTAACCATCTAGTACTATTCTTAGAAGCGGCAACGAACATCTACATTACAAACCCATGTATTGATGAGACTGTTGTTCTTTAACAGGCCCTGAAAGATGTTTTGATTACTACAAAACTCTCATTGTTAGTGTGCAACTAACATCTTTTTCACTAGCCATACCACTAATGTATCTTCAAGTGGCATGAAACTGCCCTTAGCCAGATGGACTAAGAATGACAGTATTGTTCGGGATTCAGCAAGCTCCAGCTTCAACCACTAGCACCAGCTGTGAATTGCATCCATATATCCCCTCATTTGCAGTCTCAATCCTGGAACCTGGGATGGCATTAGGGAATCTCAACTTGGCGTCCATGGACTCCTGGATACCCCAAGTAGATAGTCCTAAAGGAGTCACAAGCCCCTTGATCTTTACAGTTTTGTGTGTGCATTCTTTTTTTGGGAAGAGGATCCATAGCTTTCTCCAAGGGGTGTTTAATCCCAAAAAAGGTTAAGAATCATTATAGTAGAGGAAAATTCTATTACTGCTGCCCATGTTCTACCTAGACATCTGGGTTCTGCAAAAGTATAGCCTCATTTTCAAAGAAGGAAAAGATTCTTATCATTTTGAAGAACTTTTTATCATGTGACTTCTGCCAGTTCATTCTCAGAAATCTTCACCAAGTTAAGTTAGTTAAATTATTATCCAGAACGCGATTGGTTCAAGGTGGCAGAGTAGAAGGACGTGTGCTCACTTCCTCTTATGAGAGCAATGGAATCACAACTAACTGCTGGGCAATCATCGACAGGAAGACACTGGAACTCACCAAGAAAGATACCCCACATCCAAAGACAAAGGAGAGACTGCAATGAGACGGTAGGAGGGGCGCAATCACAATAAAATCAAATCCCATGACTGCTGGGTGGGTGACTCACAAACTGGAGAACAGTTATACCACGGAAGTCCACCCACTACTGGAGTGAAGGTTCTAAGCCCCATGTCAGGCTTCCCAACCTGGGGGTCCGGCAACAGGAGGAGGAAGTCTCAGAGAATCAGACTTTGAAGGCTGGCAGGATCTGATTGCAGGACTTCAACGGGACTGGGGGAAACAGAGACTCCACTCTTGCAGGGCAAGCACAGAGTGGTGTGCGCATGAGGACCCAGGGAGGAGCTGTGACCCCATAGGAGATGGAGCCAGACCTACCTGCTAGTGTTGGAGGGTTTCCTGCAGAGGCAGGGGGAAGCTGTGGCTCACTGTGGGGAGAGGGACACTGGTGGCAGAAGTTCTGGGAGGTGCTCCTTGGCATGAGCCCTCCCAGAGTCTGCCATTAGCCCCACCAAAGCACCTGTAGCCTCCAGTGCTGGGTCACCTCAGGCCAAACGACCAACAGAGAGGGAACTCAGCCCTACCCATCAGCAAACAAGTGGATTAAAGTTTTACTGAGCTCTGCCCACCAGAGCAACACCCAGCTCTACCCACCATCAGTCCCTCCCATCAGGAAGCTTGCACAAGCCTCTTAGATAGCCTCATCCACCACAGGGCAGACAGCAGAAGCAAGAACTACAACCCTGCAGCCTGTGGAACAAAAACCACATTCACAGAAAAATAGACAAAATGAAAAGTCAGAGGATGATGTACCAGATGAAGGAACAAGATAAAACCCCAGAAAAACAATTAAATGAAGTGGAGATAGGCAATCTTCCAGAAAAAGAATTCAGAATAATGATAGTGAAGATGATCCAGGACCTTGGAAAAAGAATGGAGGCAAAGATTGAGAAGATACAAGAAATGTTTAACAAAGACCTATAAGAATTAAAGAACAAATAAACAGAGGTGAACAATACAGTAACTGAAATGAAAAATACACTAGAAGGAATCAATAGCAGAATAATTGAGGCAGAAGAACGGATAAGAGACCTGGAAGACAGAATGGTGGAATTCACTGCTGCGGAACAGAATAAAGAAAAAAGAATGAAAAAAAATGACAGCCTAAGAGACCTCTGGGACAACATTAAATGCAACAGCATTCACATTATAGGGGGTCCCAGAAGGAGAAGAGAGAGAAAGGACCAGGCAAAATATTTGATGAGATTATAGTTGAAAACTTCCCTAACATGGGAAAGGAAATAGCCACCCAAGTCCAGGAAGCACAGAGTGTCCCAGGCAGGATAAACCTAAGGAGAAACACACCGAGACACACAGAAATCAAATTGACAAATATCAAAGACAAAGAAAAATTATTAAAAGCAACAAGGGAAAAACCACAAATAACATACAAGGGAACTCCCATAAGGTTAACAGCTGATTTCTCAGCAGAAACTCTACAAGCCAGAAGGGAGTGGCATGATATATTTAAAGTGATGAAAGGGAAGAAACTACAACCAAGATGACTCTACCTGGCAAAGATCTCATTCAGATTCGATGGAGAAATCAAAAGCTTTACAGACAAGAAAAAGCTAAGAGAATTCAGCACCACCAAACCAGCTCTACAACAAATGCTAAAGGAACTTCTCTAAGTGCAAAACACAAGAAAAGAAAAGGACCTACAAAAACAAACCCAAAACAATTAAGAAAATGGTAATAGGAACATGCCTATTGATAATTACCTTAAATGTGAATGGATTAAATGCTCCAACCAAAAGACAGAGGCTTGCTGAATGGATACAAAAACAAGACACATATATATGCTGTCTACAAGAGACCCACTTCAGACCTAGGGACACATACAGACTGAAAGTGAGGGTATGGAAAAAGATATTCCATGCAATTGGAAATCAAAAGAAAGCTGGAGTAGCAATACTCATATCAGATAGACTTTAAAATAAAGACTGTTTACAAGAGACAAGGAAGGTCACTACATAAAGATCAAGGGATCAATCCAAGAAGAAGATATAACAATTATAAATATAAAAGAGGAAACCGACAGTAACACAATAATAGTGGGTGACTTTATCACCTCACTTAATGGACAGATCATCCAGACAGAAAATTATTAAGGAAACACAATCTTTAAATGACACGATAGACCAGATAGATTTAATTGATATTTATAGGACATTACATCTGAAAACAGCAGATTACACTTTCTTCTCAAGTGCACATGGAACATTCTCCCAGATAGATCACATCTTGGATCCCAAATCAAGCCTCGGTAAATTTAAGAAAATTGAAATCATATTAAGCATCTTTTCTGACCACAATGCTATGAGATTAGAAATAAATTATGGGAAAAAACCCCGTAAAAAACACAAACACATGGAGGCTAGACAATATGTTACTAAATAACCATGAGATCACTGAAGAAATCAAAGAGGAAATCAAAAAATACCTAGAGACAAATGACAACGAAAACATGATGATCCAAAACCTATGAGATGCAGCAAAAGCAGTTCTAAGAGGGAAGTTTATAGAAACAAGAAAACTCTCAGATAAATAATCTAACCTTACACCTAAAGGAACTAAGAGAAAGAAGAACAAACAAAACCCAAAGTTAGTAGAAGGAAAGAAATCATAACGGTCAGAGCAGAAATAAATGAAATAGAAACAAAGAAAACAATAGCAAAGATCAATAAAACTAGAAGCTGGTTCTTTGAGAAGATAAACAAAATTGATAAACGTTTAGCCAGACTCATCAAGAAAAAGAGGGAGAAGACTCAAATCAATAAAATTAGAAAAGAAAAAGAAGTTACAATGGACACTGCAGAAATACAAAACATTACAAGAGATTACTACAAGCAACTCTATGCCAATAAAATGGACAACCTGGAAGAAATGGACAAATTCTTAGAAAGGTATAACCTTCCAAGACTGAACCAGGAAGAAATAGAAAATATGAACAGACCAATCACAAGTAAAGAAATTGAAACTGTGATTAAAAATCTTCCAACAAACAAAAGTCCAGGTCCAGATGGCTTTACAGGTGAATTCTATCAAACATTTAGAGAAGAGCTAACACCCATCCTTCTCAAACCCTTCCAAAAAATTTAAGAGGAAAGAACACTCCCACACTCATTCTACGAGGCCACCATCATCCTGACACCAAAGCCAGAAAAAGATACTACAAAAAAAAAGAAAATTACAGACCAATATCACTGATGAATATAGATGCAAAAATCCTCAACAAAATACTAGCAAACAGAATCCAACAACACATTAAAAGAATCATATACCATGATCAAGTGGGATTTATCCCAGGGATGCAAGGATTCTTCAATACATGCAAATCAATCAACGTGATACACCATATTAACAAATTGAAGAATAAAAACCATATGATCATCTCAATAGATGCAGAAAAAGCTTTTGACAAAATTCAACACCCATTTGTGATTAAAAACTCTCCAGAAAGTGGGCATAGAGGGAAACTACCTCAACACAATAAAGGCCATATACGACAAACCCACAGCAAACATCATTCTCCATGGTGAAAAACTGAAAGCATTTCCTCTAAGATCAGGAACAAGACAAGGATGTCCACTCTCGCCACTGTTATTCAACATAGTTTTGGAAGTCCTAGCCATGGCAATCAGAGAAGAAAAAGAAATAAAAGGAATACAAAGTGGAAAAGAAGACGTAAAACTGTCACTGTTTGCAGATTATATGATACTATATATAGATAATCCTAAAGATGCCACCAGAAAACTAGTAGAGTTAATCAATGAATTTGGTAAAGTTGCAGGATACAAAACTAATGCACAGAAATCTCTTGCATTCCTATACACTAACAATGAAAGATCAGAAAGAGAAATTAAGGAAACAACCCCATTCACCATTGCAACAAAAAGAATAAAATACCTAGGAAGAAACCTACCTAAGGAGGTCAAAGACCTGTACTCAGAAAACTACAAGACACTGATGAAAGAAATCAAAATGACAGAAACAGATGGAGAGATATACCATGTTCTTGGATTGGAAGAATCAATATTGTGAAAATGACTATACTACCCAAAGCAATCTACAGATTCAATGCAATCCCTATCAAATTACCAATGGCATTTTTTGCAAAACTAGAACAAAATATCTTAAAATTTGTATGGAGACACAAAAGAGCCCAAATAGCTAAAGCAATCTTGAGGGGAAAAAACGGAGCTGGAGGAATCAGACTTTCTGAGTTCAGACTATACTACGAAGCCACAGTAATCAAGACAATATGGTCCTGGCACAAAAACAGAAATATAGATCAGTGGAACAGGATAGAAAGACCAGAGATAAACCCATGCACCTATGGTCAACTAATCTATGACAAAGGAGGCAAGGATATACTATGGAGAAAAGACAGTCTCTTCAATAAGTGGTGCTGGGAAAACTGGACAGCTACATGTAAAAGAATGGAATTAGAACACTCCCTAACACCTTACACAAAAATAAACTCAAAATGGATTAGAGACCTAAATGTAAGACCAGACACTATAAAACTCTTAGAGGAAAACATAGGAAGAACACTCTTTGACACAAATCACAGTAAGATCTTTTTTGGACACACCTCCTAGAGTAATGGAAATAAAACCAAAAATAAACAAATGGGACCTAATGAAACTTAAAAGCTTTTGCACAGCAAAGGAAACTATAAACAAGCTGAAAAGACAACCCTCAGAATAGGAGAAAATATTTGCAAATGAAGCAACGGACAAAGGATTAATCTCCAAAATACATAAACAGGTCATGCAGCTCAATATTAAAAAAACAACCCAGTCAGAAAATGGGCAGAAGACGTAAATAGACATTTCTCCAAAGAAGACATACAGATGGCAAAGAAGCACATGAAAAGCTGCTCAACATCACTAATTCTTAGAGAAATGCAAATCAAAACTACAGTGAGGTATCACTTCACACCAGTTAGAATGGCATCATCAGCAAATCTACAAACAACAAATGCTGGAGAGGGTGTGGAGAAGAGAGAACCCTCTTGCACTGTTGATGAGAATGTAAATTGATACAGCCACTCTGGAGAACAGTATGGAAGTTGCTTAAAAAAACTAAAAATAGAATTACCATATGACCCAGCAATCCCACTACTGGGCATATTCCCAGAGAAAACCATAATTCAAAAAGACACATGCACCCCAATGTTCATTGCAGCGATATTTACAATAGCCAGGTCATGGAAGCCACCTAAATGCCCATCAACAGACAAATGTATAAAGAAGATGTGGTACATACATAGTGGAATATTACTCAGCCATAAAAAGGAACGAAATTAGGTCATTTGTAGAGATGTGGATGGACTTAGAGACTGTCATACAGAGTGAAGTAAGTCAGAAAGAGAAAAACAAATATTGTATATTAACGTATATATGAGGAATCTAGAAAAATGCTACAGATGAACCGGTTTGCAAGGCAGAAATAGAGACACGTAGAGAACAAATGTATGGACACCAAGGGGGGAAAGCGGGGGGTGGTGGTGGTGGTGGGATGAACTGGGAGATTGGGATTGACATGTATACACTAATATGCATAAAATAGATAACTAATAACCTGTTTTAAAAAATATAAAATTCAAAAAAAATTATTATCCAGGTAGAGAATACACTGTCTTTCATCATTTGATTGATTTGATTTCCCCACTTCCTGCCATGAACTCTCCACTTAGTGCATTATGTGTTTCAGACCAGACAGTCTGCAGACTGCCCGAAGGCCTTGGCAGGGAAAAAACAAACAAACAAAAGAACATTAAACGAAACTAAATGTGGATGCAGGAAACAGAATGGTTTCTGAATGACTTGGGGGTACACCTGTCTCATTGAACCAAAACAGTGCTTCTCTCAGTTAAAGCAGCAAAAACCACGAAACACAAGTTATGTTGGTGGGATTCATGTGACTTTTAATTCTCATTTTACTAACATTTTACAGTAAGTGTGGGGAGTAAAGATGGGGTGGAGTAAGGGAAAGGAAGAAGCGAAAAGTATTCTTTCAAGTTCGTGAACGACTGAAGCATGTGCTAGGATAAGAAAGTTCAGTAAAAGCATCATGTCCTTTTCACCACAGAGTTCCTAATGGAGATGTGTGACAGAGATATAGCAACTCTTTAGATCTGGTGCAAGTGACTCCAACAGAGAATTAATTCTGCATCAAACTTGGCACACATGGAAGACTGGGCAATGCAGCTGCTACACAGCTGGGCAGATGAAAACTGAACTCTCCAGAATCTACTTCCTAGCATGTGAGTAGGAGCATGTGTGCCTCTTCTCTGGTCTGAGTATCTCTTCGTCTCCAGCAGGGAAGGGAGACCCCACTAACCATGCAGCAGTGGGAAAACTGTTTGGGCAAGACTCTTTTAGAAAAGAGAAATATTTCTTTTTTGTATTCGCTGGTGGTGTTGATTGACCAGAAGTGTCTTCTTTTACTTTTGGGCAGGAGCATTGTGTCCTGGTGATAACATAATCTATACTTAGCACTCTTAAAAGGCATAAGAGTGAAACCAAGGCCTCCTTAGGACCTAGACTAGTGGGAAGGGGAATATGTGGATTCTGTCTAAGGGTAAAGGCATGAAACAGCTAATTCTCTATCACCACAAATGAATTGCCACAGATAAATGAGACCTTGGCTTTTCCCCTTCATACACATACCTCTTCTAGCTTATACTACTAAATCTAAGGTCAGCTTAATCACAGTTTGGGATTAACTATGACTGTGCTTCTAAAGTTAAGGTGAAAAGCTACACTCAATAAAGTATTCCTTTTTCCTGATTAAGTGGATTTGAATAAGCTAAAAGCCTAAAATCTAGGGACTTTTTTCAATATTTTATTTGTTGGGGGCAACCCATAAAACTTATCACTGCCATTTCTTTTAAACTATAGCAATAGAAGGACATGAAATGGACAGGGAGAAGTCACTACACAAATCACAGAAATGGTCAGCATGCATCTAATTCTACCTATTGAGCAGAGAGAGCTAAAGGGGGTAAGTTCTTTTGAGAAGAACCGAAATGTATTTCAAAGGGATAAATACTACACTAGCCTTTTTTTTTCTTCTGAATGGAAGAAAAGGATATATGGAATTGAGGGGGGATGGGAGGGAAAGAGTCCATTAAACAAACACCTATCATTTGTGAAACAGTTCTATCAGAGTGGTGTCAGGTGTGGACCGTGGGTTTATCTTTGGCAGTGACCTTATGTTTTAGGTATCTAGAGTGAGATTAAATAGCTGGGTAATGGCTGCGTATGGTAAGTGAATATAGGTTTTAATTTCAATTCACAGCAAAATGATGACGATCACAGATTTAGTACCTTAGTTTGTACTTCCTCTGTACCTGAATCATCTATTGCTGTGAAGCCTAAGGTTTAGGTGAGAAAGCTGCATTCTTAGATAACTCCTCTGTGATTGCTCTAGGACTGTGGTTTGCTCCAATCTAAGGTGTAGTTTTCTTATTAGAGAAAGTAAGTATTCAATGCTAAATATGAGACTGAAGCCTTGAAAACATTGTATAGTGGCGACAGGTGTTTTGGATCAGGAATAGGCTGTTTAACAAGTCAAATGCATATTATCCCCTCTTAAGCATTAACTTTTTTCAAGCAACAGAATTATATTTTTTGGCTTGAAATGGTGCTTTCTTCTATATTTGATTTCTCGGTTTTCTTAGCAGATATCACTGTCTCCTCCAATATTTCTTCAAAACTTTCCCCTATCTGGGAGGTTTTCTTCGTGGCTACCTTAGAAGCCTCCTCTTCCTCCTCCTCTTTCTTAAGAGACAGCCCAGTGGATGAGACTTTGGAGGTGGTGGAACTGAGGATTCTAGGAGGGAGCAGGTAACTTGGATTGGGAAGTGGATTCAGCCCTGAAATGCTTAATCCACTGGTGCTAAAACGTGTCTCTTCGCCTTCCAGCAGTTTCCTGTAAATCCAACAGAGAAAAACTCTCAGGAAGTCAACTTGAAACTTTTAAAGAATTTAACCCTCCAGCCTCTATTCATTTTAGAAAGATTAGAAAGATTTCGCAGTTTCTTCATGAGATTGAGGCCAATAAATATTGAATTTCAAGGCTCAAAGACCTGGACTTTATCCGGCACGTGCACACACACACTCAAACACACACTCACACACACACACACACTCACAAATCTTTAGCACAAGCTGCGTTTAAAGCACTGTCAAGGGGAAACCTATCCTATTCGCAAATACATTTAAAAAACCCTACAACTCCCCTTGGTTTCATCACACCCATTTTTGGCACTTAGAGTCTACAAAGCTCTAAGGAGAAGTAATTTTACTAATTAACACCTTAAGTGCAACAGGGATAAGAAGGTAAGAAGTCCACAAAGGAATTGCCTAATCAGCCTGAACTTGAGATTTGTATTTTTTTCAACGTGTAGGGGTACAAAGGAAATGGAATCAGCAATAACAGAAACCAGTGAATTAAACTGTTTCAGATACCAAGCTTTTTCCCAGCCTGGCTTAAACAGCATCATAAAAGCATGGCCCCAATACCTTTTTTTCTCATAACTCTAATAATTTTTATCATTTTTTTTTAAAAATCAGAAACTCAAAACACTATCAACTCCTCTTGGAGCTTTGTTTTGAAGTAGTATACATAGTGTAAGGAAAAAAAGAAAAAATTTTCAGACAGATCTGGGGTTGAGTTTGAGCTCTTCCGTTACCAGCACTGTGACTTTGAGCATGTTGCACAGTCTGTGGTTCAAGTTTTCTCATCTGAAAAAATGGGAATAATATGACTTGATACCTAGATAATTTATATGCAGTATCTAATATAGTGCCTGGCACGCAGTAGTCATTCAAAAAATAGTAGCTGCTGTTATTTATTTATTTTGAATTTTATTTTATTTATACAGCAGGTTCTTATTAGTTATCTATTTTATACATATTAGTGTATACATGTCAATCCCAATCTCCCAATTCATCACACCCCCACCACCACCACCCTGTATTTATTTTTTTTAGAGGTAAATGTTCACTTATATATTGCTTGAGTAGGAATCCAGGGGGATACCTCACCTGTTGGGACTTTCTATGTTACACAAACCTTATTTTTAAAGTTAGAGTCTGATGGATTTTATTTCAACCTCTGTGCACTCACATTATCCCCTTAAATCCTTGCAGAGGTAGGTAGACTACTCCAGGCCTAGTAAGGTGGAGCTGGGATATAACCAAGTCGAGGGACATAAGGGTCAGCTCACCTGGAAGGAGCCCGTGATGCTTTTCCTTAACCCCCCCCCCCCCTCACCCATCAGAAATCAGAGAGACTAAAACCACTTATTTGGGTAGAGATGCCCCAGGTGATGGGATCTGCTTGGGTGAGCATGCCCTGTGACATACCTGTAAGCTGCTATCTCAATGTCAAGAGCCATTTTGACATTGAGCAAGTCCTGGTACTCCCGAAGGTGACGGGCCATCTCACTCTTGGTGTTCCTCAGATCATTCTCCAGCTGCCCAATGTTATCCTGAAAAGCAAGACATGTCCAACATATTTAGGCCAAAGCAGCTGGCATTCATGGAGACTGAGACTGAGATTGAGAAAGCAAGGATTCTCAACCCTGCCTACACATTAAAAATCCAGACCTGTCCCCCAGCCCAGATTCTGATTCATTTGTTCTAGGGTGGGGTCCCAGCATCTGCATTTTTTCATAAAGGTCCCCAGGAGATTTGGATACATTTCTACCACGGAGCACATGGTTCTAAACTGAATACTGGGGAAATATTTATTTTTTACTTACTTACCGTCCCTCCCTTGCTTGTTGTATTACTGCTGAATCACTCAGTTGTTACATGTACTTTCCCAAACCAAAGGCTCAGGTTAGGAGCTCAGATTCAGAAAATTCCAACTGTGGACAGCACAGAGGGGATGGCAAATCTTCTCTGCCTCCATTTGTTTTGATGGTTTCCTGGAAGTCTGCTACTCAATCACTTTACTGAAAGCATTTTCATGACAGATAGGAGGAAGCATAAACACTCCAAGGAATTTTTTTTTAATCCAAATGGCAGATTGAAATTATAATATTTTTTTAAAAGGAAACTAAGTTCATATAATACTTTTGCTTTAAGTTCCTCCAGGTGCAAACCCAGGCACAGAAGAAAAATAGCTTTAAATCTGTGATTCTTGAGAAACCAGAGGATCTTTTAAAAACACAGTAGATCCCATTGCTCATCTTCCTAAAACCCTCCAACAGCTTTGGAATTAAGTCCAAACTCCTCAGCATGGCCTCTACTCTTCCCCTTGCTCAATGTGTTTCAGCTACCCTGGCCTTCTCTTTTGCTCCTTAAACTTACCAAGTTCATTGCTATCCCAGGCCCTTCAGGCTAGCTATTTCCTCTGTTTGGAATGCTCTGTGGTGGGTCTTCACATGACTGACATCATGTCATACTAGATTCAGTTCAGATGCCCTCTACTCAGACAGGTCTTCCTCAGCATCCAGTTTAAGTACCCTTTCCACACCGATCTAGCACGTGATTTTACCTTAAACCAGGGCAGCTGCTAGCCCATGAAGGAACTTTGTGTAAATTAGAAAAAGGCACCTCCAGTGGGAAGACAACTTAGAAAAAAGCCCCCACTTGAAACTGGCCACTCTGATTTTTATTTATTTATTATATGTAAAAAATAGATTTATTTATTTATTTTTGGCTGCGTTGGGTCTTCGTTGCTGCGCGCGGGCTTTCTCTAGTTGTGGCGAGCGGGGGCTGCTCTTCGTTGCAGTGTGCGGGCTTCTCATTGTGGTGGCTTCTCTTGTTGCGGAGCGCCGGCTCTAGGCGCGTGGGCTTCAGTAGTTGCAGCACGCGGGCTCAGTAGGTGTGGCTCGCGGGCTCTAGAGCGCAGGCTCGGTAGTTGTGGCGCACGGGCTTAGTTGTTCCGTGGCATGTGGGATATTCCCGGACCAGGGATCTAACCCGTGTCCCCTGCATTGGCAGGCAGATTCTTAACCACTGCACCACCAGGGAAGTCCCCACTCTGCTTTTTAGCTCTTCTCATTATCTGGGTAATTCCTTGTTGTGGGGGGCTGTCCTATGAACGTAGGATTTTTAGCAGCATCCCTGACCTCTATCCACTAGATGCCAGTAGCACGTGCCCTGCCTCCCAGTTGTGAAAATCAACAATGTCTCCAGACACTGCTAAACGTCCCTGGGAGGGTGAATCACTATTAGAGAACAATTGAACCAGGATGTAATTTACATGGAAACCTGGACCCCTTCTGTCTAGTTCACCTCTGGAAGCCCACAGCCTAGCACAATGCACACTGTAGATGCTCAATGAATGACTGTTGAATGAATGAATGATGCTACATAAGCATTTATTTTCTTATTCTGAGCAAATAATTTATATAATTCAGTTGCAACTCTGTCAACATGAAGAGCACAATGACTGAGAGTTATTTTTATGAAGTAGTGATGCAGATAAAAATATCAGAAACCTCAAGAAAGTAAGAGCTGAGGAACCTTTGAACTTCCCTTGTGGGGATGTTGAAGCAATGGTGAAAGGCAGGGCTGACACATTGGGGGTACAAACTTCCAAATCAATAGAATCTGCAGAAAGAACAAAAATTCATACCACCTACCTGTTCTATAAATATTGACAGGAATACCACAAAGAAGAAACTCAATTAACTGATGGGTACAGAGCAAGGGATGATAAGCAGTGGGGAAAATACATAATACACTGGACAGTGATGAAAATATTCCAAAGTGTGTTAAGAGATCATGAGAGTTTAAAAGGATTTTTACCAAGAAATTTTACTGGATGGTTGCTATATTTGAGGTTAAACTAGCCTACAAGCAAGTCTGCTAGTGACGCATTAGAGGTAAGAGAATCAATATTATTGTGGTAAGGGGGAAAAGCATCTAGGGTGAAGGAAAAAGGAGAAAGGGGAGGGAGTATACTCATTATGCAAAGGAGCAAGAGAAATGTTATATGAGGAAAAAAAGAGGATTTCATCAGGATCTTTGGGTTGCATTTCTTGCCCTGCCACAAACATCTAACATACCTCAGTCAGTCTCCTATATTTTAGTTTCTTTGAAACTTCCATTTCTGTATATGGGAAATTACAGTGTTTATTCTTTTCTGAGGTGTTCTGAGATCCTCAGGTTAGGATGCCAATTTAATGTACCTCACATTATTATGTGATGAATCCATTATCTGTTAAATTAGATAATAGGCATTAGAACAGCATTTGGCACCTAGGAATGCTCAATAAATGTTAGTGATTTTTAATATTGTTAATATCTCTACCCTTGTTAACTCTCTACCCTTATAATGATATGGACAAATTAATCACGAGCCCTCCCTACAACCCTTTAGATAACTAAGGAAGGCAACGTAAAATAAAATTTTAATGTTGGAGAGTTGGAGGCAAACCCCTTAAAGCACCACGTTATTATTTTTTGTTTGTTTTTCACGAAGATGTACATCTCCGTAACAGATTTTTTAAAAATCACAATTTTAAATAAAAACCTTTCTAAAGTGGTTTGTAGTACTCTTACCTAGGACACTAAACACAATGCAACCTTTCTCAGCAACTAAGGATTAAGATAATGATCAATTATTTTTCTATAATACTGTGATGTGATTTTTAGGTCAACTAAGATATATCAGACTGTTTATTTCTATCCTAAATGGCCCCTTAGAGCAGTATTTTTTATAATTTTTAAAAATTTTTTTAAATTTTATTATTTTTTATACAGCAGGTCCTTATTAGTTATCTATTATATATATATTAGTGTATATATGTCAATCCCAATCTCCCAATTCATAGAGCAGTGTTTGAGTTAGTGTTTGCTATGTATTGGTTTTCTTTGTCCTGAAAGTTTAACTGATCTGTTTCTACTCATTCTTGACAATGCCTGACTCCAGTGGCTCCTCTTCTTTATCTTGCTGCAGGCTTGAAATCCAAATAGCAAAGTACTTTAGAATCATGTAAAGTTAACAATAAACAGGCTGGGAGCAGCAAAAGGGCCAACTTCCCAATATGTGATTTAGAGATAGACATTTTGTCACATCAGCAGGTTAATTAGGTCCTTTTTAAAAAAATTATTTTTGTTTCACAGCTGTGTTTTCTGAATGAGAGGTTGTTGGGGACCTGAGTTCCAGATAGCTGAAATTTCCTTAAACTTTTCTGTTACACATTTCACGTCTATTTTATGGATCAGTGTAGACAGAAAGCACGACTTTGCTCCTGTTAGAAGGAACTGTGCTGACTGCTGACCACTGCTCCTCAGTGTCCAGTCTCTTGTTTGCACTCTCTTCCCCACACCAGGCTGTCTTGCATTGCCCTTCAAAAGCCCTGCCAAAGATGGCCTCCAGCTCGGAATGTGAGCAGAGCGCTGCAGACTGCTCCCTCCCCCAACCACGCAGCTACTGCTGGATTAGCCTGAGGGAGTGGGAGAGAGGCACTCCCAGCTCCAGCGGGGGTCTCTCCTGGAATGGCTAAACCAAGTGCTGAGCATCTTCCTCAGGGCCGGAAGGAAGGATGCGGGCTGGGAGTAAAGAGAGAGAACTGGCCACACTAGCATCTGCAGTGGAGCATAGGAACAACAGACAGTGCTGTGGGTTTCATCACTTTGAGGGGCCCTCAGCCAGGTGAGCAGTAATGAGTGCGGCACTCACTGATTGAAAGAGGCTGTTCAGAATTACTGCTCTGCCTGATAAATGAAGGTGGGGAGAGAGGATTTCTATATATGGTACACTCACAGGTCACTGTGCTGCCTTTTCTCACGCCTATCTTTGCTTCATCCCATATTTTTATTTCCTACCATACTTTAAAATGTTGCATTATATGTATTTCTATAGGCTGATTTACACTGGGAAATGTGGTTTAAGTCAATGCACACCCAAATCAGTCTGAGGAATGACGGTGCTTTTATCGAAATTGCATATTCCTGGGCCCCACCTGCAAACTGCTGAATCCCTATCTTTGGGAGTGGGCCTGAGAATCTTTCTGTTAAGCGCCCAAGTAACCTTGGTGGGTCAATGGGTTTAGGAACCACTATTTTTTTTTTTTTCTGTAAAGGCTCTATCAGGATGGCCCAGGTGACAATAATACAGTGAGGTAGAGGGGGCAAAAACAGAACAAAAGAAAGCAAAAAGCACATGGATGAGTTGGAAAAAAAAAAAAAGAGAGGGACCAAATGAAGCTTTTTTCTTGAATTCTAATTTCAGAAATGGATCTATCAAGCTATAGATTTTTACTCAGCCACTGCCACCCCCAATCTCCAAGGGGCCAGCCCCTTCCTCCTATTTAATTAGGCTGCATTCCAATCTCATACTGGAGAGAAGAGGGCAGACTTGGCTCATCTCCCTGGAGAGCATTAACTAATGGTGTGATCTTGATTGTTCAGCAAGGTCTTTCAAGGAAAGCTTCAGCTTTCCAAGACTGACCACAGTATAGGGCCAGGGCCCCCAGTACCCTGCAAAAATGTCCTTCGACATCTTTGGCAGAGCAAGAACTCTAATGGTGGTGAAGCAGCTATGCAGGAACCAGAATCACCCTGTGTCAGAAATGGAAAACCTTCAGCTAAAGAGGGTGGCTCTGTTTGGCTTCTGAGGACAACAGCCCTAACTCCTCATAATTTTTCCTGTTACCTTATTCAGGCTCTCTCATACACCACTGTATACTTACTATGTCACCTTGAATCATTCATCACCCTTTCAAAAGTGTGATAAGCTTTCTTTCCTCAAATAGGCTGTTAGCTCTCAGGAGCAGGGAAAATGTGACTTTAATGGGGCCCTCCTCTGCCTCTAAGAGGGTGGCAAACTTGCAAAAGAAGATGAGCCTACCACTAATCTCTGAAGCAGAAGAAAGAACAGCCTCCATTACTGCAGTGAAAGGGGAGGGGGAGGGGGTTAGAGGGCAAGAAAACAATGGCTGAATCTCACTGTGGAGGAGGCTTTTCATCTCAGTCAGCACTGCTAAGACTGCTACAGAGAATAGCCCGATGACTCCCTTGTGGCTTCAGGACTTCAGGATCCTTAGGTGAAGATGTGAGCCCCACCTCAGCCTTAGGTCCTAAGAGGTAGGTAGGATACACACACACACACACACACACACACATATACATATATACATATATATATATGTATATATGCTGTCTGATCTTCTCTTCCATTCAAAGCAGGTCCACTGAGGCTCTGAGGCTAAAGCTGACGGGGGCAGCACTGCAGAGCTGCAGAGGCTGCAGTTAATGGTGTTTTTTGTTTTCTGCAGACTACATCTCCATGACCCTACTATTGTCTAACACTGAAAGCCTTTTACAGCAAACAAAACAAGCCAGACAATACTGTCACTACCTCTCAGAATACAAGGGCTATAATGAGCAAACAGAGGACATGGCAAAGCCCAATTCAGATGGAGGTTGTGGGTAAGTTATCCTTTTTAGAGAAATACTGGGCTAGCCCTCCAGAAGACCACCTAACTCATCCTTTGAAGCTTCTAGAAGAAAACATGAAGTCTCAATTAACTAAATGTGATTAGTTCAGGCCGTCTGGGACCTAGGCCACAGAGTGAAAAGTTCAAGTTACAGATATTGAAGTGGAATAGAAGTATTTGAATATTACTGTAATTCCAAACACCAAAACAAATGGTCTAAGCAAGCTTCCTTCCTTTATCAAAGGGAGTAACTTATAATGAACAGCAAATACTGCACATCAATAGCTCCAGACTCAAATAGCATTTTGAGGTTTCACTCCTTTCTTGATTGTATTTTATTAATGTTCCCAAACCCCATTAATTTTATCAAATGTAAACTTTGATCTTGGCTAGAATGAATTATTGCAAGTTTCCGAATTATTAGCATTCTATCCCATGGAATTTTTATTGCACCTTGAAACAGAACCACACTATTTAGATTCTTTTCTACACTTTCCTCCTGCCTCTGTGTCCTTTGTGGTCATAAGCCCAGAATGTTCTATGTGGTAAAACTGAAGAGGCAGTGGCCTTTGTTTGTAGAGAAAAGGAGGAAAGAGCCAATCGATACCTTCACAGGGGCTTAGAGGACAGGCAAAGACGGAAAAAAAATAAGTGACCTATAACAAAGATGAACCCATCTCTGTGATTTATCACATGCACTTAGGATGGAAGAATGTTAAGGAAATGGGCATGTTCGAGTGGGATTTCACTGCTGCTGAGCAGATTAAGTGGTTTTTGTTAAGTGCTAAGCCATCCATGAAAGTGAAAATTGATGCTGTCCACGAGGTGACCTTTTTGATTGCAGGTAGCCAAGACTGATGTGTTGGTGTTGCAGAAGAAAAAAAAATCAAAGCAGTTAATTGCCTAGAGACTCATAACTGGGACATGAGACAAGAGGGAAATTCTGAGATGGGAAGAACGAGAGATCAGCACCGAGGACAGCGACCGACCACTCTCATTTGCTGACGACTGCAAAGCTTTCTTTAGGAAGTAGTAACATTACTCCGTGGAGGAGGGAACCGTGTATCTGTGTTGGGGGAGGACAGAGCAGAGCGGTTATTACTAGCCCAATCACTCATCTTGTTGGCTCCCAATCTCTACTCCTTTGAGGGCAAAAGTCAAGACAATGGGATAGAACCCTTCCCAGTTTAGTCCCTCATTCTTCCCCCAACCCAAGGGCAGGACTATTTCCAGGGCGCACAGAAAGCCTTTCAAAGTCAATCAAACAAGCCAGACAGCGGAAACAGCACCACGAGCCATGGAGAGGCTGTGACCCACCCCCGTTGGGCTCACTCCTACTTTGGGTGGGTGTTGTTCTTCAGGTCGCCAGCGTGTTTATGCCCACTTGCTGACAGGGAGGCATGAGGTAGATTTTAAGACTCCGAAGAACAGAAGCTTGAGGGCTTCTTTGTTAGAAGGGCTTGGATAGGGACGTTAAGTGAGGGGCAGGGAAAGAGGGCGTCCAGGCCCCTAAAATTAGCGAGAGAGGCTCCAGGGCTTTTTGTTTGCTAATGCCTCCAGGCGGGGCTCTTTCTGTCCCCTCCCTTATCCTCTCCTTGGTTTCTAGAGCCCCAACTGTGCGGGAAGTATGCGCGGGAGAGAACAGGACTCCCCTCCCTACGCAGCGTTCCAACCTTTACCTGGTAGCTGGCCACCTCGGCACTGTGACGCTCCTCCAGCTCCAGGATCTGCCTTTCCAAGGACTCGTTGGCCCCGCGCAGCCCCTCGATCTCGATGGTGCGTGCCTGCAGCTGGCGCCGGTACTCGTGAATCTCCTCGCGGCTGGCCCGGATGGCCTCGGTGCTGCGCGCCGCCTGCTCGTTCAGGTTGGCAAACTTGGACTTGTACCACTCCTCAGCTGACTGCAGGTTCTTGGCGGCCAGGGACTCATACTGGGCGCGGATCTCCCTCAGCGCCGAAGTCAGGTCTGGTTTAGCCACAGCCACGTCCACCTCGGCCGCGGCCTGCGACGACGCCTGCAGCGTGGCCAGTAGCTCGGCCACCTCCTCGTCGTGCACCTGGCGCACGAAGGCCAGCTCGTCCAGCAGCGACTCCACCTTCTTCTCCAGATCCAGGCGGGCCAGCGTGGCGCCGTCCACGTCGCGCTGCTGCGCCTTCAGGGCGCGCTCGGCCCCTTCGCGCCCTCGGCTCTCCTCCTCGCAGCGTGCCCGTAGCCGCTGCACCTCCTCCGCCAGCCCGTCGCGCTCCAGCAGGGCTTGCGCGCGCGCCGAGCTCGCCTCCTCCAGCTGCGCGCGCAGCTCGCGCAGCTCGCGCTGGAAGAGCTCTCCGAGGCGCGACGGCTCGGCGTGGCGCTGCCGCAGCGCGGCCAGCTCGGCCTCGAGCGCGCGGTTCTGCGTCTCCAGCTGGTGCACCTTCTCGATGAACATGGCGAAGCGGTCGTTGAGGCCCTGAAGCTGCTCCTTCTCGTTAGTGCGGATGATCTTGTACTCGTTGGTGCGCGCCGCCGCCTGACTCAGGTCCAGCCCGTCGGACGCCGGAGACCGGCGGTAGGCCAGGCCCAGGCCGAGCGACGAGGCCGAGGAGCAGGCAGCCGAGGAGGCCACATTGCAGCGGGACAGCGACTGCGAGCGGAAGCTACCCGCGCCGCCGGCCCCGGGGAGACGCGAGGACAGGCGCGAGCCGTCTCCGAACACCTTGCGGTAGGAGGAGGCGGCGCCCAGGTAGTGCTCCGAGCCGAAGCTCATGGTGCCGGGACCAGGACCGGGGGAGCGGCTGCGCTGGAGCTGACGAGGAGAAGAGAGGTGAGCCGGCCGGGACGCGGCGGAGCAGTGTGCACCGGCTTTTAAGGCGTGGGGTGGCGGGGTTGGGGGGTGCCTGGGGCGGCGCGTTGTGGGCGGAGCTCCTGCTCCGGGCCTGGCGGAGAGAGGGAGGGGGGGCATCCAGGAGCGGGGGCGGGGAAGCGCAGTGACTACCGCAGCTGCGCGCGCCACGGACCGAGGGCGCGGGGACAGAGCCATTTGCGTAGGAGCCACCGCCTGTCTGAAGCGCCCGTCCCCGAGAGTTATCTGGTTTGGAAGTGACTTGTGCGGAAGGGTGCCTAAACGATGGGGGTTTCCCATCCGGAAACCACACGGCTCCATCGCGTCCTTTGACCCTGTCCTCCTTGCCCCCTTTATTCCACTGGGAGGTTAGTGTTTTCTGGGAGGTATGCTGTACGCTCATCGCCACCCTGGAGCTCCCGAGCGTGAGGCCCTGTTTTTCCAGACAGAATGTGGACCCTCAGGGCGCGGCTTTGGCCCCTCCCTCTGCCCGCTTGGGGTTCCCAGGGGAGAAGTGGGTCTACGTCAGAGAGCATCTCATCAGCTGTTCCTCTGCAGCTCTCCGGAGCGCCCGGGGTTGGGTGGCTGTGCTGAAAGCCTGCGACGCCCGGGAAGAGAGGGGAGGAAGGAAAAGGGAGTGGGCCTGAGTTGCAGAGACTGGAGAGAAGCGGAGGAAAGAGCTGGGATGGCCACGATGGACAGAGCTGAGGTGCCCCTGCCACTTGTATAAGCGTGCTCTCCTGTTCACCACGGTCCCCCGCCACTCTCCATTGAATAACGTCCACCTTCTTAATTCATTTACTTTACCTGTCTCGCCCTGTAGGCAGGCATTTGAGATTTCAGTCTGTGTAAATGTTCATCTGGTTTAGGGAGGGCCCCTTCTTGTGGAGATCTGTCTTTGGACAAAAGAGGTCCCTGCAAACAGATTAAACTCCAAAAGTGGGGAAGAGTGCTGATGACTGAGCTGGCCTCCTTCACTGCACAGTGGTGGGTTTCCAAGAATGAGATCTGTAAAGATGAAGGCTGGGAGGAGGTCGGGTGGGGTCTTCAAACTTATAATCTCTCAGGATGTGGCTATGGCTTTGAAGAGGGAGGATGAAGAACTTTTTAGTAGATTCCAGAATTCCAAACTGAAGGCCTTTCTTGATCTTGGAATCTCAAGGATGTAGTTCTAGGATGTTTTACTTTCATGGAGGAAATATTACCTGAGACAGGCCACTAAAGGAAGGGGGGGAATAGAGGCCTATGGGACTTTGGAGCATATTCTTGGCTTTGTGCTTTATGTCATGTAAGATGGTCAGGCCCTGCCACAGCCTGTCTCTGTGGTTCCTCATCAGAGACCAAGACCTGAGCTGGAGGGACTCAATGCTGAGTTCAGTGGGCTCAGAAATTCCTGGTGATGTGAAGGATGGAAGAGTGCTAACATCACAGAATGAATATTCTCTGCCAGCCTTTGTGCCAGGAATTTTGCATAGGTTTACCTCCTTTTGGCCACTCTTCAAGGTAGCCCTTACCCCCATCTTACAGATAAGAAACCAAGGCTTAGCTGCAGCACTCTGCATAAGGTCACTAGCAAGCAAACATACATTCTTTCCTTGCTGCATAATTCTACTTCTTAGAAAAATGAGACTCTTGAAGTCTTATTAATTTCCATGCAGCCAGAATAAGGCTAAGTAGGCTTCAGGAAAGTTTTGGCCAATAACAAAGTAGCAGGCTGGTTTGTAATTCAAAGAATCAGAGGTGATGGGCTTGAATTGTGGCTCCTGCCACTTCCTAAGCATGTGGGGATAACAACGCCCACCTCGCCAAGGTCATAAAAAACTGAGTTGATGCATGTGAAGGTGCTTTGTTCAGGTATAAGGGGTTATTGTCATCATTGTCCTCTTTCAAATAACAGACATTCCTTTGCATCTACTGTCAACAGCAAATGAGTTGGGTTTCGTGATGGAATTGTCCACAGTAACCTTGCACAGGCCTCCAGGCTTTCCCCCTGGGAGTGAGAATACAGCCCACTTGACTGTGCTACCAGGGACCAACATTAGTGTGGCTAAGTGGAAACAACCACAGATAATTAGAAGATCTTACATCTGGGCTGTTGGTCCGATCTCATTTTAACCATGTTATCAGGACTACCAAAAATCAGCAAAATGTCCTAGTTGGAGTTTCACCTTTCTTTTCCTTTCCATCCTCCAATAGAAGCAGTAATCCGAAGGCAAAACACACATAGAGCAGGAGGTGAGGCAAAAGGCCTGAATAATCCATCAAAGGGGTAGTGGCCCTGGAAAATCTAAAGTGGGCTGCATTTTGCAATTTCTGAATAGCTTACCTGAGATTCCATGCTGAGATTCCCCAGTGAGACTTGTGTCTCCCTGCCTCCCCTTTCTTGACATACCACTCCGTAGGCCCAGATGTTTGGCTTTAATCATTTTAGCACAAAGCTGTACTACCAAGGAGTGATCTTGGCTGAGTCTCAAACCACAACTCCTTCCAGCTGGCCAGGTCTCCTGAGGGAGTGCCCTGCCCTATGCAAGGGGTGTGTATTCATCTTCCTGTAATGTCAGACTCAGGCAGACACATTGTTCAGTTATCCCCAGGTTCTCCTTCATGCCACATCCTCTGTGGCCTCTGCATTTGGCAGTGCTCACTACTCTCCTGGGTTTCAAGGACTTAGTCTTTGGCCTCTGCTCTTCCCTCATAAATTCTTTTTTAGGTATGATGCCTCCCAGAGGCAGGGAGCCTTGTGATAAAGTTCTGTCCATAAGAGCTCTAGTTTTGCATCACAGTTCTTCCTAGCCATGGGACTTTGAACAAGTTGCTATTATTTGCTGAACCTTAGTCTCTTCATCTGTAAAATTTCAATAAAACCATCCACCTGAGGGGTCTCCAAACCTGACTGCTCATTAGAAGTACCTGGGAACTTAAATTCAGATTCCCAGGCATTACCCCAGACTCATTGAATTTAGGTTTGAGAACCCTTGACCTCTCTCTCATGAGATTACTATGAGGTGTAAATGTGATTATGTATACAAAGTGGGTATCACGGTGCCTGCCATGTGCATGCTCAAGAAATTCCTTGGAATTTTTTCCTGTGCCCCCACTTCAGCTGTTGAAATCCTTAAGGCTCAAATGCTGCCTCCTCCGTGAAGCCTTCCTGATATTTCCAATGTAAAGTGATCCTTCCCTCTCATGAACTCTCCTCCTCCTACCCACAGCCTTTGTAGTATTCACATGACATAATTGCCTCCCATCTTCTGCTGTAATTATTTGTGTGTTTGTATATCTGAACTGGAAGCTCCTTGAGCACAACTTCTACATCTATGTATCTCTCTCAGCATCTGTCACAGTATTAAACACATGTGAGGAGAAAAAGATGGTTGCATTTTTTCCTCTACAACCACTTGGGAAAACTCTTTGGCATGACACCAAGGGTGCGATCCATAAAGGAAATCAATTTCATAAAAATTAAAAAATCTTTTGCTCTGTAAAAGACCCATTTAAGAAGATGAAAAGACAAACCACAGACTGGAAGGAAGTATTTGAAAATCACATATCCAACAAAGGATGTATATCCATAGTAAATAAAGAACTCTAAACATAGCAGTAAGAAAATGAACATTCCAATTAGAAAATGGACAAAAGACTTGAGCAGACATTGTACCAAAGGGAATATACAGATGGCAAATAAGCATACGAAAAATATGTTCAACATCACTAGCCTTTGGGGAGATGCAAATTAAAACCACAATGATATATACTTATTAGAGTGGCAGAGACAAAATACTGACAATATCGAGTGCCTACAAGGATTCAGAGCATCTGGATCTCTTATCCACTGCTGGTGGGACTGTAAAACAGTACAGCCACTCTGGAAAACACTTCGGCAGTTTTTTATAAAGTTAAAAATACACTTACTGTATGACTCAGCAATCTCACTCCTGAATAATTAGCCTAGAAAAATGAAAACCTATGTTCACAGAAAAATTTGTATACGAATGTTCACATTAGCTTTCTTTATAATAGACAAAAACAGAAAACAACCTAAGTGTCCTTCAACAGGTGAATGGATAAACAAACTGTGATACGTCCATCTAAAGGAAAGCTAATCTGTATTAAAAAGAATCAACTATTGATGAATAATTCTCAACAACTTGGATGAATCACAAAGGCATTATGCTGAGTGAAAAAGTACTCCATATTATGTGATTCCATTTATGTAACATTCTTGAAATGAAAAAATTGTAGCGATTGAAAACATCAATGGTTGATGGATTAGGGTTAGGGGGAGGATACGACTATAAAGGGGTAACATGAAGGTTGTTTTGTTCTGTAACTTTGAGTTCTGTTACTCAGATTTATACACGTGATAAAAATTCATAGAATGAGAGAGAGAGGGAGGAACCTAGTGAAATCCAAATAAAGTCTGTAGTTGAATTAATTTGTTGTGTCAGTGTCATTTTCTTGTTTTTGATAATGTACTAAGGTTATGTAAGATATTATCATGAAGAGTGAGCTGCATTCATGGTACCTGGGAACTTTCTGTACTATTTTTGCAACTTCTTTTGGGTCTTAAACTATTTCAAAGTAAGAAATAGTTCTTTGAAAATTATATACATATCAAAAATAGGCAAATGTTCTTTGTAGGTATATGCTGAAGTATTTAGGTTTGCAATGTCATGATTTATATAACGTACTCTCAGATGGTTTGGCAATAGTACACACACACATACACACACACAGATGCAGAGGAGATAAAGCAAATGTGGCAAAAAGTTAACAATTGGTGAATGCAGATGTTTATTGTATTAGTCTGACAACTTTTCTATAGGTTTGGAAATTTCAAAATAAAAAGTTATGGAAATTGATTAATATATAGGTAGATAGGTAGAAAGATAAAATAAGCAAAAAAGAATGTATTATCCAGAGCCTTCAATCTAATGCTGTACCAGCTTTGTCTAATTACAAAGTGCTCTCCCCTCTCCCCTCCTGCCCAACAATAGGAAAATCCTGCTTGTTCTGGAGTAACAACAACAACAAAAAGGTCAGAATTTACACTCTGTTGGGAGTATTTTAAGTGCTATACTGAATCCTTGGTGTTACCATAGCTAATTAACAAATATTTACTGAATCCTGGCTATGTGCCAGCTGCTGGAATTATAGCAATGAATATAGCTAGAAATGATAAAAAGTGTCCTTTTCTCAGATTAATTTTTTTTAGTAAATATAGAGTCATACACGTTTTATATATGTTCTACAGCTTTCATTTCTTACTTCATAAATTGTAGCCGTTTACCCACATCAGTTATGTAGATCTATTTACTTCATTTTACAGTTTGGTGTGGTGTGCAGTTATATGGATGTGCTATAAGTTGTTTAATCAATCTCGTGTTGGACTCTTATATTGTTTTTAATTTTTCCACTATTAAAAACACCATAATTTTTTAAAAAGAAAGAAAAATACATGACCTGAAAGAAAAAGAAAATATATTACCTGAGTGAAATCCAACCTCCACGTCTATTTTGCCTTAAACAGCCAACCAACCGACATTTATTGAACACCTACTGTGTGTCCAGTTAAATGTTTTTGCTGCTTGTGTCTGTTTGTGTAAGAAAAGACATGTGATGTGGTCACTACCTCTAAGGAGTGAAGTTGAAGAGTTATGGCTAATTTGAGGTCCTAACTTATGGACTACGATAAGGCAGGGCATATTTGACTGCAGACCATGTGTGTTAAGTACTTAGAAGCCCACCCCTTTTCTGTGTCTGGTTTTATACTAGTAATATTTGTTCAGCCTAGTTTCTTCAGCCCCATGAAAACATGCTTGCGTGAGCATGTCATTAAGGCAGGTGGGGAGGATTATGCCCCAAACTTTCTGGAGAAGCGGGAAATTTTTTTTAACAAAGACATGTGAAAGAGCATGAATGACATCAAGCTAAGTCATACGCTTATTTGTCCTCTGTCCATAAAAATTAAACTGTTTCTATCTACAAGAAAAGGCAAAAGAGCTCTGAGTCCTTTGGTATGGCTCAGTTGATGGTGACACGTCAATCTATGTGGTTGTAGTTTTGCTTACAAATTGGTGTTTACACAGTTTTGCATTGCATTGTTTGTTGCACAGCTTTTTGTCCCCTTGCACTTGTTCCATATGTTTGCTTAGAGGTTTCTTGGTGACCATTCTAATTTAAAAATAAAATCAAAAGTTTCTATGTTTTGGCCTTAGCAGTCTCTCCATGCTTAAGCTGATCCAGAAGGCTCTGTGTGTTTACATACTTCTCTCTCTCATCCTTTCTCCCTTCCCAGAATTAGCTCTTTGTTTACCTCTTCTAAATCCGAGTTCAGGCTGAACCAGAGTTGCCAGAGCCCCAGGGTTAGGAGAAACAGGGAGGCTTGCCCGCTCAGTTGCACTTCAGGACCTAGGACAGCTCCTCAGCCTTCCTGGTGTGGGCGCCTACTTTTTTAGACCTCACAGAACGTCAGAACGCAATCAAGTTTGAGAAGCCATTTGGTCCCCCACCCCACCCCCGCCTTTTTATGATGCGTAGAGAAAGGATCCCACTCAGCAAATGTTTCAGGATTATTAACTGCCAGGCTGTGGGAGATACAAAGGGGTTGGAGGGCTCCCACACCCCCGGCATTTCCTGTACCTACATGTCTGCTGATGCCTAAAAAAATCCTTCAGTTCAACTCAGCAAAATTATATGGATCAAGCTTTTTCCTCCCTGGAAAGAGGTATGGCCTAAATACAGATATGCTGTGGGAAGGGAAACAAAGGGACTCCAGTTTGAATGAGAAAATAATCCCTCCTGAGGGCTTGTCTCCAAGGGTACTAAAGGAAGAGAGAGCCCAGAGCATTGGGAGCCCAAAAGGGGCTGGAGAGGAAATGGCAGGAGGAAGTAAAGAAGAGAGGCATTCAGAGAAGTCTGGGCAGATGTGGTGAGCTTCACACTGTTGGCCCCAAGTGTACCCTGAACACACAGTCCAAGGAGAAGCCTCACACTTTCTTAAGAAGAATACAGAGGCCTGTTGTCTCCTCTTCCAAATACACATAGCAAAAGTCACCAGACTCCTTTTCAAAAGATATTTATGTAATGGTTTAATGCATTTTTGTCTTCATTGTTCCTCACAATAAACTTAGAAAGGGTTTGTTTGGGGTTTTAAAATTTATTTATTTATTTATTTTTGGCTGCGTTGGGTCTTCGTTGCTGCACACGGGCTTTCCCTAGTTGCGGCGACCAGGGGCTACTCTCTGGTGTGGTGTGCGGGCTTCATATTGCGGTGGCTTCGCTTGTTGCGGAGCACGGAATCTAGGTACCCGGGCTTCAGTTGTTGTGGCTCGTGGCCTCTAGAGCGCAGGCTCAGTAGTTGTGGCACACGGGCTTAGTTGCTCCGCGGCATGTGGGATCTTCCCGGACTAGGGATCGAACCTGTGTCTCCTGTATTGGCAGGCAGATTCTTATCTACTGTGCCACCAGGGAAACCCTAGAAAGGGTTTTATTATTTGCATTTTTCAAATGAATAAACTGAGACCCTGAGAGGTTGGGTAACTTGCCCAAAGTGACACAGCTGGAAAATGCAGAGCTGGGTCTTGAACTCAGTTTCTCTGACTCCAAGCTGGTGTTCTTTCCATCACACTGCGTCTCTAACAGGGTCTTTGTGTGCATGTGGTAAAATATATATAACATGAACTTTACTGTTTTACATGAATTCTACTGTTTTAGCCATTTTAAAATGTACAATTCAGTGGCATTAATTACATTCACAATGTTGTGTAATCATCACAACTATCTATTTCTAAAACTTTTTCATCACTCCAAACAGACACTCTGTAACCATTAAATAATAACTCCCCCTGCCACCTCCCAGACTCCAGTCTCTGGTAACTTCTATGTTTTGTCTCTTTGATTTTGACTATTCTAAGTACCTTATATAAGTGGAATGATAGAATATTTGTTCTTTCGTACCTGTTTTCAAGGTTCATCAGTGTTGTAGCAGTCACCAGAGTTCCATTTCTTTTTATGGCCTAATAGGGTCTTGTGGTTGCAAAGGACAGATTCACTCAGGCCACCAGAAGTAATGAGACGTTATTGTAAGCAACCTTATAGAATTAAGGAAGACAGAAATCTCAGCCACAGGCTAGAAGTTCAGGAACAGCCATATGGCTGGGCTTACTTTGGACTTAAATACAATTTAGGATCTGATCAGCACAGCTCTAGGGACCAAAATATCTCATTGCCCCGATAGTGGCAGGAGTTTGCTGTTTTCTGATACTTGGCCATTTTGCCATCTTAGCAATCTGCTTCCACAGCTCCTGTATGGTCTGGCACTACAAATCACCAACTGCTTGCTCTCTGAAAAGCAATGCTCAGGCTTTTGCTGACTCCAGATTTCTACCACTTCAGTGATATGCTATCTTTTATCCCTCTGTGCCCTTCATCTTCTGTGCCCACTGTCAACTGACAAGCTTTCTCCAAAAATCCGATTCTCTTTTCTGTTGGCCTTGTTAGTCTCCAATCATCTCATATCTCATAAGCCACCTGCCTGCCCAGAAATTAGCTGCCCTTGAGTCAAGCATCTTCCCCTGCTCTGATCACTTGTGGCCAGCGTGATAAGTCACGTGCTATTAAAATATGGTTCTTAATGGTAAAGCCCTGCCTCTCTCAGGAGGAGGTTGAGAGCACCGCAGGCAGGCACCCAGAGAATCATTGACTTAATTCTTCTACATCAGCTCTCCCACACTCTGCTGTGGAGCTGTCTATTGTACTTTAACCCTATGGCCTGCATCTACTTCTGTGACTTCTCAAGTCATGGATCAGAGGTGTAAATGTCTGGGTTAATGTGTACTATGCAGATATTTCTACACATATTTTTAGAATATACAGGCATAGCTCAGAGATATTGGGGGTTCAGTTCCAGAACACTGTAATAAAGTGACTATCTAAAACTAGTATCACAATAAAGCAAGTCACACGAATTTTTTGGTTTTCCTGTGCATATAAAAGTTATATTTACACTATTCTGTAGTCTATTAAATGTGCAATAGCATTTTGTCTAAAAAAAAAAACCAATGTACATACCTTAATTAAAAATATTGCTGGGCTTCCCTGGTGGCGCAGTGGTTGAGAGTCCGCCTGCTGATGCAGGGGACACAGGTTCGTGCCCTGGTCCGGGAAGATCCCACATGCCGCGGAGCGGCTGGGCCCGTGAGCCATGGCCGCTGAGCCTGCGCATCCGGAGCCTGTGCTCCGCAATGGGAGAGGCCACAACAGTGAGAGGCCTGTGTACCGAAAAAAAAAAAAAAATTGCTAGGGACTTCCCTGGTGGTGCATGGTTAAGACTCTGTGCTCCTAATGCAGGGGTTCTGGGTTCGATCTCTGGTCAGGGAACTAGATTCCACATGCATGCCGCAACGAAGAGTTTGCATGCCACAACTAAGGAGCCAGCGAGCCACAACTAAGGAGCCCGCCTGCTGCAACTAAGACCTGGTGCAACCAAATAAATGAATAAATATTTTTAAAAAATAAAGTAATAAAAAATATATTGCTAAAAAATGCTAACCATCATCTGAGGCTTCAGTGAATCACAATCTTTTTGCTGATGGGAGGTTTTAAATATTGTGAGAATTACCAATATGTGACACAGAGACATGAAGTGAGCAAATGCTGTTGGAAAAATGGCACCGGTAGGCTGGCTTGATGCAGGGTTGCCACAAACCTTCAGCTTGCCCCAGATAGTCTCAAAGCTCGCCTTCTAAGATTCTCTGATTGCTAGCTGACCATGTCCTGTTGACTTCTCCTGGGAGAGGTTTCTGTCCATTTCTTTCCATTCTTACTGCCATTGAGGTATATTATTTCTCACTCAGGTCATTCCAAAAGCCTTCTAATTGCCCCCTCCCCACCCATGTCTCCAGGCTCATGCATTTCAGCCTTCCTAGTTTTTCATTATAGATTATGTCATCTTCTTCCTCAAAAGCTTTCACTAACTGCCCACTGCCTACTGAACAAAATCCATGTGATGTCTGACATTTGAAGTCCTTGATTATCTATGGTTGGTTATTTGTGCAGAGCTCTCTCCCCGTAAGTGTACTGTGGGCTCCTTGAGTTTCAGAACCATGCATATCTGACTCACTTTATAGCCTCCCACACAGTTAATGACTATTGACATAGAACATCAAATATCTCCAAACTAGGAATGAAACCCTAAGAAAGTGATAGAAACAGCCCAGTGAATTTCAGTGATGATGTTTGGCAGTTAGCATGCCCATGTTCTGCATGGTGGAAACATGCAGACTATGTGTATGTTCAGATTTGCATTCAAGGTTGATGAAAGACTATCTGAAAGTCATTGTGCAGTAAGGGATGTAAGGAAGTTATGAAAGGTGTAAGGCAAGGTCCCTGCCCTCCAGGGGATGAAGGGTGCAGGGCCCAGGTGTGCAGGAAGAGGTCTGCTTAGAACAGCAAAGGAGTCCTTGAAGTGGCTTCCTGGGGACACAGCAAAGGGAAACTGGTTATTTGGGCTGAGCTTGGTACAGCCCTCCTTCAAAGAAGTGCTGTGACTCAGACCCCACTGGCTTCAGCCCTAGTGCCACAGGGGACCCCTGGTGGGTGCAACACACAGGCTGAGGAGGAAAAAGGAGGAATGAGAAAAGGGGAAGGAAAGAGGGAGAGAAGGAAAGTGAAGAAGGAAATGGGAGTAAAGGAAGTACATTACCAAAGAATCTAACATTTATATCCTACCTCCTAGTTCAAACAGCATTTTCACAAGAATGCTGTGAGGTGGCTATTAATATTTTTATTCTGATGATGATAAAAAGAAGGAGAGGTCAAGGGACTTGCCTAAAAATCACATTCAGGGTTCTAACATAAAACCTCCAACAAGAGAAAGTACCTCAACTCCCATGCCATGAAGTAAATTATGATAGTAATGGTTATGACCCAAAGAATAAAATAAGTATCTGTGAGCCCATACTGATGTAATTAAAGGATTGAGTAAATAAATAAGTGGGGAAGAAGAAACAAATCTCCCTTACAGAAGAATTCAAATTAAGACATGTAAAAGGAATGAGAGAAACAGCAAATCATGATTAGAGCACCACAGTAATAATTGCTGTAGGTGAGACCTACTGATGAAGGAAATATTAGTGAGCAAAAGTTTAAGGAGAAACATGATATTTGCATGGCCTCAAAGTATAGACTCCCAAACATTTAATTATCTTGATTTTAACATATGTCCAAAAATGCTTGGATACTGCTCCCTCAGTAAGGTAAAGCTTAATTCCTCTCCCCTTGGATGTGGGCTAGGTTTAGTGATATGTTTCTAACAAATAGAGCAAGAGCCAGCGAAGAACCAAAGAGGAACTATATTAGTCTCTGTGAGCCATACAGCCTTTTGCACAGCAACTCATCTCTGGTGTTGTAGCATGAAAGCAGCCACAGAAAATATGTTTTAAAAAAATGAGTGCAGCTGTGTACTAATAAAACTTTATTTACAAAAACAGTCAGTGGGCTTGATTTGGCCTTCCAGCCATAGTTTGCTGACCTCTGGAATAGTGCATGGAAAGGAAAAAATAGTAACTTTGCAGTGGAGAAACCTGGCAGACCCCACCTTAACCAAGTAATCAAGGTTAACATTGCCAGTAATAAGTCATATTGAAGTGGTGTCAGCAGAGCAGCAAAGGAAGAACACCAAAAGTTGATCCCTTCATAATAGTAACAAAAAATGCAGCAAAAACTTTTTCAGAACATTGGACACTAACTGAAAGCCTCCAACAATCGGGAACGTTTTCAAGAAAAACCAGCTGAATTTCAGTAAGAATAGCAAGCTTTGTGTGGTGTTTCTCTTTTTAAATTTATTTATGGCTGCGTTGGGTCTTCATTGCTGCGCTTGGGCTTGCTTTATTTACGGCGAGCAGGGGCTACCCTTTGCTGTGGTGCTTGGGCTTCTCATTGCGGTGGCTTCTCTTCTTGCGGAGCTCGGGCTCTAGGCGCTCGGGCTTCAGTAGTTGTGGCTCGCGGGCTCTAGAGCACAGGGTCGGTAGTTGTGGCGCACTTGCTTAGTTGCTCCGTGAGATGTGGCATCTTCCCGGGCCAGGGCTCAAACCCGTGACCCCTGCATTGGCAGGCAGATTCTTAACCACTGTGCTACCAGGGAAGCCCCTTTGCGGTGTTTTTTAAATTTTATTTTATTATTTTTATTTATTTATTTATTTTTGGTTGTGTTGCATCTTCATTGCTGCGTGTGGGCTTTCTCTAGTTGCGGTGAGCAGGGGCTACTCTTTGTTGCGGTGCGTGGGTTTCTCATTGCAGTGGCTTCTCTTGTTGTGGAGCACGGGCTCTAGGCACGCGGGCTTCAGTAGTTGTGGCTTGCAGGCTCTAGAGCGCAGGCTCAGTAGTTGTGGTGCATGGGCTTAGTTGCTCTGCAGCATGTGGGATCTTCCCAGGCCAGGGCTCGAACCCGTGTTCCCTGCATTGGCAGACGGGTTCTCAACCACTGTACCACCAGGGAAGCCCCTTTGTGGTGTTTTAACTTATCCTGGTCCCATCCAGGGTTGGCAGTGGCCTTGAAGAAAATAGCTGCATTCCCCGTACAGGTACTGGGAACAGAAAGAACAGAATGGATCTCATTCACAAGAAATTTTGGTTGTTTGTTTTGACCTATCTGGTGGCTCCCTCAAGAATTGGCTCAAAGGACTTACCTTAATTTGAAACCACATGAAAAAATAAAGAATACCATTAAAGGTAACTCCATAGGTAAATACAAAAGACAGTACAAACGTATTTTTTGTAACTCTTTATTTTCTACTATCTTATTTAAAAGATAACTACATAAAGCAATAATAATAACTTTGCATTGATGGGCACACAACATATTAAGAGTGTAGTCTGTATGACAATAATCGTACAAAGAAGGGGAGAGGGAACAGAGGTATATGGGGGCAAAATTTTTGTATAATAGTGAAATTGGTTGGCATTAATCAGAACCAAATTGTTATTAGTTAAGATGTTCATTGTAATTCCAATTATAACTGTCCAGTTATACATTGTCCATGGTCAAACAACAATGACTAAGAAATTAACCCAAAAATATAGTAAACAAGGGAATTAAAATGGTACACTAGGACATAGCTAATCAACAAGAAAGAAGACGGTAATGGAGAAATAAGAGAAACAGAAAAGATATACAACATATAAAAAACAAATAGAAAAATAACAGATAAAATTCCTACCTTATGACCAATTACATTAAATGTAACTCCAATGAAAGGGCAGAGAGTGCTATAGTGGATTTTTAAAAAATGATCCAACTATGTGCTATCTACAAGAGACTCACTTTAGATTCAAAGACAGGAATAGGTAGAAACTAAAAGAATGGGAAAGATATTCCATGCAAATAGTAACTAAAAGAGAGCTGGAATGGCTATTCTAACATCATATAAAATAGACTTTAAGACAAAAATTGTTACAAGAGACAAAGAAGGACATTATATAATGATATAAAGATATAACACTTATAAAAATATATGCGCTTAACAACAGAGCCTCAAAATAAATGAAGCAAATATTGACCATGTTGGAAGGAAAAATAGTTCAATAATAATAGTTGGATGCTTTATTATCCCCATTTTCAATAATGAATAGAACAACTAGACAGGTGCACATGGAGTATTCTCCAGGATAGACCAAATGTTAGGCCAGAAAACAAATCTCAGTAAATTTTTTAAAAATTGAAATCATATAAAGTATCTTTTCCAACCATAATAGAATTAAGCTAGAATCAATAGCAGAAGGAAGTTTGGAAAATTCACAAATATATGGAAATTACATGACACACTCCTAAATAACAAAAAACTAAATCACAAGGTAAATTAGAAAATCCTTTGAGATGAACAAAGAAGAAAACACAACATACCAAAACTTATGGTATGTAACAAAAGCAGTTCTCAGAAAGAAATTTATAGCTGTGAATACATACATTAAAGAAGAATGATATCAGATCAATAATCTAAACTTCTACCTTAATAAACTACAAAAAGAACAGCAAACTAAACCCAAAGCAACAGAAGGAATGAAATAATAAATATTACAGGGGACTTGAATGAAATAGGGAACAGAAAAACAACAGAGAAAATTAACAAAACCAAAATTTTGTTCTTCAAAAAGATTCACAAAACTGACAAACATTTAGCTAGACTAACCAAGAAAAAAAGGGAATGCTCAAATTACTAAAATTAGATATGAAAGCAGGGACATTACTATTGACTATATAGAAATAAAAAGGATTTTAAGAGAATACTGTGAACAAGAGTATGCCCACAAATTAGATAACTTAGAATAATTGGGAAAATTCCTAGAAACACACAAACTATCTCAATTGATTCAAGAAGAAATAGAAAATCTGAATAGACCTATAAATAATGAGATTGAATCAGTAATCAAAAAAACTCTTAACAACAACAAAATCCCAGGACCAAATGGCTTCACTGGTGAGTCCCATCAAATATCTAAGGAAGAATCAGCACTAATTCTTCTCAAACTCTTGCAAAAAATAGAAAAGGAGAGAACACTTCCTAACTCATTATATGAGTCCAGTATTGTCCTGATACCATGCCAGAGATAACACATAAAAAGAAAACTACAGACCAATATCCCATATGAATACACATGCAAAAACCCTCTACAGAATACTAGCAAACTGATTCAAGCAGTACATTAAGATTACTCTTCAAGACCAAGTGAGATTTATCCCAGCAATGCAGTGGTTGCTCAACATATGAAAATCAGTCAATGTAATACACCACATTAATGGAATAAAGGACAAAAACTACATGTGATCATTTCAATAAATGCAGAAAAAGTATTTGTCAAAATCTAACACCGTTTCATGATAAAAATACTCAACAAACTAGAAATAGAAAGGAACTTGCTCAGCCTATTAAAACCATCTACAAAAACTCATAGCTAACATCACAATGGTGAAAGACTGAAAGCTTTCCACCAAAGATCAAGTACAAGACAAGGATATCCATTCTTGCCATGTCTATCCAACATGTACTGGAAGTTCTAGCCAAGGAATTAGGCAAGAAAAAAGAAATTTAAAAGCCTTCAGATTAGAAAGGAAGAAGTAAAGCTACTCCTATTCACTGATGACATAATCTCAGATATGAAAAATCTGAAAGAATCTACAAAATACCTATTAGAGTTACTAAACAAGTTTGGCAAGGTTGCAGGATATAAGATCAATGTACAAAAATCATTTGTACTTCTATAAACCAGCAATGAACAATCTGAAAATTAAATTTTAAAAATTTCACTTATAATAGCATTAAAAAGAATAAATACAGTTTACCCTTGAACAACATGGAGGTTAGGGGTGCCAACCCCTGCCCCAAGCACACAGTTGGAAATCCATGTATAATTTTATAGTTGGCCCCATGGGGTTCCACAGCCACAAATTCAGTCAGCTGTGGATTGTATAGTACTGTAGTACTTATTGAAAAAAATCCATATGTAAGTGGATCCATGTAGTTCAAACCCATGTTCAAGGGTCAACTGTACCTAGAGATAAATTTAACAAAAGAAATTCAGGACACTGAAAACTACAAAACATCATGGGAGGAAATTAAAGATCTAAATAAATGAAAAGATATCCCATGTTCATGTATTGGAGGTCTTAACATTGTTACGATGGCAATACTCCCTGAACTGATCCACAGGTTTAATGCAATCCTTATCAAAATGTCAGCTGCCTTTTTTGCAGCTGGACATGGACAAACTGATTCTAAAATTCATATGAAATTACAAGGAACCCTGAATAGCCAAACCAATTCTGAAAGAGAAGAACCAAGTTGGAGGACTCATGGTTCCCTATTTCAAAACTTACTACAAAACTACAGTAACTAGAACAGTGTGGTACTGGCATAAGATAGACTTATAAATCAGTGGACTAGAATTGTGTCCAGAAATAATCGCATACATCTCAGGTCACTTGATTTTGACAAGACCATTCAGTGGGGAAAGAATAGTCTTTTCAACAAGTGATTTTGGGTCTACTGTATAGATGCATACAAAAGGACAAAGCTGACCTGTATTAGTTTGCTGGGGCTGCTATAACAAATACTACAGGCTGGATGTCTTCACACAACAGAAATGTATTTTCTCACAGTTCTGGAGGCTAGAAGTCTAAGATCAAGATGTTGGCAGAGTAGATTTCTTCTCTCCTTGGCTTGTAGATGGCTATCTTCTCCCTCTGTTTTCCCTATATGCGTCCCTGTTTTATTATCTCCTCTTCTTATAAGGAGGCCGGTCATATTGGATTAGGGCCCACAACAATGATGTCATTTAACCTTAATTACCTCTGTAAAGATCCTATCTCCAAATACAGGCACATTCTGAGGTACTGGGGGTTAGGACTTCAATACATGAATTGTGGAGAAGGGGTGCACACTTCAGTATGTGAGGGTGACCTTGGGAGCCCGGCTCGGAACACCACAGAGATCCGGAGCAGCAAGCTCCCTGCAGCAGGAAGAGGCAGGCATGTGTCAGGCTGTGCATGGAGGGTTTTCATCAGCCACACGTGTAGCAGTGACAGAGGCAGCTGCTCCCCCAAACAGGTTCTCTGGTGAATGGAAATGTGTCTTCCATTCTCTGTCCTTAGCAACACTGGCCTCTTTGGTTTGTGTAGAACCAGGAATACAGGACAATTCAAAGGGAGAAAGGGATATTGGACTTTCTGTTTGTCTGGCATGTGGGTAATCAAGCTGGTTTTCTTTTGAAAAGTAGAAAACATGTGACCTTATGTGTCTTCCAGGCTGGTGATTCTGGCTGTTTCAGGTTATGCTGGTTACATAAATTCAAGCTGGGCTTCTGAGACACAGTTGCTTCGTATCTTTTGTCATTATTTCTTTCCTTGTTTCTTCGGAGAACAGGGCTAGGATAGTGGAAAACCAGAATTCTAAAGTAAATAGAAGGGCCCTTATCCTTCAGAGAGGACTGCCCCCGTGTATCTTAGTATCCGGTAAAATGTGACTGCGCCCCCTTCCCACTCACCACGGATGTGATTTTCTCATCATCTGAGACAGTTTGCTTCCCAGCCTTTTCATCCTCATTGCTTCTTCTCAGTCCCCATAGGTGGACACATGCTTGGTGGCCTGTAATGAATGTTTAGTGATCCATCATTTCTATTGCTCAAATAAATTCATTTTTTAAGAAATTAATTAGGATGGATTATTCCTGCTCTAGGAGCTCATGATTAATGACTTGGTGCATTTAAAGTCCTGCACATGCAGGCAGTGTCAGGCTCTAATTCAAAAGCTTTTTTCCCCTCTGTTTCTTCATTTAGAACAATGTATTCCCTCTCTCTCTCTCATAAAAATAGGTTCAAAGTCATAAGTAGATTGTAGCTACTCCTTCAAAGATTCTCTCAGAATTAGGGCTTTTTTTTTTTCTCTCTCTCTTTTGGCTGCGCCACGTGGCTTGCGGAATCTCAATTTCCTGACCAGGGGATGAACCGGGGCCACGGCAGTGAAAGCCCAGAATCCTAACAACCATTAGACCACAGGGGACTCCCAGGGCTCTTGTGATAATTAGAGAAATAAGTCTCAAACTGAGCTTCCACCCAGTCTTATGAAAAGAACAAAAGTTTATTTTTTCCTCCCATTTCTTTGTTCTAATTCTCTCTTCTGCTTTTTAAAAATTTAACTTGTACTTCCTATTTCTCATGTTGCTGTATAGTCTTCAAATATTTTAAGATTATTATTCATAATTTTCACTTTTAATAGCTGCATTATAGCCCATCAGATTGGTATAGTTTACTTAGTCATTCCTCAATCGCTAGACATTTAGGTTTTTTTGCTCTTCAGTTTTTACCATTGTAAAAAACACTGCAGTGAATACTTTTCCCCATTTTTTTTTCTTTTCAATTACTTACTTAAGGCAGACTCCCAGAAGCAGAGTCACTGTGTTAAATGGCACACTCCCAGAAGTAGACTCACTGTGTTAAAGTGCACAGACATTTGTTGCAAAATTATTTTCTAAAATGGTTGTGCTCGTGTATCATCTGGAATTTATTAGTGTGTTTATTTTACCATACCCTGACCAACATGAAGCATTATAATTTTAAAACTTTGCTAACTAGAATATATATTTTATTCTTGACTTTTTATTTTGAAATATTTCAAATCTTCTGAAAAGTTATGAGTAATACAATGAACACTGGATGCCCTTTCCTTAAGATTAAATTGTTAACATTTTGCCATATTTGCTTTAACTGTTTATACAGACACATATACATACATACAGCTTTCCCTAAACCATTGAGTTAGTTGTAGGCATCATGACACTTCACTCCAAATACTTTAGCAAGTATCTCCTAAGAACATGGACGTTCTCCTATGTAGCTGAAACATAATTATCACCCTTGGGAAATTTAACATTGATGCAAGGCTATATTTAAGATATGTCCATATTCTAATTCCCCTGATTGTCCTTTATAGCTGTTTTTTTTTGTTTTGGTTTGGTTTTAGATCATACATTGCATTTGGTTAATATATCTCTTATATTTTCTTTAATCTAGAACGTTGTTTGTTTGTTTTTTTTCCTTACATTGATCTTATTGAAGCGTCTAGGCCAGTTGTTTTGTCTTTGTCTGATTCTTTCCTTGTGTTTAGATTCAAGTTAGACACTTTTGGCAGGAGTACTACATAGACAATGTTGTGTCCTTCCTGGTGCATCACGTTTGGAGGCTAGTGATACCAGATGGTCTCATCAGGTTAAAACATTTATTCTGTGACAGTTTTGACATACAATTATTATTTCCTAGGAAGGACAGTGCCCTCCAAACTACTGCCTAAGAGGAATCGGGCTCTCTATTTCTAATAGGAAGGGAGAGAGAAGTAACACCAGTTGAGCACTTACTGTATTCCAGACACCATGCCAAGGGTGTTTACAGAATTAATCCCATTAAACCCTCATAACAACTCAGGGGTTATTATAAACATTTCACACATATGGAATCTAAGGCATAAAGAAAGGACCAACTAACGTTTCAAAGTTCCAGAAACTGATGGAGCTTAATTTTAATACAGGTCAGTCTTACTTTAAAGCACATGCTTATTCAACATAGTATGCCTTCTTAAAACCATGTTCAGAATAAGGTGGAGTATCCTCACGTAGACCCATCCAGCATGGGGTAATGAAAGGATGGCAAGTACAAGGTGCACACATCACCACTCATCATTCATCACTCATGGCAGACATTGCTAATCAAACCCACTATGTAGCCCTCCAAGCCTAGGTGTTTTGAATTTTTTCCCAAGTCACTGTTCCAGGCATGTGCCAACAACCTGAGAGGAGTCAACAGGGGAGATAAAATTTATTCTGTGAATTTGTAAGCAGGCACACATAGGTTCAAACCCATACTCTACCACTTACTAGCTGTATGACTTTGGGAAAGTCACTTAACCTTTCTGAGGTTCAGTTTTATTACCTATAAATTGAAATAATATGTAATTTGCACTAGAGTTGCATTAGAATTATCATGGGATTGTTATATTTGTAAAAGTACCAAGTACCCAGTGCTGTACCTGGTCTGTATTTTAAACTCAAAAATGTATAGCTTTTGATGCTCAACATTGCTAATCATAAGAAAAATGTATTGATAAATCAAAACCACAATGAGATATCACCTCATATCTGTCAGGAAGGCTATCATCAAAAAAACAATAAATAACAAATGTTGGTGAGGATGTGGAGAAAAGGGAATCCTTATGCACTCTTGGTAGGAATGTAAGTTGGTGCAGCCACTATGGAAAACAGTGTGGAGATTCCTCAAAAAACTAAAAATAGAACTCCCAGTGATCCAGCAATTCCACTCCTGGGTATATATCTGAAAAAAACCAAAAACACTGATTTGAAAAGCTATGTGCACCCCAATATTCATAGCAGCATCATTTACAATAGCCAAGATATGGAAGCAACCTGAGTGTCCATCAACAGATGAATGGATGAAGAAGATGTGATACACACACACACATGCACACACGCTGGAATACTACTCAGCCATAAAAAAGAATGAAATTTTGCCATTCACAACAACATGGATGGATGGACCTGGAGGGTATTATGAAATAAGTCAGACAGAGAAAAAGTGTATGTTATCACTTCTATGTGGAATCTAAAAAAATAAAACACGTGAATGAATATAGCAAAACAGAAACAGACTCACAGATATAGAGAACAAACTAGTGATTAACAGTGGGGAGAGGGAAGGCAGGGTCAAGATAGGGGCAAGGGCTTAAGAGGTACAAACTACCATGTATAAATAAATAAGCTACAAGGATATATATTGTACAGCACAGGGAACATAGCTGATATTTTTTAATAACTTTAAATGGAGTATAATCTATAAAAATTTTGAATCACTGTGTTGCATACCTGAAACTAATATTGTAAATCAACTGTATCTCCAAAAAAATATATAGCTTTTAAGCTCTATCCATCACTTCAGTTCTTGCTCTGTAGACCTGGGAAACATTAGAAAACAAGGAAATTATATCAAGGAACCAAAGTTTGGAGAGAAATACACACAGCACATAATTAAGTACAGGCTGTGAGTTCTGTAGAGGTTAAAAAAAGGAGTGAAGGAGAGCCTGGCTGGAGTTCTACAGGGCGGCCTTCTGGAGGAGGTGAGATTTGAGCGGGTCTGAGGGAGATTTAGGGTTTGAAAGAGCCACCGGTGGGAAGGTGGTGCAACATGAGCAAAAGCGGTAAGAGAAAGTCAGCAGTACGAAAAGGAGACCAGCCCATTTGGAACACAGAGTTGAGCCTGGAGGACGTCTTGGGATAACGAGAGTCTTCAGGAAAAGCCCCTCCAGGCAGTAACCTTTGGTTTCCCGCGCGTTCCCAGACGGCCCCGTGGTCTTACCCAATTAGCCCCAAAGAGCACCGGGGAGGCCAGAGACGCTGCACCGTTTTGGGCTACCACCAGGGGGCAGTATGGCTCAACAACTTAGAGCTTCTCCGGTTCGTTTAGAACTTTTTCTGAGTTCCTATTTTGTGCCAGGAGCTGAGCTGGGAACTTAAAAGTATCTATCCACCAATCTAAGGGTCTAACGTTTGTGGAGCTCTTTGCATGGAGGTTGCAATGTACCTTTTCCTCGGTGATCTCATCTAATACTAATCACAATCCTGTGTGATCTCCGTGTATTTGTCTCATCCCCATGGAGGAACTGATGTTGAGGGGTTTAAATTCAAACCGACTGTGAGGGAGTCTGAATTTAAACTCAGGGCTACGATCTCCAACCCGTGCCCTCTGCTACAACCTACAGCCTTTTGTCAAGGGGATAGGAACATATAGATATTTAGCATAATAATGAGTTGTATTAATAATTATTAAAAACCAATGGCAGAATTTCAGTTGGAGAAGATGAAAAAGTTCCGGAGATGGATAGTGGTGATGGTTGCACAACAGTATGTTATGTGCTTAATGCCACTGAACTGTTCACTTAAAAATGGTTAAAATGGTAAATTTTATGTTATGTATATGTTACCACAATTTTAAAACATTCATTAATAACAGTAGTTAATGTTATATATTAGTAGCTGTCTTTTTAAAGCACTTATGAAGGTGTTAATCATTTAATTCTCACAACCACGAGTTGAGGCAGGTACTATTCTTATTCCCATTTAACAAAGAATTTCGGGAATTCCCTGACAGTCCAGTGGTTAGGACTCCACGCTCTCATGTGTTCCATCCCTGGCTGGGGGAACTAGGATCCCGCAAGCTGTGCCGTGCGGCCAAAAAATAAATAAAATAATTTCATCACTTGGTCTGTCCTTCCTCCCTCCCTCCTCCACAACAACTCCAGTATAGGCTATGATCTGCACCTAACTAATCCTTGTTTGACCAGCATTTTCAAGTGTGATGGAGTGGAAAGGCCATGGTCTTTGAAACTGACCGACCTGGAGCGGATATGGGCTCTGCTGCTTTACCAGCTGAATGTTCTTGGGCAAGATACTTAATCTCTCTGAGCCTCAATTTTCTCATTGATGCAATAAAGATAATAATAGTACCCTCTTCCTAGGGTTGTTGTGATGGGCAAAGAAGTGTAAAATGCTTAGCATAATGCTGATACATAGTAAGCACTTGAACATGATGGCCGTTCTTATTATTTGCACATAGTAGTGTGTTCAGAAAATAATAAGTAAATGGATCGATGTGTCTTGAGAGTACCTGAAATAGCTCCTGGCCCTCCTGGGCACGTTAGAGGGAGGATATTCTGTCCCAATCAGTTTAGCCCAATCAGTCCAGGAATGATAGGACTGGGTAAGCTTCTTTGAGTCCAACTCCATCATTTTACAGAGGAAGCCAAAGCCCAAGAAAAGGAGTAGTTTTGTGCGAGGTCACCCTTTGTGTCAGTCAGCCAGGAAGTTACCCTGAGAAGGAGTCTGGGGGTGAGAGCCCCGCCCCTGGGGCCAGGCCTGGGTGGCGATGATCGAGCTTCACATTAGCCAGCCTGGGGCCTCTCCCAGAAAACAGGTTGTCATCAAGTCCCTTCCAGCCTTGGGTTTGTTCTGAGAGGCGCTCGCCTCTGCCCTTTTTCTGCAGGAGCAGCCAAGAGGATCGTGAAACTGGGAAATCAGCTGTTTATCCTAGCTTCTAGGGTAGGGAGTGGGGAGAGAGGCAAGGGGAGGGGCTCTGGACACCTAGCCTTAGCAACACCTTTGGCTGATATTTATTCTTTCTCCTTCCTTGGGCTGGAAACCAAGGGGAATCCAAGCAGCACCATGTGAAGCAAGATCCCAGGGGCTCTGAGAAGCTTGTTGCAGTGAGAGGTGACTCAGCACAGGCCTCAGAACCACAGGGAGTGTCCCGCAGCCTGGATTCTGCGTAGGCCTGCGCACACTATGTGGGCCACCGTGGCTGTTACTGTAGGTCTCCTGAGGGGAGGTTTTGTCTCCTAGGAGCCCGAGGATGTCCTGGCCACCCCCAGCTAATAAGTGGGTGGTAGGACCAGGGTCCTCGTTATGGTTTCATCTCTAAATAATGTACTTTCCCTTGAAGAAGCCCTTCATGTTTTGTCTGGATATGGAACCCTCCTTCTCTGCAGGCTCTTGTCAGTGCCATCTCCAGACTGGGATTTCTAGAACAGGTGTCATCAGGGCACTCCCAAAAGATGCCTCACTGCTTGTAAATTGAGCTGTCATCCTTAGCACAATGTGGTCCTGACCAAAATTTCTGCCTCATCACAACCCCCACTCCTTCATCCCACCAGGTACCCTGTACTATAGCCCAGGGTTTTTTTACATCTTTATTGGAGTATAATTGCTTTACAATGGTGTTAGTTTCTGCTTTATAACAAAGTGAATCAGTTATACATATACATATTTTCCCATATCTCTTCCCTCTTGGGTCTCCCTCCCTCCCACCCTCCCTATCCCACCCCTCTAGGTGGTCACAAAGCACCAAGCTGATCTCCCTGTGCTATGCAGCTGCTTCCCACTAGCTATCTACCTTACGTTTGGTAGTGTATATATGCCCATGCCTCTCTCTCACTTTGTCACAGCTTACCCTTCCCCCTCCCCATATCCTCAAGTCCATTCTCTAGTAGGTCTGTGTCTTTATTCCTGTCTTACCCCTAGGTTCTTCATGACATTTTTTTCCCTTAAATTCCATATATATGTGTTAGCATATGGTATTTGTCTTTCTCTTTCTGACTTACCTCACTCTGTATGACAGACTCTAGGTCCATCCACCTCATTACAAATAGCTCAATTTCGTTTAGCCCAGGGTTTTGCAGCATGAACTGTCTTCAGACGCATCGAGGACACTTGTTTTCTTGTTTTCTTAAAAATAAATTTATTTATTTATTTTTGGCTATGTTGGGTCTTCGTTGCCGCACGCGGGCTTTCTTTAATTGCGGTGAGCGGGGGCTGCTCTTCATTGCTGTGCGCGAGCTTCTCATCGTCATGGCTTCTCTTGTTGTGGAGCACGGGCTCTAGGAGTGCTGGCTTCAGTAGTTGGTGGCTCGCGGGCTCAGTAGTTGTGGCTCACGGGCTCTAGAGCGCAGGCTCAGTAGTTGTGGCGCACGGGCTTAGTTGCTCTGCGGCATGTGGGATCTTCCCGGACCAGGGCTTGAACCCGTGTCCCCTGCATTGGCAGGCGGATTCTCAACCACTGTGCCACCAGGGAAGCCCGAGCACACTTGTTTTTAAAAATGCAGATTCCTAGGCCTACCAGATCCATTGCTCCCGGGGCCTGGGAACCTGCTTTTTAATGATACCGAGGCTGATTCTTGTGCAGACTGCCATTTAAGAACTACTGCTCTGCCAAACCAGATTGTTATTTCATGACTATCTGGGCCCTCAGTGCCCTTTCTCATGCTGTTTCTCTTCCTAGAATGCCCTTCCTATCCTTCCCAGGCTGGTGCACTCTGCTCCTTCTTTAAGGTTTATCTCACGTTAGCTCTTTTGTGCTCCTTCACCCCAAATCTAGGTTCCTTTCTTTGTGCTCACACAACCCCACTGCACTTTCTACCTACCTCTGCCCTAGAATTTTCATACTGTCAGGGTTGGTTCCTCTGCTTGTTTGTGAGTTCCATAAAGACCATAGATAATTCGTTTTTGAATTCCCGAGACCTAGCAAAGTACCTGGCAGACAGAAAGCATGTTTGCTGAATGAATGTGAATGAATGGAGACCAGGCTCCAGTCTAACTCAGAAAGTTATATTTAACCCATTTTGTAACTGACAGAGTCAGGATTAATCATGCAGGTTTCCTGCTTCACAGTTTCAGTCTGTTTCTTGGTCTAAATATTTGGTCTACTCTTGAGGAAGCTACAGATTTACGTTTTGGCAAGAGCTGTTTAGATTAGCCATGAGTTAAGACTTAGAATTACTATTTTTTTTAAATCTCAAAATGTGATTCTGTCTTAAGCCAAGGAACTGCTCTCTCCTGATGGCTTTGAGGATAGAACTCACCGGACTTTTTCTCCACTTCAGATCTGTTCCTCAGGGTCATCCAGCTCATAATTCTTGACCTTTTAACTCTAGTGCCATACCTGCCACCTCAGCCAGGCACACCCCGGACCTTGTCATGACTGCTTCAGCTCAGAAATGCCACCATGCCAGTCTCTGGCCAAACCTTCCTTGTCTTCAGCTTACTCACTTCCCCCACTCCCAGTTCACCTGCTCTCTGACATCATGACTCCCTGATCTCTTTCCTAAGCCCCAACCCACAAGTAGCCTCCTTTCTTCTTCCCCTTCCACAGGGAGGTGCCCCTCCTCCCATCCCAGGCAATCCCTCGTCTGGGCGCTGGACTGCATCCCTCCCGATCCCTCAGCACTGCGTCATGTAGTCACCTCCCTTTCCTCCATCTTCAGTCTCTCCCCTGCTGTTTTCCTACCACACATCAACACAGTCAAGCTCCTCTCACCTTTGTGGCTACCTTCCTCTAGGTATTAGTCAGTTAAGGTCTGGGACCAATTCTGATTGTGTGGAGGTTTCCCCACACCACAAAGCAATTCTTGCTGGTGTCCTACAATTCAACTCAGTTCCGACCCTATCTACCCAGAGATAGCATCAGATCCCACAGGTTAAGGGCTCAGTCCCACAAGACTGCCCACCTACCTTCAGATGCCAATCGAAAGCCCAGGTTGTGCCCTGTGCTTCTGTCCAACTGGCTGTAAGTCAGAGGTTCCCATGACCCCCTCCTTCCTTGGGTTTGATTAATTTGCTAGAGTGGCTCACAGAACTCAGAGACACATTTTACTTATTAGATCACCCGTTTATTTTAAAAGGATATAACTCATGGATAGCCAGATAGAAAGAGATGTTCACCAACCTGGAAGTGCTCTAAACCCCATCCTTTTGGGTTTTTATGGAGGCTTCATTGTATACGCGTGATTGATTAAATCACTGGCCATTGGTGATTGATTCAACCTCCAGCCCCTCTCCCATCCCCAGAGGTCAGGGGCGTGGAAAGTTTCCACCCCTCTAAAAACATGGTTGATCCTCCTGGCAGCCAGCCCCATCCTTAGGTGTGGTCCAAGAGACCTCATTAACAAAAGACATCTTTATCACTTTCATCACTTAGGAAATTCCAAGGGCTTTAGAAGCTCTGCCAGAAACATATGAAGACCAAATATATATTTCTTATTATAAATCACAATATCACACCAATCTTTCAAGTTCCCTTCACAGCATAGCTTATCAAGAGTAGGCCTAATTTGCTACCCACTCATTCCCAACCCAGTTTCTGTCCCCACCATTCTAGTGGTTCTTTCCAAGACCCCAGGTACTCCCAGCCTCCTAACTGTAAAATTCACTGAGCAGTTTTTAGTTGCTATTTTGCCTGCACTTTGTGTGGTATTTGACACAAGGAGCCACTTCTTTCTTCTTGAATCTCTGTTCTTCCTCGGTTTGCAAAGCACTCTACCTACCACTGTCTTTATGGGGTCCTTTTCCTATTCTCAGACGTCAGCAGTCCATACCTTTCCTTGTTTAGCCCTTCTAGCTTCTTGTTTTATTCATTCCCTCTGATATACCTCATATAATCTGAAGCTTGCCACTTGGTATGCAAGACATCAGAACTTTAGTAAAATGAGAGTTGTCATGAAAAGTACAACATAGGCATGCAAAGGGCTCAGCAAAGTGCCTGCCACAGAGTAGAGACTCCCTAAATGGTAGTCCTTTGTATTATTATTGTTAATAATAAAATAATGTCTTTATCTCTGCCCTGTAGGTTTACATCTCTCTTTATTATTATTATTTTTTTAACTTACCTAATGGGTTTATATTTGATATATAGTACTTCTCACCATGGAGATGTTACCAGTTAATATAAAGATTTTTTTGGTTTTGTTAAACATTATATCTCTTCTCCATTTCAATGTCAATATAAAGTATTTTTTTTACATTAAATCTTTTCTCCATTTCAACGTTAGATACATCGAATACATTTTCTAAACGTTTCCCCCACAAAGAGATTTGGTTTTTTTTTTTTTTTTTTTTTTTTGGCAGTACGTGGGCCTCTCACTGTTGTGGCCTCTCCCGTTGCGGAGCACAGGCTCCGGACACGCAGGCTCAGCGGCCATGGCGCACGGGCCCAGCCACTCCGCGGCATGTGGGATCTTCCCGGACCGGGGCACGAACCCGTGTCCCCTGCATCGGCAGGTGGACTCTCAACCACTGCGCCACCAGGGAAGCCCAAAGACATAAGTTTTAATTTTTGACCAACTGTATTTAATATCTAGGTACAATATTAACTTGGGAGATAACAACACAAAAATCCATTAAAAATATGGAGAAAAGACTCCTCAATGATGGAGGAGGCAGTGATTATAACTTAAACAGTGGCAATTTCCCAGGATTCTGGGCAAGAGTTTTCTTCTTCCTATTGAGAATTCTGAAACTATGAAATATGCAAAGTTCAGCCATCTCACTTCTTTGACCTTCTTTCTAAGGCATTTTTCAGTGCATTATTTGTTGTGAAGAAAACGTTTTGTTTTCCATTTAACATAGTATATCAATTTGTTCCTATTTATAGGGAAATAACCAAGACTATGAACTACCCTATTTACTGTTTCTTGGGAACTTTCAGTGACCAAAACTCAGTTTGAACCTCAATAGCACAAAGGTTTTCAGGGCAAGGTTTGATTCAGGAGGCCCTTCAAAGTCTCATCCGTCCATTTCTCTTTCGTGCCTACACCCCCAAACAAGCACAAATGCCTGTAATGCTGAGAACCACACCGAGCAAGAGAGCGATTGCATCTCCGGCTTCTACTGCTTCCACAACAGGCAGCACCAAAAGCAATGAAAAGAGAACTAGGAACAATTGTGTTGAAACTGAGATCATGATGTTGAGATCTTGAGGTGACTGGTTCTTAAAGGCTGAAGGTTTCAAAGAAAGTGGTATTTGTTTAATTCTATCAGTTCAGGATGCTGAGGCTAAGAGGTTCCATATGACAGCACCTTCAAGGAAGCAGCCATTACGGGAATGGCGAGCAGGGCTATTATTGTTTTTTAAACTTTTTATTATGGTGATTTTTGACTGGTCCCCAGAGTAGACAGAATTGCATAAAGAATCTCTGTGTACCATGCCTCAGCCCTAACAACCATTGCCCCATGGCCAGCCCTGCCCCATTCAGCCATATTTTCTACAAAAGATACAAACTTTAAAAAATAACCGTAATACTATTATCATACTTAAAAAAATATCCAACCTTCTGAGATCAATTTGTAGTGTATCCGATTCCTTTAAGATATTGCCACCTGGATATTCTCCAGGTACTTCAAACTCAGCTTGTTCAAAGCTGAACTCACCACCTTCTCAGAAACCTGTTCCTCCCCCACCAACTCCGTGGGCCTTGTCTTGGTGATGGACACCACTGTTCACCACTCCCTCAGGTCAGGACTTTGGGAATAGCGTTTTGGGGCTCCTCATTCTTCCTGACGCCCCATCTAGCTAGCCACTCACCTCCTAGAGATCTCTAGTGTCTGTCCCCTACGTCTCCCCTGCCACTGTCTTACATTATCAGGCTCTTATTGGGTTCTTTGCCCCTGGGCATTAGCTTTTTAACTGGTCTCCTCATTGAGTTTTCACCTGCTAATCTTTTAATGCTATTGCCATAGTTTTTTTGTGGTAAAATCCACATAACATAAAATTTACCATTTTAACCCATACAGTTAAGTGGCATCAAGTATATTCACATTGTTATGAAATCACTACCACCATCCACCTCTAAAACTTTTTCATCTTCCCAAACTGAAACTCTGTACCCATTAAACAGTAACTCTCGTTACCCATCTCCCTGGCTCCTTCCTGGTAACCATAATTCTACTTTCTGTCTCTGTAAATTTGTCTACTCTAGGTACTTCATACAGTATTTGTCCTTTTGTCGGTGGTTTATTTCACTTACCACAATAAGGTTCCACCTTGTAACATGTACCAGAATTTTCTTCCTTTTTAAGGCTGAATAACGTTCCATTGTATATATGTACACCACATTTTGATTATTTATTCGTTCGTCACTTGGGTTGCTTTTACCTTTCAGCTATTATGAATAATGTTGCTATAAACATGAGTAGACAAATATCTCTTTGAGACCCTGCTTTTATTTTATTTATTTATTTATTTATTTTTTGCGGTACGCAGGCCTCTCACTGTTGTGGCGTCTCCCGTTGCGGAGCACAGGCTCCGGACGCGCAAGCTCAGCGGCCATGGCTCACGGGCCCAGCCGCTCTGTGGCATGTGGGATCTTCCCGGACCGGGGCACGATCCTGTGTCCCCTGCATCGGCCGGCGAACTCTCAACCACTGTGCCACCAGGGAAGCCCGAGACCCTGCATTTAATTCCTTTAGGTACATACCCAGAAGTGGAATTGCTGGACCATATGGTAATTCTATTTTTACTTTTTTGAGGAACTGCCCTACTGTCTTCCACGGCAGCTGCACCATTTTACACTCCCATCAGCAGTACACAAGTGTTCCAATTTTTCCACGTTCTCATCAACACTTATTATTTTCTATTTTGTTGATTATAGCCATCCTACTGGCTATGAGGTGATACCTCATTGTGGTTTTGGTTTGGATTTCCCTAATGATTAGTGATGTTGAACATGTTTTCATGTGTCTATTGGCCATTTGTATATCTTCTTTGCAGAGAGATCGATTCAAGTCCTTTGCCCATTTTTTTTTTTTTTTTTTTTTTTTTTTTTTTTGCGGTACGCGGGCCTCTCACTGCTGCGGCCTCTCCCGTTGAGGAGCACAGGCTCCGGACGCGCAGGCCCAGCGACCATGGCTCACGGGCCCAGCCGCTCCGCGGCATGTGGGATCTTCGCGGACCAGGGCACGAACCCGCGTCCCCTGCATCGGCAGGCGGACTCTCAACCACTGTGCCACCAGGGAAGCCCCTTTGCCCATTTTTGAATCAGATTGTTTTTTGTTGTCCCATTGCATGAGTTGCCCTTTTTCTCTGTTAAGAGTGTACTTTGATGCACAGAAGTTTTCAATTTTGATGTAGTCCACTTTATCTGTTTTTTCTTTTGTTGCCTGTGATTTTGGTATCATATCCTCCAATAACCTTTTAAATACATACATTTATATCCTTCCACTGTCCGTTTATAATCCTGCTATGGTTCCCTCTTTTAAACTCCTTAATGATCTAGTCTCTGTACTTCTTCAATCTCACCTCTTGGCAATAGCTCCACCCAAATATACTTATCAAGTCACTATGAATTACTGCATAGCTCTGAGCATTCACCATTCTTTACACTGGCTGGTTCCACTTTCTCTCCCTCTTCGTTTTTCACTAAACTACCTTTCATTCACCTTTTAAGACTTCTTCAATATCCCCTCCTCTAAGTAGACTTCTTTGACTTTTCCCAGAGTTAGGTGCCTTCCTTGTCTTTCCATTGTTGACTTTTACTGTAACACTTATCAGAATGTGTTTTAAATGTTGGCTCACCTGTGTCCTGTCCCTCCAGGTAGACTGTAAATTCCTTAAGGGCAGGGCCCTATCCCTGTCTTGTCATCTGCGTGCTGCTCAAACTTAGTTGAACAATTGAACTGGAATCTCTGCCACTGTTCAGTTGTTTTGACCTTGAGAAAACTAGTTAAACTCCCTGGGTCTCAATTTTCTCATAAAATCATTAGGATTTATTGACATTATATTTGTAAGGTGCTTGGTGCTTACTCTGGCCCAGAGTAAAAGCTCAACAAAAGAAGAGCTGTTATTATCATCAACTTGTTGAATTGATGTCTCAATCTCTAATCAGTTGTATGACTTCCGACAAAATTCTTAAACTCCCAGGGCCTCAGTTTTTCCTTCTGTAAAGTGAGGTGTTTGACCTGGATCCTCTATAGCAGTGGTTCTCAAACTAGGCTGCACATTGCAATCATCTGGGGAGCTTTAAAAATACTGATGTCTAGGTCCCTCTCCCAAATATGCTGATTTAATTGGTGTGAGGTACAGCCGGGCAAGGGTATCTTTTAAAAGCTCCCCTGGTGATTCTAATGTTTAGCCAGAATTAAGAACGACTGATCTAAAGTTTCTTCCAGATATAACACGTTGATATAACAAGTGGAGCTGCCAGGATTCTTTGGAGGCCAGGGGATGGAATGTCTCCCAGCATTCTTCTGCTATCACTCTTTGTTAGTTTAGCAGGAAGCATTACTGAACAGGCTCACTAAGCTGGAATTCCAAGAGTATTTGTGGATTCCTGAGTGTTTATACTTAGCAGCTCCCTCCATCCTGGAGTGACCTGGGGGACCAGAACTCTGAGAAGGAAAAAAATTGGCTTCTCCTTACCCCACTGCTCTAAACCAAGGCCCTGGAGTCTACCCTGCAATGTTGTACTGTGGAGTCCTTGTCAGGCTGGAGGGAAAGATCCTTGGTGTAAACTTAGTGGGGAAACTTGGGGCCCTGACTAGAAGGGGGTGGAGGCTGAGAGTCACAAATATGCATTCCTTTAGGGTGCTTTAACACCACATTCACAGCCATTACTTATATGATTCCCAGAACAACCTTGAGAAATACAAAGCAGGCATTACTGCCCCCATTTTGTAGAAGAGAAAAACAAGTCTCTAAATGGTTGAGGACTTCACCAGAAATTACACGGTTGGGTTAGCAGCAGGACCAGCATGACAGCCCCTGTGTCCTGACTCCCCAAGCTGGCCTCTCTCACTATGTCTGCACACCCAGTGTGAGATAATAGAAAACACATATTGGTCTCTTCTCCTGGTTCCTGGCACAGAGCTCCCGAAACCCTTGGAGTTTCCTGGGTGATGGGAGTGTTTTTTGTTCTAATGAGGCGACTCTGGGTGGGGTCCTGAGTGGCTCCTGGATGACCTGACTGGATGACCTAGCTGGAAAGACCAAACCATGAGTAGAAGCTTGGAATTTTCAGCCCTGCCTCTCATTCCCTCAAGAAGGGAGAAGAGCTGGTAGTGGAGTTAATGACCAGCTATGCCTATGTGATGAAGTCTCCCTAAAAATCCCAAAGGTATGGAGCTCAGGGAGCTTCCAGTTTGGTGAACACATGCAAGTACTAGGAGGGTGATACACCCCGCATTCACTGGGACAGAAGCTTCTGTGCTCGGACCCTCCCAGACCTCACCTTATGTATCTCTTCATCTGGCTGTTCATCTGTATCCTTTAATAAATTGGTAAATGTAAGTAAGTGTGTCTCTGAGTTCTGTGAGCTACCCTAGCAAATAATTGAATCCAAGGAGAAAGACGTCATGGGAGCCTCCAATTTGTAGCCAAGTCAGACAGAAGATGTGGGTATCCTGGTGGCCTACGATTTGTGATTGGCATCTGAATCTTGGTTGTGGGGATGGAGGGAGGGGGCAGTCTCGTGGGACTGAGCCCTTAACCTGTGGGATCTGACGCTGTCTCTAGTAGATGGTGTCAGGATTGAGTTAAATTGTAGAACACCCTGGTGTGTCACAGAGAATTGCTTGGCGTGGGGGAAAACCCCACACCTGTGGTGTCAGAAGTGTTGTGAGTGTGGTAGTGGTGTGAGAGCAATGAAACACAGGTGGAAAGACTGAGGTTTTATCTAAAACACCCAGGTAGCTCAGTCTTTCTTGGCTCCTTGGAGTTGGAGTTGTGGTTCTAAAAGGCCCCATCAAATGCTACCGCGAACAACTGACATAACTCTGCCCAATTCCCCTGTGATCCCTCGCCTCTGAGCATAGCTATAGTGTTAAATGGGATCATTAGCAAATGCCTTCAGTTCTGCAGTTTGGGGTGTTCAGTACTAGCTTTGAGGCTTGGACACTCAGGGAGGTGTTTAGTTATAATGGCCCATGTGTTCAGGGACACTCACAAGGGCCTGTAGAGCACTGTTAGTCAAATGCAAATGCTGGGTCACAGACAGGGGTTGGCCCTTGGCCACTGGCTCAAGATGAAATGGAAAAACCAGAACAGGGTAGTGATTTTTTTTTTTTTAACTAAGCTCAATTTAATTTAAAGCCCCGTCTTTTTTTTCTGAGATTATGTCTTCCCTACTTTTTTTGGTCTTAAAATTACCTTTCATAAAATAGTGGTAATGGTAGATAGCAGTTTATTTTAATGTCCTGAATGGCATAGTTAAAACAGCCACCCTACGTGAATTCCCAAAATTGCTTTTGAAATGTTATTGATCCAAGGAATCCTGAGTTTGGTAACACTCACCATTTTGGAGGACCATGTGATCTCAACTCTTCAGGGGCGTGGGAGGCCACAGAGAGCGCCTCACCTCGAGGGCGGTGGTAAAAATTGAACAGTAAAATGAGTAAAATGCCTGGAGCTGGGCTTTGCCGCCTATAAGTTCGCAGAACCACTTTGGTTTTATTTAACAGACATTTACATCGTGCCTCCTAGGTGCCCAGCCCAGTCTCAAGTGCTGCACAAACATGATCTCATTTCATCCTCATCAAGCCTTTGAGGTACATGCTATTATTATCTTCACTTCCATTTTAAAGATGAGGAAACTGAAATGTGAGGGCATTGAGAAACTTGCCCAAGGTCACAGCTACTTAGCAGCAGAGCCAGAAGTCTAAGCCAGGGGGTTTGGCTCTGGAGTCCATGCTCTTAATCCCTAAACCATGCTGCCTGGTTAGAAGCAATTTCAGACTTTTGTGGCATGTAATGATCTATTTTCAGCCTCTGACTCCATAGCCAGAAGCTGCCTGTGGACTAAGCTGCCTGATCTGTATTGAGCAGCTGTCAGTGATCTCTTTTGAGCCCTTCCACAACACCACTGGCAGAAGCAGTGGGCAGATGGCTCTTGGACAGAGCCTGGCAAGTAAGCAACTGTGAAAGCAGTGAACTTTGGATAAGGTCAGGAAGTCCTTGTAGCTTGGAACCTGGGTCTGTGCAAAGGCCTTCTGAGAGGTCCCCTAGAGCTTAGACATGTGGTTTTCAAACACATTTTTTTTTTTTTTTTTTTTTTTGCGGTACGCGGGCCTCTCACTGCCATGGCCTCTCCCGTTGCGGAGCACAGGCTCCGGATGCACAGGCTCTGTGGCCATGGCTCACGGGCCTAGCCGCTCCGCAGCATGTGGGATCTTCCCAGACCGGGGCACGAACCTGTGTCCCCGGCATCAGCAGGTGGACTCTCAACCACTGTGCCACCAGGGAAGCCCCTCAAACACATTTTTTAAAGCAACCAAACACTTTTCTCAATCATAGACACATGGGCAGTTAATACATATACACATACACCCCATCTATGTGAAATCCCTTCTTAAAGCAGATACAAGTGGAGGGTGTGTTGAAGCAGAAGTGGGGATCCAGTTGATCTTACTCTGATCCCTTATGCAGTATTGAGTCACTATCTGGGAACTTAGAGCTTTGAGGAGCACAGTTTGAAAACCATTGCTCCAGACCATGGTTTCCTGGAGCGTGTCCTACAAAATATTAGTCTTGTAAGATGCTTTGTAGGAAAAAAAAAGTTTCATGGTCAAATACATTTGGGAAACCCAGGTTGTTTCATCCTTGCTTTGTGATTTACAGTTACTTATTAGCGGGTAAAGAGTCTGAAAAATCTGGAAGGGGGTGAAACCACTTTGAATCCACGATTTTCCTCTTAAAAAAGTGGATGAATTGAAAAAAAATGGGTGAATCATTTTATATTTACACAGTGCAATACTATAGAGCAATGAAAATAGGTGAACAATTGCTACATGTGGATGCATCTTACTACTATACTAATAACTGAAAGAAGCCAGACACAAAGGCATGTATACTGTATGAGGTGGGAGGCGACATAGTGCATGGAAGGGGGCATGAGATGAGTTTTGAAGCTTCTGGTTATATTTTATATCTTGATTTGGGTGGTGGTTACATAAGTGAAAATGATTTGTGCATTTTTCTGCATATATATATGTTTATATTATGCTTCAGGAAAAAGGAAAAGCAAACGAAATACCAACATTGAAGGGACAAAAAAAGAAATGTACATGAATTTAACTCATAAAAAATATATATATATATATTTTTTAATACTGCAGGTTCTCTGAATCAGGTTATCTGGTTCAAAGGCAGGCCTCCTGGAAAACTCATAGGATGAAGGGTTTCCCCTGGACCACCACTAGAGAAAAGGTATTATAGTATGCACTGAGCAAGGAGGCCCACATTTATTTGACTCTCTAGTCTGTATTTGTTTCTGGTCTTCATTGCTAATTCCCTGTGTACTAGTTTCCTATTGCTGATGTAACTAATTATCACAAATTTCGTGGCTTAAAGTAACACAAAAGTATTATCTAAATTCTGGAGATCAGAGAAGTCTGAATCGGGTTTCAGCGGATTAAAATCAAGATCTTATCCAGCTATGTTCCTACGTTCCTTCCGGAGGCTCTTGGGGAAAATCAGTCTCCTCGCCTTCTTCAGCTTCTAGAGGCTGCAGGTATTCCTTGGCTCATGGTCCCCTTCCATCTTCATAGCTAGCAATGGCCGGCTAACTCTTTCTCACATCGCATCACTGACACTGACTCTTGTCCTTCCCTCTTCTACATTTATTTTCTTTTAAAGATTTATTTATTACTTATTTATCTTATTTATTTTTGGCTGCGTCGGGTCTTAGTTGCACACGCGGGGGTCTTTGTTGAGGGACGCTGGATCCTTCGTTGTGGTGCGTGGGCTTCTCTCTAGTTGTGGAATACTGGTTTTCTCTTCTCTAGTTGTGGCACGCAGGCTCCAGGGTGCATGGACTCGGTATTTGTGGCATGTGGGCTCTGTAATTTGCAGCACATGGGCTTTCTAGTAGAGGCCTGAGAGCTCAGTAGTTGTGGTGCCTGGGCTTAGTTGCCCTGCGGCATGTACTCCCTATTTAAGGTCAGCTGATTAGCAAAACTTAATTCCATCTGCTACCTTAATTCTCCTTTGCTCTATAATTGCGACACAGTCACAGGTTCTAGGGATTAGGCCATTATTCTGTTTACCACACCTGCTAAGGGATTAGATACAGATCCTAGTACTTAACCTATTCTCTCTTCTATTAGCGTGGGTTTTCTTTCAGATAGTTAGCATCTGACCAAAAAATTAGTTGAAAATAATTGTTTTGGGTTTGCTGAAAGTAAAAGTAATGAACTCAACTATCCATCACTCAAATGAGAGATTTATTTACTTTTAACCCAATAGGACACTTGTTACAAGAGTGCTATAGATGCCAGATAAGGGAGGACCCCAGTTTGTGGCAGACTTGGAAAACTGTGTGGGTCTCAGGGACTGCACCCTCTTCATGCCAATGAAATGTAATCATTGAGGGCTAGTATCTGACATCTGAAGTGGAGCCAAGAAAGGGGATTAAAAGACTGGTGCTCTGAAGGTGAGGTGACATAGTTTGTAATCCCTGATCGTACAAGTATGAGTCAGTTTCTTTGTTTGGGTCAGTTGAATAATTTCCACAGTATTGAAAAACTGCTGTTCACAGTGGCTCCTTGGACTAGCAGAGAAGGAAGAGACCCAAAAAGTTAGTTGTTGCCCAGGCAGCAGGCAGCAGGAGGTGGCTCAGACTGGCTGCTGCCGTGGCAACATTGATTACTGTCACAGGCAGGCATGTGGTAGGTAGATAGCAATTTCAGAGAACACATGGACCACCTGCATCAGAATTACCTGGAGAGTTCGTTTAAATATGAATTCCCAGGCTGCACAGCCAGAGATTGGGATGAGATCTGGAGTCTGCCTTTTTGAAAGGCAACCACTATTCTTTTTTTTTCTTTCAATTTATTTATTTTTATTTATTTTATTTTTGGCTGTGTTGGGTCTTTGTTGCTGTGCACGGGCTTTCTCTAGTTGCATCGAGTAGGGGCTACTCTTCGTTGCGGTGCACGGGCTTCTCATTGCGGTGGCTTCTCTTGCTTCAGAGCACAGGCTCTAGGTGTGCAGGCTTCAGTAGATGTGGTGCGTGGTCTCAGTCGTCATGGTGTACGGGCTCAGTAGTTGTGGCTCATGGGCTCTAGAGCACAAACTCAGTAGTTGTGGCACACAGGCTTAGTTGCTCCACGACATGTGGAATCTTCCCAGACCAGGGCTCAATCCCATGTCCCCTGCATTGGCAGGCGAATCCTTAACCACTGTGCCACCAGGGAAGCCCAACCTTTATTCTTGATTGTAGTTTAAGAACCACTGATTGAAGAAAATAATGCATCCCTGTTACAAGTCCCTATACAAACCCTTGTATATCCTTAGATGAGGCCTCACCTCTTTGCTGTGAAAACCAGAGTCACTTTCTTGCTTACGAAGGCCCAATCTTCAAAAGACAAAGTAGATGTGCTGTCCCAGGAATTGATAATGACAAATGCCCAAGTTTTGCAAGTGCTAAGAGTTTAAATAATCCTTTCATGATTTCTGCAAGAATGGAACTTTTTTTTTTCCCCAAGGAACAGCTAGTAACATCTCACAGAACTAGTCATGTCAAAATATACTTTGGGACTCCCAAAATAAATTTCCCAAACGGGTGAAGTGCTGTTCAATATCACTGGGAAGGACTAGGGTGGGACCCAAGCAGGTTTCGATATGAACCCAGGACTGGAGAGGATGGCTAAGATGCAGAACTGGGCCTCTAATATGATGGAGAGATACCATTCTTTCTCTAGGAAGGTGGGACTATCACGTATACATAAAGAACACCACACAGGCTTCCTGATTTTTCCAAGAATCACTGCTGTCATGAGCCACTGTTGCTGATGAGAATGTGTTCTTATCCCTTACATGAGTTAAGAACAAGTGGATTAGTGGATGTGTGGAATTCAAAGTGTTTTATATTTCTCTAATACTACTGCAATACTTGTAACTCAAGGTGTGGGCAAATTCTGATTTGCTAGTTGTAGTGAACACTCTTGACTGCCTACCTAGCATCCATTCCCCACCCCTTCTCCCTGTCAAAAATCCCAGTTTTGCTCAGATATCCTCTCCATCCCCAAAACCCAGGGACAAATCTGATTAATCAGTGTATGATCCTTCCTCGGCAATGATTATTGGTCCTGGGGGTCTGCATGTATCCTAATTCATCCCAGTGCGGTTGAAGGGAAGGACTTAGAATCTTTTGTTGACACAAACAAGGATACTTGTAGCCATCCTACAAGCAATGAGGGGGACATGTTTTAGGAGGAAGGCAATCCTGAAGGTTGCAGGACAGAGAAATGAAACCTGTTCCTTGTGGCAATGTCAGTGACTGAATCTCGTACCCTGGAGTCCACAATACCTCTGGATTTTCTTATTGTTTAATCCTGTTTTAACTGGGTTTTCTGTTACTTATGGTCAAAAAAATCTCCTAATGTCTACAGTTGCTTGTTTGCTTTGTACTCTCTGGTTTATGCATTTTATATGTAACACGTAAAAAAGTAAAAAGAAAGAAGATTAGATTGTGGGCTGAGAGAATAATGATCTGTGGGACAAAGTTTGTTTATATAAAAGCTGTTGTGAGTTGTGTGCTTCTTCCTGTATTATCACGCCTTTCAGTTCCCACAGGTGTCCACATCCAGAAGACAAATTCATTAAATCAGTTTCTTTTTGTATTTCTTGTCTCAAAATTAATTATATGTGTCTAGCTTCCTTTTAGCACAGAATGTTGTTTACTGAAGTTGATGCAGAGTGCTAAGATGGGGACATTCAGGTAGGAAGTACCTTCATTGACTAATGGCATAAAGCCTAAACTTACCTAGGCTTATCAAAGAAGTGGCTTTCCCAATAAACGAGTGAACGCTCTTTCTCATTCTGACATTAGTATGCCTTACTTTTTGGTCCTAATATAGATGCTGCTTAACCTGAACACGTGAAATGGTCTATAGGGGGCTGGCAGGTCTGGTCCCACGGTGAAGAGCGGTTCCATTGTAAGCCCAACAACTTACCACTTAGAGACCAAGATTGGAATGGTTGGTGTTGTAGCAGATCTACCTGGAAACGAATTGTACTACTGTCTCACTCAGGTTCCTGCTCCAAGAGACTGCTGACGACTTCGCAAGGTAGAACACAGGGATATAAGCCCTGATGTACTTTTTTTTTGTTTTTAAAGAATTTAATCAAACTCAAAGCGTTGTGAAAGGCATTAAAATTAAAAACAATCCTACCACACATTCATTTAGTTATTAATTAATTTATGTAAAAATACATATGGAATCCCCGATGTGCCAGACCCTGGGCTAGGTGCTGTATCCTCTCTCAGGGGATGAGACAGACACAGTGGACAAGACTGTCCCTGCTCCTCTGGAGCTTACAACCTAATGAAAAGGCAGATATTAAAGACATAATCACACAAATATTTATTTAATTGCAATTGTGGGATGGGAAGGTATGGGCAACATGAAAGAATACTGGGGTAGGGAGATTGGGAAGCCCTCTCTGAGTTACATTTGAGCTAAGGCCGAAAGGATGAATAGAGTCCAAATGTAAAAAGAGCTTTTATGGAGGGACATGGGGACCAGCAACTGAAAAGTGGCAATTTGGAAGGAGCTCAGTGAACATGGAGGAAATGGTCCTATTTATGTATTTGATTTCTTTTAATTTGTTCTGAATTTTTTTTCCATTTTATTAAAAAAAATTTTTTATCTGTGTAATAAACACTTATTTTTTTTCTTTTCCATTATGGTTTATCTTAGGATATTGAATATAGTTCCCTGTGCTATATAGTAGGACCTTGTTGTTTATCCATTCTGTATGTAATTGTTTGCATCTGCTAACCCCAAACTTCCAGCCCACTCTCCCTTGAATTTTTTTTACTGTGGTAAAATATATATAACAGAAAATTTCCCATTTTAGCCATTTTTAAGTGTACAACTTAGTGGCATGAGTACATTCACAGTGTTGTGCAACCATCACCACTGCCTGTTGCAACACTTTTTTCATCATCACAAACAGAAATTCTGGACCCATTAAGCAATAACTCCCCATTCCTCCCCACTGCCCCAGTCTCTGGTAACCTCTGATCTACTTTCTGTCTCTATGAATTTGTCTGTTTTAGGTACTTCACAAAAGTAGTATCATATAATATTTGTCCTTTTGTGTCTGGCTTATTTCACCTGGCATAATGTTTTCAAGGTTTATCCATGTTGTAGCAGTACCACAACTTCATTTATTTGTATGGCTGAGTAATAGTCCATTGTATGGATGTACCATACTTTGTTTATCCATTTATGTGTTGATGGCCATTTGGTTTGATACCACCTTTTGGCTACTATGAATGATGCTACTATGAACCTTGGCATATGAGTGTCCGTTTGAATCCCTGTTTTCAGTTCTTTGGGGAATATACCCAGAAATAGAATTGCTGGGTCATATGGTAATTCTATATTTAGCTTTTTGAGGAACCACCACAGAGGCTGCACCATTTTACTTTCCTACCAGCAATGCAGGAGGATTCCAGTTTCTCTACATCCTTGCCAACACTTACCTCCTTTTTTTTTCTTCCTTAAAGTAGGTATGAAGTAGTATCTCTGTATATTCGATTCTAACTCTTCTGTCTCCTCAGGAATCCATCTATTCTGAAACTCGGAAGTTTTTCGGGACCACTAATCTGGCATGGGGCTTATAACGACCTGCCTTCATCTTTTACCCAAGGGTTTAATTTCCTAAATAGATATTCAGCAACTCTGGGGTAAAGTGTGGGTGGGGAATCAATTTATTTATTTATTTATTTATTTTTGGCTGCGTTGGGTCTTCATTGCTGCGCGCGGGCTTTCTGTAGTTGCGGCAAGCGGGGGCTACTCTTCGTTGCGGTGCGCGGGCTTCTCATTGCTGTGGCTTCTCTTGTTGCGGAGCACGGGCTCTAGGTGCGTGGGCTTCAGTAGTTGTGGCACATGGACTCAGTAGTTGTGGCTCATGGGCTCTAGAGCACAGGCTCAGTAGTTGTGGCGCACAGGCTGAGTTGCTCTGCAGCATGTGGGATCTTCCCGGCTCAGGGCTTGAACCCGTGTTCCCTGCATTGGCAGGCGGATTCTTAACCACTGTGCCACCAGGGAAGCCCCGGGGGATCAATTTAGATTGCCAGTATTTACTACCTGGTAGATGTTTGATAAACAGAACAATTGTGATAGAGGTTGCAGATCTTATCTCTCTCACGTTGTAAACAACCAGTGGAAGTTTCCAACAGGCACCTCAGAGATCTTTGCTTGATTCAAATGAATTAATTTTCATGAGTATATGAGGCAGTTGATCGGTTGGTTACATTCCATTCATTTGAACTGCAGACCTGATCTCTGCCACTCCTCTGCTTTATGCTGTCAAGTACTCTCCATTGCACTTAAGATAAGGCTGCAGATGATTTATATGGTCTATAGTGCCCTGTGAGGTCTGGTTCTGCCTCCTTACGGACTATTTTTTGCCACGTTCCCCCTTTCCCTCTAGGCTGCTGACCATTCTGCAGATAATACAAGGCTCATCCCTACTTCAGGGCCTTTGTGCCAACTGGTCCCCTTTTCAGGGATTCTCTACTCTTCCAAGTAAGCCCCTCTCTCACTTTTTTTTTTACTTAAAAAAGTCCTATTCATCCTTCAGGGCTCAGCTGAGATGTTCCTGACCCTCTCCCTACCCCAAAGCCGAGCCCCTATTTTGTTCTCCCTCAAAGCATCTTTTACTTTTCCTGCCTAGACTTACTAATTGTAGTAAAATAACTATTTGTTTGTTTAAAGTCCATCTTTCCAGGCAGTCAGAAACCTACATGAGGGCAGAAACTCATGTCTTTATTGATCAGTGTTAGGCATATGGAAGGAGTTCAGTGCACAGTTTTGAAGACATGTAGGTGCTCCTAAGTCTTACATGGATGTCCTGTTTCTCAAATTGGACTAGATGTTTCTAACTGGACTAAATGTTTTCTGATTGTCTCCTCGAATAATGCATTATCACAGTAAGTGCTGACCCTATGCTGTTAGAGAAAGATGGATGAAAAAGAGAGGAGACTTCCAAGGTGGCTGATTGGAGCTATGACTGAATACTTCCTGGGAGAAGGATCTGGGGGCAGGCTGTTTCTAGGCCATAGGGCAGGGTATTGAGCAATGCTTGCGTTTCTCTAAGGGATTCTGCCAAGAAGCAGAAAACTGATGAGTGACCTGTAAACGCAGCTCACATTCTGGGTGACTCAGAGTTTATGGTATTCTAGGGGGAAATTGTGTTAATCAGAGGGGTAGGGTAGCCATGTGGGTGCTTGGGCAGGAAGTTTGGTGAGAAGCCATCCAAGGCCTCAGTGGGATGGCCTTTCTTGCCAAGTACTGCCTGGGCCCTTCTGCCAATGTCAAGTCAGAGACACCGAGCAAGCCACTTAAGGCTCTTCATTGCTTCCTCAGGCTCCCCAACCCTCTGTTAGAAGGTTGTTTCGTAGTTGGCATGGCTTGTCTTACTCCTGAAAGTCATGAGACCAGGTATCTTGTCCTTTTGCATTTGTAAAATTAATTTTTGATTAAAAAAGCAATGCATGGGACTTCCCTGGTGGCGCAGTGGTTAAGAATCTGCCTGCCAGTGCAGGGGACACGGGTTCGAGCCCTGGTCCGGGAAGATCCCACATGCCATGGAGCAACTAAGCCTGTGCACTACAACCACTGAGCCCACACGCCACAACTACTGAAGCCCGTGCGCCTAGAGCCCGTGCTTCGCAACAAGAGAAGCCACCGCAATGAGAAGCCCGCGTACCTTAATGAAGAGTAGCCCCCACCCGCCGCAACTAGAGAAAGCCCGCGCGCAGCAACAAAGACCCAATACCACCAAAATAAATAAATTTTTTTTTTCTTTTTTTTTTTTTTTCTTTTTGGTGTTCACGGGCCTCTCACTGTTGTGGCCTCTCCCGCTGCGGAGCACAGGCTCTGGACGCGCAGGCTCAGCGGCCATGGCTCACAGGCCCAGCCGCTCTGCGGCATGTGGGATCTTCCCAGACCGGAGCCCGAACCTGCGTCCCCTGCATCGGCAGGCAGACGCTCAACCACTGCGCCACCAGGGAAGCCCAATTTATTATTTTTTTTAAAAAAGCAATGCATGAGTACATTTATCTTCTAAAACATTAAAACTAAAGCTAATACCCCCTTTGAACATTATCCACAATCTTGGTCCTTTATCCCTGTCTTAAAGATAACCTCTGATAAAAGAGTTTGGCAGGTAGCCTTACAATCTGTTTTGAAAATCTTTTATAAACTTAATATGTAATTGTCTTAGTTCAGGCTGCTATAACAGGATACCAGAGACTGGGTGGTCTATAAATAATATAAATTTATTTCTCACAGTTCTAGAGTCTGGGAAGCCCAAAAGCAAGGTATTAGCAGATTCAGTGTTTGGTGAAGGCCCACTTCCTGGTTCAGAGACAGCTGTCTTCTTGCTGTGTCCTCACAGGGCAGAATGGAGTGGGCAGCTCTCTGGGATCTCTTTTATAAGGACACTAATTCCATTTATGAGAGCTCTGCCCTCACGACCTAATTACCTCCCAAAGGCCCATCTTCAGATACCATCACATTGGGGATGAGGTTTCAGCATATGAAATTAGAGGGGACACAAATATTGTCTATAGCAGGGAGGATAAGAAATAATGGTATTTCTGTGTTTTATATTAACTTCTTATTTTGAAATAATTTAAGATTTACAAAAGAGTTACAAAGATAGTACAGAAAGTTTCAGTGTACCTTTCACTCAGCCTGTCCTAGTGCTACCAGCTTACATAACTCCAGTTCAGTCATCGAAATGAGAAGTTAACATTGGAACAATACTATTAACTAAACTATAGACTTTATTAGAACGTCACCAGTTTTCCCACTAATGTCCCTTTTCTTTTCCAGGATCCAATCCAGGATCCCATGTTGTGTTTAGTTGTCTTGTCTCCTTAGTCTCCTTCAATCTGTAATAATTCTCAGTCTTTTCTTGGCTTTCATGACCTTAATACTTTTGAAGAGTCCAGGTCAGGTATTTTGTAGAATATCCCTCAATTTGGGCTTGTCTGATGATTTTTCATGATTAAACTAAAGTTATTCATTTTTGGGGAGAGTTTTTTAAAAATATCAAATCAGTCAATCAATCTCATGCTGCAATTTGCTGTTTTCATTCAACAATATGCTTTTGATAGCACAGGGAGATCAGCTGGGTGCTTTGTGACCGCCTGGAGGGGTGGGATAGGGAGGGTGGGAGGGAGGGAGACGCAAGAGGGAAGAGATATGGGAACATATGTATATGTATAACTGATTCACTTTGTTATAAAGCAGAAACTAACACACCATTGTAAAGCAATTATACCCCAATAAAGATGTTAAAAAAATTAAAATAAAAATTAAAAAAACAATATGCTTTTGAGATAGATCTATATTAACATACATAGATCAAGATCATTTATTTAAAATTCTCTACAGAATTCCATTTTATGAGTATTCTACATTTTATTTAGCCATTCCCCTATTGCTGGGCATTATGGCTGATTCCAAATTTTCTTTATTAGCAGTATCATAGTAATTATCCTTGTACATACCTCCATAACATGGAGTTATGGTAGATAACTAGAAGTGGCATTGCTGAGACACGGATTTAATAGATGTTGTCCAATTGCCCTCTAAATGGCTGTAACAAGTTACATTCTTTTGATATCATGAAGCTTGAAAATTGTTGCCAGTTTCTGTTTTAATTTCCATTTCCCTGGTTACTACTGAGGTTGGGCATCTTTTTGTATTCTTATTGGCAATTTATATATTTTTTTCTGTGAACTGCCTATTTACATTTGCCCATTTTTCTAGTGAATTTTTTTCTTATTGATTTGTTGAGTCCTTTATATGTTCCACATACAGATCTTTTGTTTTATATATTACAAATGTTTTCTCCTAGTCTGTTATCTCTTAACATTTTTTCCCATTTTTTCCAAGTTATTTCATCTCTCTGATTAAAAAAAAATTTTTCTGGTTTCTTTCTTTTGGAAACAAAGTTCTTGATTATAAAAGTAATATAAACAGGGCTTCCCTGGTGGCGCAGTGGTTTAGAGTACACCTGCCGATGCAGGGGACACGGGTTTGTGCCCCGGTCTGGGAAGATCCCACATGCCGCAGAGCGGCTGGGCCTGTGAGCCATGGCCGCTGAGCCTGTGCGTCCGGAGCCTGTGCTCCGCAACGGGAGAGGCCACAACAGTGAGAGGCCCACGTACCTCGGAAAAAAAAAAAAAAGTAATATAAACAATGTAGAAAATCTGGGAAATTTATGAAAAAGTATAAAGAACAAAAGAAACCACCCCAAGTCTTATCGCTGAAAGAAAACCACTATGAACATACTTATTTACATATTTCTTTCTAGTCTTGTGTGTGTGTGTGCATGCACAGTTTTTGCTCAGATGAGATCACATTGCATATATATATTTTTTCTATTTGCTTAGTGCCATGGTCTTTAGACACAAACTCTGGCCTTTTCCCATGTGCCCTTGGTTTAAAGGTAGTGTCAGACTACCTTCCAACTCCTATTTCTTCTCCCCACATATCCTTGAAAAATCTGGTAGGTGAGAGCCCCAAGCCCTGTCCTCAGCCGACCTGAAGTTGGCTCAAAAACACGAGAGGGTAGAAATGCTCCAGCAGAGCACGTATTAAAAAGTCTTGGAGGTTTTAGCTGACTGTAAATTCAATGAGTCAGTAGTGCAGGTACCAAGAACTTTATTGCTTGAATGCAAGGCAGTACAAGGAGGAAGCTACAGTCCTGCTCTGCTCTGATGGTACCACAAACATTTGGTTCAGTCTTGGGCAATGTACTCTAAAGTAACCACAATCAAACCGAGTAGGTGCGTAAAAAGAATGAGGACAAAGACCCTCAAAACGAGGACAAAGGAGAAACAATGGAAGGAATGGGAGATACTGGTCTGGAAGAGAGAAGACCTTGGGCAGAAGTCTTCAAGTATCTGCAAAGTGGAAGGTGGGAGAGAGATTAGACCTGTTTGTTCTCTGAGGCTCCAAGGGATAGGACTTGGGCTAGAGAGTGGACGCTTAAGAAACACCTTCTGGCTAGTCAGAGCTGCCACGACTAAGGAATGCATTGCTCTGGAAATAGTGGCTTTCTGTCACTGAGGAGTCTTCTTTCAGGTGCAAGTTGGTGGTGGGTGGGTGGGAGTTGATAGAATAATGAACATTTCTTGAGTGCCATGTGCCAGGACTGTGCCGAGGATCTTACCTCTGTTATCTTATTTCATCCTGTCACCACCCCATGAGGTAGGTACTGTTGTTATCTATCCCTATATTGAAGATGAGGGAACTAGGTATGATGAAGTCAGGTGTATCGCCCAAAGTGACACAGTTGGCGTGTTGTGGAACTGGGGTTCCAACCCTTTCTGACAAACTCCAAAGCCGGTACTTTAAGTCATCATTGGGATTCAGGCGTGGTATGGGAGTCTGGACCATAGGGTTTTTGAGGTCCGTTCGACTGTAAGAGTCTGTGGCTGGGAAAACGGTTGCCCCCAACCCCCTAAGAGAAAGCGTAGGAGTGTAAGTGAGGTAGTCCAGGGCCCTGCAGAAGGCCCAGGGATGGAGACCTAAAGGACATGGAAGGGTTGTCAACGTGCGTCACCCCATAGCTCAGCAGCGGGCAATGTTTTGTTGTTTGAAGATCCCCAGACCCACGCAAGGGACCGAGACGCAGGCCCGCCTCGCGGTTCCACTCCAGCAGCGCGGCCAGGGAGCGTCGCGGAGGCCGGGTTCTGCGGCGGAGCTGGGGGACGGAACAGCGCGCTGGTCCCTGGCCGGGCGCGAGCCGGGGGCGGTGCCGGGGCGGTGGGGGCTGGGAGGGCGCGCGCCCGGGCGGCTGCGGCAGTTGCGCTCTGGGTTTGCTGCCGTGCGGTGGGGCCGGTGAGTGCGGCGGGACCCGCGGGCGGGAGGGGAAGGAGCGGGCGGGCGAAGGAGCGAGGGAGGGTGAGCGGTGGAGCGCGCGACCTGGGCCAGGGCCCCCCTCCTGCCCCCGCCACGGCCCTACCCGGCCGCTACGCCCCTCAGGCCCCGCGCGTCCGGGCGCCCGCCTGCGAGCTCGCGGACCCCGCACGCCTCCAGCGCCAGGTAGCCCCCGCCTCGGAGCAGCCCCTTGCTCCGCGCCGCGGCGACGCCCCCAGCCCCACGTCACGCTCGCGCCATTGTTTCCTGGCCTTGGGCTCGCTGGGAGCCGCCTTACCCTCGGAACGCGACCCCTCGCCTCGCCGCTTTCCGGCCCGGTGCCCCGCTTTTCTCTCACGCTGGTGGCAGCCCCCGTGCCGCCTCGGACGGACGCCTCTTTACTCAGTTGTGCTTATATTTTACGGCCGACACCTGGCCTCCTCCCGTCCGCACCCGAAGCCTGCCTTTCCGCCCTGTTAATGAACCTGCCCACCCCTTGCGCGTTCCCGGTCAACCCCGAGGAACTAGCTAGCCGCTGTGTTAGGATGCAAGGTTGACAGCGTTGTAGCAAGAACCACCAGAAATTGCCAACTGAAAGCCCACATGCCAGTTTTCGTCGTTTGCAGCACTTCCTGGAAAGCTCACACCGAATTGCAGGCCGCCGCAAAAAAACGTGCTAGTTGTTTCCCAATGGCTCCCAAGTCAGGGGCCAACTGTCCGGTGGCAGTCTATTCCTTTCCTTTTCCTGGGTTACGCCGAAGCCCTCGAGAGCCGAGAGTGAGATGCAAATCTGAGGCCTAAACCATTAGTTGTAAGCATGACGTTTGGGGGCTTTTACTTCGGTAGGCCTTAGCTTTTAAAGGCAGTAGGAAAAATAAAAAAATAAAAATAAAGGCCATAGGTGGAGTTGGATGTCAGACGTAGTGTTTTCCCGGCTTTGGGCCGTTATTTTGAGGATGCATTGTTAAGTGCAGTGCTCTGCAATGGCTAGTAACCATTATAGGGTTGTGTGTGTGCGTGTGTGCGTGTTCGGGTGCGGACAGGTTCTTCTTGATTGAACTTGTTTCGTAATGCGTATATACTGTTCATTTTGCCTCTTAAGGCAGCGGATGCAAACTCTGGTAACTGTAATGTGAAACAGTGCTATTTACCGTGGAAACTTAATGTTATTGAGGTCTTTTAAGATATTTACCTCGACACTTTTCAACACTGGTTAGAATTTATCCAGATGAAGACATCCAGGCCTGAAGAGGTTAAGTTCAAGAAGACACAGCTTGTAATTAAAAGCAGAACTCTACACGCTGGGCTGATGCTAGCACACGCAGACTTTTTATTTTTGAAATGCATTTCTATTGCAGTGTAAGCCACTACATTTCGGTATAGGTGCTGCATCACTCTCATCAACCCAGACTTTAGATTTTATTTAATTAATTTATTTTTAATACATTTTAAAAATTTATTTTTGGCGGTGTTGGGTCTTCGTTGCGGTGCGTGGGCTTTTCCTTGTGGCTTCTCTTGTTGCAGAGCACGGGCTCTAGGCACGTGGGCTTCAGTAGTTGCAGCACGGGGGCTCAGTAGTTGTGGCACGCAGGCCTAGTTGCTCCAAGGAAGGTGGGATCTTCCTGGACCAGGGGTCGAACCCGTGTCCCCTGCATTGGCAGTCGGATTCTTAACCACTGCGCCACCAGGGAAGTCCGTAGACTTTAGATATTTAGAATTAAGTGATTAGCTAATCTGTAAAATGAGAGGGCCAAAGGAGTTGTTTGCAAGGGTTCATTCCGTTCTAAGATTTGATTCCATTGTTTGCAAATTTACAATCAGCCTCAAGTTTCCAAAAGTTTATAATTGTAGGAAGATTTATATAGATATTTACATAGGGTATCTGCAAACCTTACTAGTGATATCAGGTGTATCTTCCTAAAGAAAGCCAGATTACAGTAGAATGTTAGGAGGAATGTTCATTCATCTGTCTCTAGGCTATTTCTACTGTTTAATGGGGGAAAGAAAGAACACAAAACATGTTTTTTTTAAAAAGTACATTTTTTTTTTTTTTTTTTTTTTTTTTTTTACGGTACGCGGGCCTCTCACTGCTGTGGCCTCTCCTGTTGCGGAGCACAGGCTCCGGACGCGCAAGGCCCAGCGGCCATGGCTCACGGGCCTAGCCGCTCCGTGGCATGTGGGATCTTCCCGGACCGGGGCACGAACCTGTGTTCCCTGCATCGGCAGGCGGACTCTCAACCACTGTGCCACCAGGGAAGCCCTAAAAAAGTACATCTTTTTATTGCTTACCTCTCTTACCAAAAAGCTTAAATTCAATAGTAAAAAAAAAACCCAACTTTATCATGTTGTTTATGATAAATAAATATCATATCTTTTCCAGTTCTTATGTACATATAATTTTTATGTAGTTATAATTGCTGTGTACATATTTAAAATTTTGCAGTTCCGCACATTTTGGGGATGTCCATGTGTCTAGAGAATTCATCTACTTTTCATTTGTGGAGGCTCTGTAACATGCTTTTATGCCCAGTAGTGAACAATGCCGGGCATACAGGCTCTCAGTAAATTTTTGTTGAATGATTGTAATATTTTGAGCTGCTTAGACATCTCGGAACACAAAATGTTAAATATCACAAGGCATATGTTAAATGACATGTGAGCAGTAAGGCCATCAATGCAAAGGCACGTGAGCCAGGAGGCAGCATCACATATGTTTAAGGGCCTGGGTTTTGGAGTCTGGGTTTGAGACCTGGCTTTGCCACTTAGCATCCATGCACCCTTAGAGAACTTAACCGTAGAGAGCTTCACTCAGTTTCTCTCACCATGAAAAAGGGGAAAATAGAACAAATTTCAAATTTCACAGAGTTGTGTGGGGTGAATGGGATAATTCCATTGAAGCAATACAGGCACACATTAAATTCTCTATAAATGTTAGCTATTATTACTGTTTTTTTTTTCATTCAAAGTGGAGAGATTACTGTAGGTTGGCGGGATCAGGGAAAACATCATAGAGGAGGTGACACTTGAGAGTAGGGAGAGGATGCAAAAGTGGGCATATTGAGGGTTTACTGAGTGGATTGTTCTCACTAAAGCAAAGGGTTTGGTAGAGCAATACTATGAGATAAAACTGGAGAGGGAGGACTTCCCTGGTGGCGCAGTGGTTAAGAACCCGCCTGCCAGTGCAGGGGACACAGGTTTGATCCCTGGTCCGGGAAAATCCCACATGCTGCAGAGCAACTAAGCCCGTGCGCCACAACTGCTGAGCCTGCACTCTAGAACTCGTGAGCCACAACTACTGAGCCCGCACTGTAGATAGAGCCTGCAAGCCACAACTACTGAAGCCTGCACGCCTAGAGCCCATGCTCTGCAACAAGAGAAGCCTCCGCAGTGAGCAGCCCGTGCACCTCGCCGGAACTAGAGAAAGCCAGCACACAGCAACAAAGACCCAACACAGCCCAAAATAAATAAATAAATAAATTGATTAATTAAAAAAAAAAACCTGGAGAGAGAAATACTAGTAAACTGTTTCCAAGATATGCTACATGGGTTTCTTGCAGATAGAACAGAATTAATGAAGTAAGACAGCTTGTATTTATGAGTAGCTGGTGTTTGTTTCGTTTTTTAAGTTCAGACCTGAAAAATTATTTGCTTTAAGGAAATTGATAGCAAATTGTTATGCAGTGCTAAGGTCCTTGTTATTTGACACAGTAAATCCTTTTTTTTAAAATAATTTTTTTAAAGCATTAAAAATATTATTTTATTTATTTTTGGTTGTGTTGGGTCTTTGTTGCCGCACGCCGACTGGGCTTTCTCTAGTTGCGGCGAGCGGGGGCTACTCTTCGTTGCGGTTCGTGGGCTTCTCATTGCAGTAGCTTCTCTCTTTGAGGAGCACTGGCTCTAGGTGCCTGGGCTTCAGTAGTTGTGGTGCATGGGCTCAGTAGTTGTGGCTTGCGGGCTCTAGAGCGCAGGCTCAGTAGTTGCGGCTCACGGGCTTAGTTGCTCTGCGGCATGAGGGATCTTCCCGGACCAGGGCTCGAACCCATGTCCCCTGCATTGGCAGGTGGATTCTTAACCACTGCACCACCAGGGAAGCCACACAGTAAATCTTATATGACTTCTTACCATTTGAAATTTGTGTTCTATGATTGGTTACCAAGGTTTGCAGTGGCTGTTTTTTCTTTTCCTTTCTGTGGAAAACAACTTTAGCAGCAACTCCCACCCCCACCCCACCCCCCACCAAATAGCAAAATTGCCAGCAGAGCAGCAAAATAGCCCCCCTTTTAGGTGGAATACATACTCCAAAGGATTAAATTGCCTTGGAGAGTGTTGAACTATTTGTTCCTATCTTTTGTGTGTTTCTTTTGGTTGGGAAGCATTATCAGGAGTGTGAGATGAAAAAGCCTGCTGTGTCAGGATCTCCTTGGAAAGAGAAGACTGAAATCTGGTGCCTGAAGTTTAATGGCTAAAAATACATGTGTGTGTATGTATATATAAATATATATACATATATATTTATATACATATAGAATATACATCTCAGTAAATTTGGGTACAGTAGGCCCGTCGTATCCGGATGCAGAGCAGGGGAAGAAAACAGGGGCGACTGTAGTGCTCCATTTTATGTAAGGAGCTTGAGCATCCGGGGATTTTGGTATCTGTGATTGGGGGGGTGTCCTGGCACCAACCCCCACGGATACAGAGTGACCGCTGTATTAGTATTTCTGTTTCCAATGTCCAGTGGAGTATATGTTTTTTAATGCTCCTTGGTTCAGTTTAATGTGGTTTCTTTAATGTTTTAATTTAAATTTATTCAAAAATATGAAATATTTCAAAATACAGGAAATAATGTAATGATCATCTTACTTATAGACCATCATATTTATTTTGTGGTTTTTTTACCTATTTTCTAATTGTGTAGTCTCTCTTTTCAATTTACTATATTTTTCAAAGGGATAAAATTACAGATACAGTTGAGGCCTGTATGAATCCTTGCTGATCCTATTACCCTCTCTTTCCCTGTCATGAATTGAGTAATTATCATTCCCATTATGTTTATATACTTTTACTAATATGTATATATCCCTGAAAGTGCATATACTTTTGTTTAATGTATTATGCACATGATTCTGCAACTTGGTTTTTTATTCAACATTGTTTTTATTTTTTTTGAAGACATGATTTTATGATAAAGCACTGGTGAAAGAAGCTCATATGAAGATTTTTTTGGGGGGAGGTGGGCAGTGTTTAACTTCTTGCCCATCCTGTGTTTCCAAGTCTGTCCCAATGTTGGGGCTATTCTTTCTTTTTTAAATTTATTTTATTGATGTAACATTGATTTATAACATTATATAAGTTTCACAAGTACAGTGTTTTATTTCTACTTCTGTATACCCTTTGCTCACCACCAAAAATGTAGTGTCCGTCCATCACCATACAGTTGCTCCCCTTTACCTATTTTGCCCTCCCCCTCCCACTTCCCCTGTGGCTCACTACTACTCTGTTCTATGTTTTGGTTTGGTTTGGTTTATTTATTGTTTGTTTATTAGTTTTTTATATTCCACATGAGTGAAATCGTGTGGTATTTGTCTTTCTTCATCTGACTTATTTCACTTAGCATGATATCCTTAACGTCCATCAATGTAGTTGCGAATGGCAAGATTTCATCTTTTTATGGCCGAGTAGTATTCCATTGTGTGTGTATGTATATATACCCCACATCTTTTCATCCACTGATGGGCACTATGTTGTTTCCAATCTTGGCTATTGTAAATAATGCCGGGATGAACATAGGGGTGCATGTATCTTTTTTCAGATTAGTGTTTTCATATTCTTTGGATAAATACCCAGAAGTGGGATAGCTGGATCATATTAATTTTTTGAGGAATGTCCATACTATCTTCCATAGTGGCTGCACCAATTTACGTTCCCACCAACAGTGTATGAGGGTTCCCTTCTCTCCACATCCTCACCAACACTTGTTATTTCTTGTTTTTTTGATAGTAGCCTTCCTGTCAGGTGAGAGGTGATATCTCTTTGTGGTTTTAATTTGCATTTCCCTAATAATTAGTGATGTTATTTAACATTGTTTTTGCTACATATCCATGTTGGTAGATATATCTTTAGTTCATTCATTTTAATTTCTCTATTAATATTGCATTATATGAATAAGCCAGTTTGTTTATGAATATTTAGGGGTTTCTGCCTTTTTTGCTATTAGTAACAGTGCTGTAATAAACATTCTTGGATGTTTCATCCTGTTTACATGTGTGAGAGAGAATTCTAAGCCTAGGGAATTCTTAGGTGGTAGGGTATGAGTATCTTCACCTTTATTAAATAAAGCTGAATTATTTTCCAAAATACTAAACACAAAACACCCATCAGCAGGTTGTGAGAGTTCCTTTTTTACCATATCCTTACAAACATTGATATTGCCAGACTCTTAAATTTTAAAATCATATTAAATTTCATTTTAATTTGTTTTTCCATTTATTGTAAGGATTTATTCCATTTGCATCCATTTATTGTAAGGTTTTGTTTTCTATAAATTGCTTCATTCTTTTTCTGTTGGTTCATTTTCTTTTCCATCATTAGTTTGCAGCTCTCTTTATCTCTATACTAATCTTCTCTCAGTTATGATGTTGCAAAAATCTTCTCAGTGGTTGCTCTTTACTTTTTGTTGTGCATAAGTTTTACATTTTTATTCCAACTTTTTATTTGAAAAATTTCAGTCCTACAGAAAAGTGCAGTGATAGTTCAATGAATACACTTACATCTTTCACCTGGATTCACCAACTGTTAACATTTTGCCATATTTACTTTTTATTTCATATATACATTTTTTTCCTAAACCATTTAAAAGTAATTTGCAGACATCATGGCGCTTCATCTCTTAAAAGATATACTTAAACAAGGATGTCCTACAAAACTACAGTATAATTATCACATTTAATATGAATGCAATATTATTATCTAATATACAGTGCATATTAAAAATTTCTCAGTTGTCCCAGTAATGACCTTTATACTTAATCTCCAACCCCACCCCTGGTCCAGGATCATGAGTTGCATTTAGTTGCCATGTCCCTTTAGTTACTTTTAATCGACAACAGGTCCCCAGACTTTTGTTTGTTTTCATAATATTGATATATTTGAAGAGTCCAGGTCAGTTGTTTTGTACAATGTCCTTCAATTTGGATTTGTCTGATCATTTCCTTAGATGTTTAAATTCAGACTAAATGTTTTTGGCAGGAAGAAGCTTTAAATTTTAACATAGTCAGATTTGTCTATCTTTTCCTTTATGGTTTGTGTTGTCTTTTATCCAAGAAAACCTTCCCTCCCTTGATGTCATAGGGCTCTTCGTCTCTGTTTTCTTCTAAAAGTTGTATGGTTTTGCTTTTTTTTATATTTAGGCTTATAAATGCTGTTTATTTTTTCTGCTTAGTCTACCTTTAGTGTGGTGTTCAATTAACATTTGTGTTACACATTCTTTTTCTACCATTGTGTTTGTCATAAAATTACTCTGTAAATTCATAAAGACTGGATGGCTTTTGTTATGCACTAAATTGTGAAAATTTTGAGTTATCTGATCATGCTAAAGGTGTAGAGGTCGAAACAGCTGAAATATTCTGTGTGAAAATTGTAAAAATAAAGATATATTTGTAAGAATTTAAGCATGGTATGCTGTAAATAAGACCAAGATGAAACATCAGGATCTTTCACAAATCTGAAATCAGTAAATGCCATATTTTTAACCTTGGATTATTGACTTTTGCAGTAGGTTTGATGAGATAATCCTATGTGGAACTAAGCTTTTGGGAAGGAAAGAAACCTACAGATAGTAGATTAAGATTAGATTTAGGATACTTACATTGACATGAAAAAATGTGTGAAATTGTATAGCCTTTGCCACATAATTGACACTCTGAAGTTTTGACTCTGAAAGTAGAAACCTATTATAACATTCCTCCAAACATAATGTACTACATTGTGCAGAGGCCCCTACATTGTGTAGAGGCCGCAAGTAGTAAACACTGTGGGCTCTAGTATAATAAGTAAAAATTTATTACGCACTGTGTCAGCCACTGTTCTTAGCACCTTGCACTTATTAATGCATTAAATCCTTGTTCCAACTCTGACCGTTTTGGAGTTGAAGAAACTGAAGTGATTGTATAATTTGCTCAAACATAGAGCTAAATTAGTGTCGGAGCCAGGTTTTGAACCCAGACAGAATGGCTCCAGAATCTGCACTCTTCACTACAAGTATAATCCTGTGACCCTGGTCAAATTATTTAACTTCTCTATGCCGTTTTCTTCTTTATACAATTAAGATAATAGTACCTAATTCATATGGTTGTTGTGAGAAGTTAATTAGATAAAATATGTATAGAGTTTAGACTAATACATGAAAACAAGTGAGCACTCAATAAATGTTAGCCATTATTATGTTAGCATTACTAAGGCATTGAACTTATGCGTATCTCTGAATTTTTACCAAATAAGTGAAGTATGCCATAAATATTGTATATATATAAAAAAGTAGAAATACCATGGTGATTATTTCTGCCTTTCTGGTTTTTATCTCTTTATTATTTTGAAAGAGGAAAGATAACAGCTAAAACAAAATTGAATGGTGAACCAGGAGCTCATTGGTAAGAGAATGAGTTCTTTTTGAAATAAAGCAGAATTTTTTATCTGCTTTTTAAAAGAATATTCAAGAATGATTACTAAAGGTGCAAAGTGTTATATATTAGCTGAATGTAAAAACTTTTCAGCTTTGTTACCTTTATGCTTTTGAAATTATAGTTTAATTATAATTAATTAATTATAGCTTAGTTAATTATAGCAATGTTTTGAAGAAATAAAAGTCATATTGTGGTCCCACTTTATCTGCAGTTTCACTTTCCACAGTTTCAGTTGCCTGCAGTCAACCATAGTCTGAAAATATTAAATGGAAAATTCCAGAAATAAACTATTCATAAGTTTTAGACTGTGTGCTCTTCTGAGTAGTGTGATGAAATCGTGCACCATCCTGCCTGGGATCCACAATCACTGACATCCTCATGGCTCAGTAATCCAGGATCGCCCAAAGCTGCTGATCCTCCTTGTGACATATCGTCAGAAGGTCGATAGTAGCCTAACACTGTATCACAGTGCCTGTGCCATTCACCTTACTGCATCTCATTACGTAGGCATTTTATCATCTCACATCATCACAAGAAGGATGAGTACAGTAGCATAAGATATTTCGAGAGAGAGAGAGAGACCACATTCATATAACTTTTGTTACAGCATATTGTTGGAATTGTTTTATTATTAGTTATTGTTGTTAATGTGCTTCTTATGTGCCTAATTTGTAAATTAAACTTTATCATGTGTATGTATGTATGTATAGGGAAAAATACAGTTTATATAGCATTCTGTACTACCCACAGTTTCGGGCATCCACTGGAGATCTGTACTACATATTCTCAAGCCCAGTCATTTAAAATGTTTTCTTTACATACTCTTTTGTTCCTTTTTGTCAACAACCATGTTATTGTTGAAGGTCTGGTATTACTCAAAACATTCAGTTGGAAGCAACCTTCATGCAGATGTAGAACAAATATTGCATTCTGTGTGATATGGCAGAGGTAATGGAATTCTAGGAGTAGCAGCAGTAAAGTGTTCAGGATAACATAAAATTCGGGTCTTTTTTGTATATTTTTGGAACTTTAGGAACGTATGCAATAAATTTACATTTTCTAGTTACAGTTTCAAACTAGAGATTGGAGCATGTTGTTGCTTGAAGAGGAAAAACAAATTGTCCAGGCAACAGGTATTACATTTCTTATTTGACAAGATCTCTTCTCAGCTTTGTTATTTTCTATCAGAGAATAAGGAACCTTTTGTTCCAAGGCCTGGTGTCGAAATGTTAGCAAAATACTACATTAATCAAGCTAAGAATCTTATTCGTTTTCTGAACCAAGAGTACGATTTCATGAAGATTCATTTAGAGCATTAAAAAGAACTTGTGTAATATTCTTGCATTTTCAGGCTTATACAGAACTTAGCTTTGGAAAGCAAAGCGCTCCAAGTGTAGAGGTTTAGGAGTTTATTTCTGCCTGTATATATCAACTCTGTAGTTCAAGGAACTGGGGATACAGCAGCGAACAAAACAAGTCTCACCCTCATGAAACTTACATTTTAGAGAAAAGGACTTGATAGTACCAAACTGTCAAATACATTATGTCTGGAAGTGTAAATGTGCAAAAAAGAAAAACAAAATGGGGTGAGAGGATAGCAAGTGATATGTGTGGATAGGTAAGTGCGATTTTATTAGTTGGAATTTGTTAGCCATCTGTATCACTTGGTGTGTAAACTATGAATGTTGGTCTTTTACACAAATGTATAGTATAACTTGGGGCAAATGATATAAAGAACTCTGAATGAAAATAATGAAATGAAAAATGAACAAAAAACTGTTCCTCATAAACTAAAAGATAGGAGTTAATGAAACATTTAACACAATTTATATGTAACACACTTTTAGGAGTCTTACTTTTTGGGAAAAATTAATATTCCTCCATCTTAAAATATTTTATGTGATTATTTTCCTTCATGTATTTTATGATTAGAAGGAACAAAGGTTACAAGAATACTTTCAAAGCTAAATTTTATTTCAAAGTGCTGTTCTTTGAGTTAGGGGTGACCCTTAACTACAGATACTGTGATTTAGGTTTTCAGCAGTATTGTTAGACAAATTAATCTAAATTTAGATCTGACTTCCCTTGTTTTCCAGGGAATGTATTTGTAAGTAAATTGGTTTGTGGTCTTGTTACAGAGGGGACCCTTGATGGCAACATAATGATATAACCATCTAATTTACCTCTGTATTTTCTTGGTTTTACTTGCTCATCTGTCAAGGATTAGGATTATCAGGGGCTATGCGTAATGATACCAGGCATACAGATAGACGATACAGCTTTAACTTTTCTCTTCCCATAAAGTAAACTAGTTTAATATGACTAGTGTCATATGCAAGTAAAGTTGTATTTAGGAAAATAAAATAAATTTCAGCTGGTGAGAAAATCCAAAAAAGCCATTCAAAATGATCCTTTTCACTCAAGTCTCAGAGCAGTGTTCATTGTTCTTAGAATGACAGTGGTTGATTATAAAACTTATAAATTCCTAGTTTTATATTTCAAACACAAGATAAATTCCAGTGAAGTTTAGTAAAACACTGAGTGTTCATATTTACTTAACTGTTATCATTACCCTATTATCTATAGTGACACACTAATCCCGTTGAAAGATGAATATTTGGTTCAAACTGCCATGTGTGTAAAACACTTTGCCTGATGGACCTGTGCTACATACTGTGTTTAAGTGCTACTTACTTCTTTCTAAGTGAGCTACTGACATGACCTGAAAGAGACATTAAAACGGCCTTGCTAACCAGGCTGCAGATTGCTCACCAGGCTTACTCTGCAGTTTCAGTTACTCTTTGCTTCCTGTTTTCAGAAGTTACCTGAAGCTTTTGGGGCAGCTGGTTTCCCTTTCTTTGGGGGAGGATGATGTTAGTGGTGAAGGGAACTATGTATGTTTTGCCTATGAAATATTTTTAAAGTGTGAAACTAAAATATTTTAAATGCCTGAGAGTTCATTTCAGTTGTTACTCTCCAGATACAACTACTTTGCAGGCTGGATATTTTATATTGAAACAAAGGACTGTTTCAGTATAAACTGTACCACTATTGCTTGGAAGGAATTAAAATTTGAGCTTTTTATTCAGCATTAGTCACTGCTGTACCTTACTGAAAAAACTACTCTTAAGCTTGACACTGTAAACAGGTGACAAAATGTTTACCTACTTATTGGAACATTTTTTTTTTGCCAGATGATAACGTCTATAATTTTACTGTCACTGTAAAAAATAAACATTAGATAGACTGACTCTGTGAATAGAGTCCAAAAGTCTGTCATAGTAATGCTAACATGTGTTAGATAAGATCATAGGAAAACCAAATAAGGAACTTTTTGAAGATGATGATTTAAGAAAATCTCACCCCTGAACCTTCACATAACTTATATAGACTTCATGGCAAATTTTATTTCATATTAGTGATAATATGGTTATTTAATCATTTATGTTTACATTTTTAGCAGAATAAAATCTTGTGTTATCTTTGCTGAGACTCTGTAACTTGAATTTTTAAAATAAAATGTATTCTGTTTAGTCCATGAATGATCTAAGAAAGTGCTTTGAATTTTTCCTACAAATAATTTGAAGAAAGTAATACAAAAAGAAGTTAAAATATATGGGGGAAATCTCTTTTTTAGTGTAATTACTATCTCTAATTTGTAAGGAAAGAGGGAAAGAAAAGCCTGACTTTTAAAAAACAGTTTTATTGAGGTATAAATACATACAACAAACTATATATTTAGAAGGTACAATAAGTTTGACATATGTACATAACCATGAAACAGTCACCATAATTGAGGTAATGAACATATCACACCCCAAAGTTTCCTTGGGCCCCTCCCCACCTCACACCTCCACTCTAGGCAACCGCTGATCTGCTTTCTGTCACGGTAGCTTAGTTGGCATTTTCTAGAATTTTATGTAAACAAAATCATGTAGTGTGCACTCATTTTTTTGTCTTCTTTCACTCAGCATAATTTTGAGATTTATTCTTGTTGTATATCAATAGTTCATTCCTTTTTATTGCATAATCATATTCCATTGTATGGATATGACACAACATGTATCCATTCACCTGTTCATAGACATTTGGGTTGTTTTCAGTTTCTGACTATGACACACAAAGCTGCTCTGAATATTCATGTGCAAGTCTTTATATGGATATATGCTTTCATTTCTCTTGGACAATTACTTGGGAGTAGAAAGATTGGGACATAGAGTAGATGTTACGTTTAACTTTTAAAGAAATAGTGGGAGTTCCCTGGTGGCCTAATGGTTAGGATTCCGGGCTTTAACTTCATGGGTCTGGTTGAATCCCTGGTCAGGAAACTGAGATCCTGCAAGACCAGCAGCGCATTAAAAAAAAAACAAAACCGAAATGGCAAATTGTTTTCCAAAGTGCTTGTACCATTTTTATATTCTCACCAGCAGTGTATTGGAGTTCTAGTTGCTCTTTATCCTCATCAAATTTGGCATGGTCAGTCTTTTTTTTGGCTGCACCTCACGGCACACGGGATCTTAGTTCTTCGGTCAGACTTTTTAATTTTAAATATTCTAATAGGCATGTAGTAGAATCTCACTATGGTTGTAATTTGCATTTCCCTGCTGATAAATGATGTTGAGTATCATTTCATGTGTTTTTTTGCCATCTATATATCTTTTTTGATGAAGTGTCTACTCAAACACTTTGCCCATATTTTAACAATTGGATTCTTTGTCTTGTGTTTTGAGAGTTCGTATATGTTCTGGATACATGTTGTTTTATCAGACGTGTGATTTGCAAATATTTTCCCTCAGACTGTAGCTTATCTCCTCCGCTTTTCCTCCCAAAGAGTGATAGAAAACATTTTAATGGAAACATAATGTGAAAATACAATTTTGTTTTGTTTATATTCCTCTGTTAGCCATGAAAAGGGACAAGTTGAGTATACAAACAAGGTTGAAGAGACAATATTTAAACTTCCTAAGGGAGTAAAATATTTTAAATGTTTTTACATCACTCGTATACCATAATGTGCAAAACCATATAAACCATAATGTGCAAAACAGATTAACATGACTTGTAATGCCAACCTAGTAGTAAGTTGATTTATTGTTTTATTTTATCTATCATCCCCTCATTTTACTGAGGTCTCTGAACAAATATTGTTTCCTTATAGATACCTTCCAAGGTTTTCCTACAATATTATCATTGTCATTCTTTATCTCTTCACCTTATTTGTTTTACCTATACCATATACCACTTATCACTACCTGACACAGTGAGTTTGGTTACTGTCTTACTCCTCCACTAAGATGTAGGCTCCATGAGGCTGAGAATTTGTCTCTTCTGTTGTCGCTTGTTTTTTCCTCCTCTTATTGGTGTCTTCTGAAGAGCAGAAGTTTTAAATTTTGATGGAATCTAATTTATCAACTTTTTTCTTTTATCCATTGTGCTTTAGGTTTTGGAACTAGGAAATTTTGACTAACCCAAAGCTCACAAAGACTTTCTCTTATGTTTTCTCCTAGAAGTTTTATAGTCTTAGATTTTACATTTAGGCCTACAGTGCATTTTGAATTAATTTTTGTATATGCTGAGAGGTGCCTGATGGTACTGGCTAGGATAGAACCTCCAGTACAATTTTGAGTAGAAGTGGTGAGACTGTACATCTCTTTTTTCCTGATTTTAGGGGGAAAACATTCAGTCTTTCACCTTTTTAGTATGATGTTACCTGTAGGTTTTTGGTAGATGCACTTTATCATACTAAGGAAGTTACCTTTATAAGTAGTTTGCTGAGAGTTTTTATCAGGAAAGCATGTCGAATTTTGTCTTATACTTTTTCTATATCTATTGAGATGATCATACAGTTTTTCTTGTTCCTTTTTTTTTTTTTTAAGTCAGCTAATACGTTGACTGATTTTAGCATGTTAAATCATCTCTGTATTCCTGGGATTGACTCCACTTGGTTGTATTATTCTTTTAAAATATTGTTGGATTTGATTTTTATTTCTATGTGATCAGTAATAATTTCCCTGCTTTCATCTGATTCTAGTTACTTGCATGTTATTTCAGTTTCCTAGTCATTGTAGTTAAGGTTTGTCAATTTTGTTGGTCATTTCAAAGAATGAACGTTTGGTTTCATTGATTCTGTGTTTATTTATTCTCTATTTTATTTATTTCTTCCCTAATTGTTGTTATTACCTTCTTTCTGCTGGGCTTGGGCTTAGTTTGTTCATCTTTTTCTTGCCATTCTAGTTCCTCCAGGTATAAAGTTAGGTTATTGATTTGAGATGTTTCTTCTTTTTTAATGAAGGCATTTACAGTTGTAAATTTTCCTCTGAGTACATACGGCCTTCCCTGTATCTCATAAGTTTTTGGTGTTTTGTGTTTTTGTTTTCTTTTGTCTCTTAACTATTTTCTGGTTTTCCTTGTGATTTCTTATTTGACCCTGTTGGTTGTTAAAGAGTGTGTTGATTAACTTCCACATATTTGTGAATTTTGTAGTTTTCCTTATCTTATTGACTTCTAGCTTTATTCCATTATGATAGAAGAAGACACTTTGTATGATTTCAATTTTTTAAACATTTATTTAATAAATTTATTTATTTATTTTTGGCTGCATTGGGTCTTCGTTGCTGCGCGTGGGCTTTCTCTAGTTGCAGAGAGCAGGGGCTACTCTTCGGTGCAGCGCGCAGGCTTCTCATTACGGTGGCTTCTCTTGTTGTGCAGCACGGGCTCTAGGTGCGCAGGCTTCAGTAGTTGTGGCACGCGGGCTCAGTAGTTGTGGCTTGTGGGCTCTAGAGTGCAGGCTCAGTAGTTGTGGCACATGGGCTTAGTTGCTCCACAGCATGTGGGATCTTCCCAGACCAGGGCTTGAACCCATGTCCCCTGCATTGGCAGGTGGATTCTTAACCACTGCGCCACCAGGGAAGTCCCTAAACATTTATTAAGACTTATTTTATGGTTGAACATATGGTCTATCCTGGGTAATGTTCCATGTGCACTTGAGAAGAATGTATATTCTGTTGTTGGGTGGAGTGGTCTATATGTGTCTCCTAGGTTTAGTTAGTTTATACTTGTTCAAGACCTCTATATCATTATCAATATTAGTTTTAATAAATGTATTTATTTATTATTTTGGGCTGTGCTGGGTCTTTGTTGCTGTGTGCAGGCTTCTCACTGTGGTGGCCTTTCCTGGTGCAGAGTACGGGCTCCAGGCACACAGGCTTCAGTAGTTGTGGATCATGGGCTCCAGAGCACAGGCTCAGTAGCTGTGGCCCACGGGCTCAGCTGCTCCGCGGCATGTGGGATCTTCCTGGACCAGGGCTCAAACCCGCGTCCCCTGCATTGGCAGGCAGATTCTCAACCACTGCACCACCAGGGAAGTCCCGGATCATGTCTTTTTAATCCTTTCTGTGAAACTTTGCCTTCAAAGTAATTACTAATGAGGAAGGACTTATTTTTGCCATTTTGCTATTTGTTTTCTGAATGACTTAAACCCTTTTTGTTCCTCCATTATTGCCGCCTTTTGTGTTTAGTTGATGTTTTTAGTGAACTGTTTTGATTCCATTCTCACAAATTTTATTTTATTTTATTTTAATTTTTTTCTGGGGTGGTACGCGGGCCTCTCATTGTTGTGGCCTCTCCCGTTGCGGAGCACAGGCTCCGGACGCACAGGCTCAGCGGCCATGGCTCACGGGCCTAGCCACTCTGCGGCATGTGGAATCTTCCCGGACTGGGGCATGAACCCGCGTCCCCTGCATCGGCAGGTGGACTCTCAACCATTGCGCCACCAGGGAAGCCCACAAATTTTATTTGTAATTAAAGAAATTTTTTTTTGGCTGTGTTGGGTCTTCGTTGCTGTGCAGGGGCTTTCTCTAGTTGTGGCGAGAGGGGGCTACTCTTCATTGTGGTGCGCAGGCTTCTCATTGCTGTGGCTTCTCTTGTTGTGGAGCACAGACTCCAGGAGCATGGGCTTCAGTAGTTCTGGTGTGCGGGCTCAGTAGTTGTGGCTTGTGGGTTCTAGAGCACAGGCTCAGTAGTTGTGGCGCACGGGGTTAGTTGCTCCTTGGCATGTGGGCTCTTCCCGGACCAGGGTTCGAGCCCATGTCCCCTCCATTGGCAGGTGGATTCTTAAACACTGTGCACCAGGGAAAGTCCTCACAAATTTTAATAATGTTGTATTTTCATTTTGAGTCAGTTCAAAATAATTTCTAATTTCTCCTTTGATTTCTTCTTTGACCCTTGGGTTATATAGAAGTGTGTTCATTTATTTGCAGATATTTGGGGATTTTCCAGGTATCTTTCTGTATTTATTGCTAATTTAATTTCATTGTGGCCAGTGAACATACTTTGTAAGACTTGATTCTTTTTCAATTTCAATTTATTGAGACTTGTTTTATGGCCCAGAACATGATCTATTTTGGTAAATGTTCCATGTGCACTTGAAAAGAATGTGTATTCTGTGGTTGTTGGGTGGACTGTTTTATGAATGTCAGTTAGGTCAAGTTGGATGATAATGTTGGTCAAGTCTTTTCTATCCTTAACAGACATCTTGTCCACTTGTTCTGTCAGTTATTGAAATATTACTGAAATCTCCAGCTATAATTGTGGTTATGTCACTTCCTCCTTGCAGTTCTACAAGTTTTTGCTTCATGTATTTTGAAGCTCTGTTATTAGATGTACATAAGCATTTATGATTATTATGTCTTCTTGATAAATTGACCTGTTTATCATTAAGAAATGGGCTTCCTTAAACCTGGTAATATTCTTTGATCTGAAGTATACTTTGTCTAATGTTAATGTAACCATGCCAACTTAATAAAAAATTTTTTTTATTAGAGTATAGTTGATTTATAGTGTTGTGTCAGTTTCTGATGTATAGCAAAATGATTGTTTTATCTATATATAAATATATATATTTTTTCTTTTTCATCTTTTCAATTATGGTTTATTATGGGATATTGAATATAGTTCCCTGTGCTATACAGTAGGACCTTGTTGTTTACCTATTTTATATATAGTAGTTTATATCTGCTAATCCCAAACTTCTAAGTTATTCTGCCCCCATCCCCTTTCTGGTAACGTCAAGTTTGTTTTCTATGTCTGTGAGTCTGTTTCTGTTTGTATCATATTTGTATCATATTTTAGATTCCACATATTAGTGATATCATATGGTTGTCTTTCTCTTTCTGACTTACTTCATTTAGTATGATAATCTCCAGGTCCATCCATGTTGCTGCACATGGCATTATTTCATTTTTTTATGGCTAGTATCCTATTGTGTATATATATGCAACATTTTCTTTATCTAGTCATCTGTCAATGGACATGTACATTGCTTCCTTGTCTTAGCTGTTGTAAATAGTGCTGCTATTGAGGTGCATGTATCTTTTTGAATTACAGTTTTCTCTGGATATATGCCCAGGAGTGGGATTGCTGGATCATATGGCAACTCTATTTTTAGTTTTCTGGTGTTTTTTTAAACCTCAGGATGGAGGACAGACTTTATTTATTTATTTATTAACTTATGTGAACCATTTTATTTATTTTTTGGCCACACCGTGTGACATGCATGATCCTAGCTCTCCGACAGGGTATTGAACCTGTGCCCTTGTCATTGAAAGCGTGGAGTCCCAACCACTGGACCACCAGGGAATTCCCTATTTTTCGTGTTGTTGGGTTTTTTTAATATAAATTTATTTATTTATTTTTGGCTGCATTGTGTCTTTGTTGCTGCACCCAGGCTTTCTGTTGTTGCAGTGAGTGGGGGCTACTCTTCGTTGCAGTGCGCAGGCTTCTCACTGCGGTGGCTTGTTTTTGTTGCAGAGCACGGGCTCTAGGTGCGTGGGCTTCATTAGTTGTGGCACGTGGGCTCAGTAGTGTGGCTCACGGACTCTAGAGCGCAGGCTCAGTACTTGTGGCGCATGGGATCAGTTGATCCGTGGCATGTGGGATCTTCCCGGACTAGGGCTCGAACCCATGTCCCTGCATTGGCAGGCGGATTCTTAACCACTGTGCCACCAGGGAAGTCCTAGATTTAGTTTTTCTAAGGAACCTCCATACTGTTTTCCATACTGGTTGCACCAGTTTACATTCCCACCAACAGTGTATGAGGGTTCCCTTTTTTCTACACCCTCTCCAGTATTTGTTATTTGTTGACTTCTAAATAATGGCCATTCTGACCGGTGTGAGGTGATACCTCATTGTAGTTTTGATTTGCATTTTTCTAATAATTAGCGATGTTGAGCATCTTTTCATGTGCCTATCGACCATCTGTATGTTTTCTTTGAAGAAATGTCTGTTTAGGTCTTCCACCTATATTTTGATTGGGTTATTTTTGTTGTTATTGAGTTGTATGAGCTGCTTATATACTTTGGAAATTAAGGCCTTGTTGGTCGCGTCATTTGCAAGTATTTTCTCCCAGTCTGTAGGTTGTCTTTTCATTTTATGATTTCCTTTGCTTTTCAAAAGCTTATAAGTTTGATTGGGTCCCACTTGTTTATTTTTGCTTTTATTTTTATTGCCTTCGAGACTGACCTAAGAAAACATTGGTACAATTTATGTCAGAGAATGTTTTGCCTATGTTCTTTTCTGGGAGCTTTGTGGTGTCATGTCTTATATTTAGGTCCTACAGCTTTTTTTTGTTTGTTTTTTTGATTGGGGTGGATATTTAAACTTAATGTAATTTTAAAAATATGGTTGAGTAAAATTCTACCACCTTGCTATTTTTTTGTTTGCTTTGTTTCCCTTTTCTCTTTTTACCTCATGTTTTGGGTTGATTATTTCTTGTTTCCATTTTATCTCTTTTGTTGCCTTATTAGCTATAACTTTGTTACTGTGGTGATTGCTTTAAGGTGTATAGTATGCATCTTTACCTTATCACAGTCTGCTTTCAAGTGGTATACTACTTCATGTGTACTATAGGAGTCTTAAAGTAGTATACTTCTGTTCTCTTCTTACACACCTTTGGGTTATTACTGTCACATATTTTAGTTCTATATATGTTATAAACCTAACAATATATTAGTGTTACTTTTGCTTCAAACAGTTATCTTTTAGAAAGACTTAATAGTAGGGAAAAATCTTTTATAGTTACCCATTCCTTTGTGTGGATTGATTTCCATCTGGTATTGTTTTCCTCTTACCTGAAGGACTTCGTTTAAAATTTCTTTTAGAGTCTGCTGGTGATGAATTCTTTCAGCTTTTGTACATCTGAAGAAGTCTTTATTTCTGAAAGATGTTTTTGTCAGGGAAAGAATTCTAGGTTGACACTTATTTTCTTTCAGTTCTTTAAAGGTGTTTCTCCACTTTTCTCTGGCTTCACTGCTTCAGATGAGGAATTTGTTTTTTTCTTCTCTATATGATGTCTTCTTTCTTTAGCTGCTTCTTTAATATTTTCTCTTTATCACTCCTTTTAAGTAATTTGATTTTGATGTGCCTTGGTGTAGTTTTCTTGTTTTGTGCGCTTGGGGTTTACTGAGTTTTCTTGGACCTGTAGATTTATAATTTTCATTAAGTTTGGAAATTTTCCCCCACTATTTCTTTGTTTTTTTTTTTTTTGTTCCCCCCTCCACTATTTCTTTAAATAATTTTTCTGTCTTCTCACTTTCTCTTTTCTTTTGTGGACTCCAATTATGCATATATTAGAAATCAGAATACACTTGAAACTGTTGCACAGGTCACTGATCTGTTTTAATTTGGATAGTTTCTATTGCTATGTCTTCAAGTTACTAATGTTTTCTTTAAAGTCTAATCTGTCATTAATCTATTCAGTGTTATTTCTCATCTCAGATTGTAGTTGTCACTTCTAGATGTTTGAGTTGGGTCTTTTAAAAAGATTCTGTACTTAACATTCTCAGTCTTCTAGTTTTTTGAACATATGAAATACATTCAATTATCAATTATATATTGAATGATATATTATTTGAATTGCATATTATATATTGAATTTTGTCCAGTTATAATAACTTAGTGTCTTTGAGTATTCTATCATCTGTGTCATTTGTGGGTTTGCCTCAGTTGATTTTTTTAAAAAGATTTATTCATTATTTATTTTATTTATTTTTGGCTGCATCAGGTCTTAGTTGAGGCACCAGGGATCTTCATTGAGATATGCGGGATCTTTCATTGAGGTGTGCGGGCTCTTCGTTGTGGTGCACAGGCTTCTCTAGTTGTGGCACGCAGTCTCCAGGGCGCGTGGGCTCTGTAGTTTGTGGCACGTGGGCTGTAGTTGAGGCGTGCCAGCTCAGTAGTTGTGGCACGTGGGCTTAGTTGCCCCATGACATGTGGGATTGTAATTCCCTGACCAGGGATCAAAACCGTGTCCCCTGCATGGCAAGGTGTATTCTTTACCATTGGACCACCAGGTAAGTTCCTGCTTCAGTTGATTTTTCTCCTCGTTATGTATCATAGTTTCCTTTTCCTTTGAATGCTGCTAATTTTTTAATTTTATTCCTAGGTAATTTATTCTTTTTGTTGCAGTGGTAAATGGGAGTGTTTCCTTAATTTCTCTTTCAGATTTTTCATCATTAGTGTATAGGAATGCAAGAAATTTCTGTGCATTAATTCTGCATCCTGCAACTTTACCAAATTCATTGATTAGCTCTAGTAGTTTTCTGGTGGCGTCTTTAGGATCGTCTATGTATAGTGTCATGTCATCTGCAAGCAGTGACAGTTTTACTTCTTTTCCAGTTTGTATTCCTTTTATTTCTTTTTCTTCTCTGATCGCCGTGGCTAGGACTTCCAAAACTATGTTGAATAATAGTGGCGAGAGTGGACATCCTTGTCTTGTTCCTGATCTTAGAGGAAATGCTTTCAGTTTTTCACCATGGAGAATGATGTTTGCTGTGGGTTTGTTGTATATGGCCTTTATTATGTTGAGGTAGGTTCCCTCTATGCCCACTTTCTGGAGAGTTTTTATCATAAATGGTGTTGAATTTTGTCAAAAGCTTTTTCTGCACCTGTTGAGATGATCGTATGGTTTTTATTCTTCAGTTTGTTAATATGGTGTATCACATTGATTGATTTGCATATATTGAAGAATCCTTGCATCCCTGGGATAAATCCCACTTGATCATGGTGTATGATCCTTTTAGTGTGTTGTTGGATTCTGTTCCCTAGTATTTTGTTGAGGATTTTTGCATGTATATTCATCAGTGATATTGGTGTGTAATTTTCTTTTTTTGTAGTATCTTTGTCTGGTTCTGGTATCAGGGTGATGGTGACCTCATAGAATGAGTTTCGGAGTGTTCCTTCCTCCACAATTTTTGGAAGAGTTTGAGAAGGATGGGTGTTAGCTCTTCTCTAAGTGTTTGATAGAATTCACCTGTGAAGCCATCTGGTCCTGGACTTCTGTTTGTTGGAAGATTTTTAATCACAGTTTCAATTTCATTACTTGTGATTGGTCTGTTCATATTTTCTATTTCTTCCTGGTTCAGTCTTGGAAGGTTATACCTTTCTACGAATTTGTCCATTTCTTCTAGGTTGTCCATTTTATTGGCATAGAGTTGCTTGTAGTAGTCTCTTAGGATGCTTTGTATTTCTTCGGTGTCTGTTGTAACTTCTCCTTTTTCATTTCTAATTTTATTGATTTGAGTCCTCTCCCTCTTTTTCTTGATGAGTCTGGCTAATGGTTTATCAATTTTGTTTATCTTCTCAAAGAACCAGCTTTTAGTTTTATTGATCTTTGCTATTGTTTTCTTTGTTTCTGTTTCATTTATTTCTGTTCTGATCTTTATGATTTCTTTCCTTCTGCTAACTTTGGGTTTTGTTTGTTCTTCTTTCTCTAGTTCCTTTAGGTGTAAGGTTAGATTGTTTGAGATGTTTGTTGTTTCTTAAGGTAGGCTTGTATAGCTATAAACTTCCCTCTTAAAACTGCTTTTGCTGCATCCCATAGGTTTTGGATTGTCATGTTTTCATTGTCATTTGTCTCTAGGTATTTTCTGATTTCCTCTGATTTCTTCAGTGATCTCTTGGTTATTTAGTAACGTATTGTTTAGCCTCCATGTGTTTGTGTTTTTTACGTTTTTTTCCCCTGTAATTGATTTCTAATCTCATAGCGTTGTGGTCAGAAAAGTGCTTGATATGATTTCAGTTTTCTTAAATTTACTGAGGCTTGATTTGTGGCCCAAGATGTGATGTATCCTGGAGAATGTTCCATGCTCACTTGAGAAGAAAGTGTAATCTGCTGTTTTTGGTTGGAATGTCCTATAAATATCAATTCAATCTACCTGGTCTGTTGTGTCATTTAAAGCTTGTGTTTCCTTATTAATTTACTGTTTGGATGATCTGTCCATTGCTGTAAATGAGGTGTTAAAGTCCTCCAGTATTATTGTGTTACTGTCGATTTCCTCCTTTGCAGCTGTTAGCAGTTGCCTTATGTATTGAGGTGTTTCTATGTTGGGTGCATATATATTTATAATTGTTATATCTTCTTCTTGGATTGATCCCTTGATCATTATGTAGTGTCCTTCCTTGTCTGTTGTAACATTCTTTATTTTAAAGTATATTTTATCTGATATGAGTATTGCTACTGCAGCTTTCTTTTGATTTCCATTTGCATGGTATATCTTTTTCCATCCCCTCACTTTCAGTCTGTATGTGTCCCTAGGTCTGAAGTGGGTCTCTTGTAGACAGCATATGTATGGGTCTTGTTTTTGTATCCATTTAGCGAGCCTGTGTCTTTTGGTTGGAGCATTTAATCCATTCACATTTAAGGTAATTATCGATATGTATATTCCTGTTAACATTTTCTTAATTGTTTTGGGTTTGTGTTTGTAGGTCCTTTTCTTCTCTTGTGTTTCCTACTTAGAGAAGTTCCTTTAGCATTTGTTGTAGAGCTGGTTTGGTAATGCTGAATTCTCTTAGCTTTTGCTTGTCTGTAAAGCTTTTGATTTCTCCATTGAATCTGAATGAGATCCTTGAAGGGTAGAGTAATCTTGGTTGTAGCTTCTTCCCTTCCATGACTTTAAATATGTCATGCCATTCTCTTCTGGCTTGTAGAGTTTCTGCTGAGAAATCAGCTGTTAACCTTATGGGAGTTCCCTTGTATGTTATTTGTGGTTTTTCCCTTGCTGCTTTCAATAATTTTTCTTGTCTTTAATTTTTTCCAATTTGGGCTCCAGGCGTGCGGGCTTCACTAGCTGTGGCATGCGAGCTCAGTAGTTGTGGCTCACAGGCTCTAGAGCGCAGGCTCAATAGTTGTGGCACATGGGCTTAGTTGCTTTGTGGCATGTGGGATCTTCCCAGACCAGGGCTCAAACCCGTGTTCCCTGTAGTGGCAGGCAGATTCTTAACCATTGCGCCACCAGGGAAGTCCCTTTTTTTTTTTTAATTTTTTTATTTATGGCCGTGTTGAATCTTCGTTGCTGTGCATGGGCTTTCTCTAGTTGCGTCGAGTGGGGTCTACTCTTCGTTGCGGTGTGCGGGCTTCTCATTGTGGTGGCTTCTCTTCTTGTGGAGCACGGGCTCCAGGCGTGTAGGCTTCGGTAGTCGTGACACACCGGCTCAGTAGTTGTGGCTTGCGGGCTCTAGAGTGCAGGCTCAGTAGTTGTGACACACGAGCTTAGTTGGTCCGCAGCATGTGGGATCTTCCCAGACCAGGGATCTAACCCGCTTCCTCTGTATTGGCGGGCCAATTCTTAACCACTGTGCCACCAGGGAATCCCTCCTTAACTTCTTAAAAATAAAAAGAGGTAGACTTTTGTGAATACTATTAGAGGTTTTTTAAAAGTTGGAGTTCACTGAGGGCCTTAACAGTAAATAAACAAAATTTATTTCTTACACTTTACTATATGGACTATAATTGCAGTAGAGCTCAAGTTAACGTTTTTCTTTAATAGCATGACTATTCTGATTTAATTCGTCATAGAGTACAAATTTCATTTCTGAGTCTTATTTAAACTTATGTAAGATATAGTCCTGGTCCTTCCCTCAACCTCCACTCCTCCCCCCACCGAAAACCATTGAAGTTCCATTGTAATTCTTTACTTTTCAAAATTTCACCCTTTTTTGGTCCACAAAGTAGTCTGGATTTGCCACATTAATTTTTTAAAATTAAAAAACCCCATAGCGTATCTAGATTCAGTTATAGTAGCCTAGCAAATAACTTGTCTTAAGTTATGTGGGGTCCTAGTTCCGCTACCAGGGATCGCATCTGTGCCCCCTGCAGTGGAAGCACGGAGTCTTAACCGTTGGACTGCCAGGGAAGTCCCTTAACTAGAGTCTTTTGCAAGTACCAGTACTTTTGTTATCTAAACAGTGTTTGGAAATCTTGATTATTTCAGAAACATTACAGACCTAAATATATATCCAAAAGAATTGAAAACTGGTACTCAAGTAAATACATTGTTCATACATGTTTATAGCAGTACTATTCACAGTAGCCAAAAGGTGGAAATAGTCCAAATGTCTGTCAGCGGATGAAGAGATAAACAAATTGTGGTACATGCACACAGTGGAATATTTATTATTCAGCCATAGAAAGGAAGGAAGTATCTGAAACATGGTAGAACATGGATGAAACTAGAAAACATGCTAAATGAAAGAAGCCAGATACAAAAACTCACATTCTATATGATTCTATTTATATGAAATATCCAGAATAGATAAACTCGAAGAGGCAGAAGTGGGATTGGGGTGGCCGTGGGGCGGGGAGAATGGGGAGAAACTGCTTAATGGGTAAAGGGTTTTACTTTGGAGTGACAGAAGTATTTTGGAACTAGATAGAGGTGGTGGTTGCACTATATTATGAACATACTAAATGCCATTGACTTACTTTAAAATGGTTTGTTTTCTTATGTGAATTTCACCTCAGTAAATTATTATTTTAAAAAGCTACAAAGATAGCTTACTTTAAAATTGCCATAATGTGATAAACAATGTTAGCATTTTCAAAATTGGAAATAAGTTAGAATGCAGATGTTTTTACAAACATTGGTATTTTAATAAAATGTGAATAAACTTCTTAACTCTAAAAGGTTATTTTTCATCCTTATTTAAAGCTGCAGATGAAAACTGCAAAAATAGAAGTGAAACCTGTAACAGTGCCTATAGTAAAAATACAGTAAAGACACCTGCTCACCTCGTTTTAGATGTTTATTCTAATGAGATGAAATGTTTTAGTTTATTTCTTCTTCTAGTTCAGTCTGTAATACTAGCTGCAAGATAATTTGTCATTGAAAAATATAAAAGCATAATATAATTAGAAGTCAGATACTCATACATATTTGTACTACCATTGATTGAGTTTAGTATGTTTATCAGAATTAAAAAGTTGCTTACTTTACATATTTTGAACATACATTAACTGAAAATTATATATTTTCACATGTCTGTGGTCTCAGCCCCTTTTCTAGAATCTAGGATTAAAGTAAATTATTACTGGCAATCATGCTTAATTATTTGAAAGTGTTATATATGATCTTTCTGGATAGAAATTACTATATGAAATTATTTTCCTAAATTTACATAGTTTAGAAGTGTTAGTTTAATTTTTCAGTATATTTCCATATTCAATATATTTAAATAGTTATATCAGACAATTTGCAAGATAGAGTTTTACTAATTTAAAAAAAAATCTGATTTCAATATACAGATGTTAATCTACTAAATTACTGATTTTCTTTTCTAGAATTGAGAGCATACAAATAAAATAAAATGACAACTTCCTGGAGTGATCGGTTACAAAATGCAGCAGATATGCCTGCTAACATGGATAAACATTTCCTGAAAAAGTATCGACGAGAAGCTTATCATCGGTAAGTATTTTGTCTATTTAATCCTCAAAACAGCTCTATAAAGTGGGCGTATAATATCTTCATTTTACAGATGATGAAATTAACGTGCAGAGTGGTTAGGCAATTTACCCTAGATCACATAGCTGGTTCATGGTTCAAACCCAGTCCAAAGTCCAGAATTTTATTGCCAGAATTTTACAACCACACTGTTGGTGCTTTTTAAAAAAAAATTCTTACTGCTTCTTATATCTACTAAAACAAGTCCTTAAGAGCAGGAAGTCTTCAGCTGCTAGAAAATTGTGCCTTGGTTATTAATAATGCAGTTTGTTTTTTTCTGTTTTTTTTGTTTTAAAATGAGATATATTTTTAATTTATCACAATGTCAAAGATTCAAAAGGTTAGGTATTAGTATAGATATGGGGAAACAGGCACTATCTTTTTTTTTTAATTTTTGAATTTCATTTTATTTTTTTATACAGCAGGTTCTTATGAGTTATCCATTTTATACATATTAGTGTGTATATGTCAATCCCTATCTCCCAATTCATCACACCCCCCCTCCACTTCCCCCCCTTGGTGTCCATACATTTGTTCTCTACATCTGTGTCTCAGTTTCTGCCCTGCAAACTGGTTCATCTGTACCATTTTTCTAGGTTCCACATATATGCGTTAATATACGATATTTGTTTTTCTCTTTCTGACTTAATTCACTCTGTATGACAGACTCTAGATCCATCCACGTCTCTACAAATGACACAGTTTTGTTCCTTTTTATGGCTGAGTAATGTTCCATTGTATATATGTACCACATCTTCTTTATCCATTCATCTTTCGATGGGCATTTAGGTTGCTTCCATGTCCTGGCTATTGTAAATAGTGCTGCAGTGAACATTGGGGTACGTGTGTCTTTTTGGATTATCGTTTTCTCATGGTATATGCCCAGTAGTGGGATTGCTGGGTCATATGGTAATTCTATTTTTTTAGTTTTTTAAGGAACCTCCATACTGTTCTCCATAGTGGCTGTATCAATTTACATTCGCACCAACAGTGCAAGAGGGTTCCCTTTTCTCCACACCCTCTCTAGCATTTGTTGTTTGTAGATTTTCTGATAGTGCTTATTCTAACTGGTGTGAGGTGATACCTCATTGTAGTTTTGATTTGCATTTCTCTAATAATTAGTGATGTTGAGTAGCTTTTCATGTGCTTCTTGACCATCTGTATGTCTTCTTTGGAAAATGTTCAGGTCTTGTGCCCATTTTTGGATTGGGTTGTTTGTTTTTTTAATATTGAGCTGCATGAGCTGTTTATATATTTTAGAGATTAATCTTTTGTCCATTGATTCGTTTGCAAATATTTTCTCCCATTCTGAGGGTTGTCTTTTTGTCTTGTTTGTAGTTTCTTTTGTTGTGCTAAAGCTTTTAAGTTTCATTAGGTCCCATTTGTTTATTTTTGTTTTTATTTTCATTACTCTAGGAGGTGGATCATAAAAGATCTTATTGTGATTTATGTCAAAGGGTGTTCTTCCTTTGTTTTCCTCTAAGAGTTTTATAGTGTCCGGTCTTATATTTAGGTCTCTAATCCATTTTGAGTTTATTTTTGTGTATGGTGTTAGGGAGTATTCTAATTTCATTCTTTTACATGTAGCTGTCCAGTTCTCCCAGCACCACTTATTGAAGAGACTGTCTTTTCTCCATTGTATATACTGGCCTCCTTTGTCATAGACTAGTTGACCATAGGTGCATGGGTTTATCTCTGGGCTTTCTATCCTGTTCCATTGATCTATATTTCTGCTTTTGTGCTAGGACCATATTGTCTTGATTACTGTGGCTTTGTAGTGTAGTCTGAAGTCAGGGAGTCTGATTCCTCCAGATTCCTGTTTTTCCCTCAAGACTGCTTTGGCTATTTGGGGTCTTTTGTGTCTACATACAAATTTTAAGATTTTTTGTTATAGTTCTGTAAAAAATGCCATTGGTAATTTGATAGGGATTGCATTGAATCTGTAGATTGCTTTGGGTAGTATAGTAATTTTCACAATATTGATTCTTCCAATCCAAGAACATGGTATATCTCTCCATCTGTTGGTATCATCTTTAATTTCTTTCATCAGTGTCTTATAGTTTTCTGCATACAGGTCTTTTGTCTCCTTAGGTAGGTTTATTCCTAGGTATTGTATTCTTTTGGTTGCAATGGTAAATGGGAGTGTTTCCTTAATTTCTCCTTCAGATTTTTCATCACTAGTGTATAGGAATGCAAGAGCTTTCTGTGCATTAATTTTGTATCCTGCAACTTTACCAAATTCATTGATTAGCTCTAGTAGTTTTCTGGTGGCATCTTTAGGATTCTCTATGTATAGTATCATGTCATCTGCACGCAGTGACAGTTTTACTTCTTTTCCAGTTTGTATTCCTTTTATTTCTTTTTCTTCTCTGATCGCCGTGGCTAGGACTTCCAAAACTATGTTGAATAATAGTGGCGAGAGTGGACATCCTTGTCTTGTTCCTGATCTTAGAGGAAATGCTTTCAGTTTTTCACCATGGAGAATGATGTTTGCTGTGGGTTTGTTGTATATGGCCTTTATTATGTTGAGGTAGGTTCCCTCTATGCCCACTTTCTGGAGAGTTTTTATCATAAATGGTGTTGAATTTTGTCAAAAGCTTTTTCTGCACCTGTTGAGATGATCGTATGGTTTTTATTCTTCAGTTTGTTAATATGGTGTATCACATTGATTGATTTGCATATATTGAAGAATCCTTGCATCCCTGGGATAAATCCCACTTGATCATGGTGTATGATCCTTTTAGTGTGTTGTTGGATTCTGTTCCCTAGTATTTTGTTGAGGATTTTTGCATGTATATTCATCAGTGATATTGGTGTGTAATTTTCTTTTTTTGTAGTATCTTTGTCTGGTTCTGGTATCAGGGTGATGATGACCTCATAGAATGAGTTTCGGAGTGTTCCTTCCTCCACAATTTTTGGAAGAGTTTGAGAAGGATGGGTGTTAGCTCTTCTCTAAGTGTTTGATAGAATTCACCTGTGAAGCCATCTGGTCCTGGACTTCTGTTTGTTGGAAGATTTTTAATCACAGTTTCAATTTCATTACTTGTGATTGGTCTGTTCATATTTTCTATTTCTTCCTGGTTCAGTCTTGGAAGGTTATACCTTCTACAAATTTGTCAGTTTCTTTCAGGTTGTCCATTTTATTGGCATAGAGTTGCTTGTCATAGTCGCTTAGGATGCTTTGTATTTCTTCGGTGTCTGTTGTAACTTCTCCTTTTTCATTTCTAATTTTATTGATTTGAGTCCTCTCCCTCTTTTTCTTGATGAGTCTGGCTAATGGTTTATCAATTTTGTTTATCTTCTCAAAGAACTAGCTTTTAGTTTTATTGATCTTTGCTATTGTTTTCTTTGTTTCTATTTCATTTATTTCTGCTCTGGTCTTTATGATTTCTTTCCTTCTGCTAACTTTGGGGTTTTTTTGTTCTTCGTTCTCTAGTTCCTTTAGATGTAAGGTTAGATTGTTTATTTGAGATTTTTCCTGTTTCTTGAGGTAGGCTTGTATAACTATAAACTTCCCTCTTAGAAGTGCTTTTGCTGCATCCCATACATTTTGGATTGTCATGTTTTCATCGTAATTTGTCTCTAGGTATTTTTTGATTTCCTCTTTGATTTCTTCAGTGATCTCTTGGTTATTTAGTAACGTATTGTTTAGCCTCCATGTGTTTGTGTTTTTTACGTTTTTTTCCCCTGTAATTGATTTCTAATCTCATAGCGTTGTGGTCAGAAAAGTGCTTGATAAGATTTCAATTTTCTTAAATTTACTGAGGCTTGATTTGTGACCCAAGATGTGATGTATCCTGGAGAATGTTCCATGCTCACTTGAGAAGAAAGTGTAATCTGCTGTTTTTGGATGGAATGTCCTATAAATATCAATTCAATCTACCTGGTCTATTGTGTCATTTAAAGCGTGTGTTTCCTTATTAATTTACTGTTTGGATGATCTGTCCATTGGTGTAAATGAGGTGTTAAAGTCCTCCAGTATCATTGTGTTACTGTCGATTTCCTCCTTTGTAGCTGTTAGCAGTCGCCTTATGTTCCTATGTTGGGTGCATATATATTTATAATTGTTATATCTTCTTCTTGGATTGATCCTTTGATTATTATGTAGTGTCCTTCCTTGTCTATTGTAACATTCTTTATTTTAAAGTATATTTTATCTGATATGAGTATTGCTACTGCAGCTTTCTTTTGACTTACATTTGCATGGTATATCTTTTTCCATCCCCTCACTTTCAGTCTGTATGTGTCCCTAGGTCTGAAGTGGGTCTCTTGTAGACAGCATATGTATGGGTCTTGTTTTTGTATCCATTTAGCGAGCCTGTGTCTTTTGGTTGGAGCATTTAATCCATTCACATTTAAGGTAATTATCGATATGTATGTTCCTGTTAACATTTTCTTAATTGTTTTGGGTTTGTGTTTGTAGGTCCTTTTCTTCTCTTGTGTTTCCTACTTAGAGAAGTTCCTTTAGCATTTGTTGTAGAGCTGGTTTGGTAATGCTGAATTCTCTTAGCTTTTGCTTGTCTGTAAAGCTTTTGATTTCTCCATTGAATCTGAATGAGATCTTTGAAGGGTAGAGTAATCTTGGTTGTAGCTTCTTCCCTTCCATGACTTTAAATGTGTCATGACACTCTCTTCTGGCTTGTAGAGTTTCTGCTGAGAAATCAGCTGTTAACCTTATGGGAGTTCCCTTGTATGTTATTTGTGGTTTTTCCCTTGCTGCTTTCAATAATTTTTCTTTGTCTTTAATTTTTTCCAGTTTGCTTACTCTGTGTCTCGGCATGTTTCTCCTTGGGTTTATCCTGTATGGGAGTCTCTGCACTTCCTGGACTTGGGTGGCTATTTCCTTTTTTCATGTTAGGGAAGTTTTCAACTATAATCTCTTCAAATATTTTCTCCGGTCCTTTCTCTCTCGCTCTTCTCCTTCTGGGACCCCTATAATGCAAATGTTGTTGCGTTTAGTGTTGTCCCGGGGTCTCTTAGGCTGTCTTCATTTTTTTTCATTCTTTTTTCTTTAGTCTGTTCTGCAGCAATGAATTCCACCATTCTGTCTTCTAGGTCACTTATCCGTTCTTCTGCCTCAGTTATTCTGCTATTGATTCCTTCTAGTGTATTTTTCATTTCAGTTATTGTATTTTTCATTTCTGTTTGTTCTGTAATTCTTCTAGGTCTTTGTTAAACATTTCTTGCATCTTCTCCATCTTTGCTTCCATTCTTTTTCCGAGGTCCTGGATCATTTTCACTATCATTATTCTGAATTCTTTTTCTGGAAAGTTGCCTATCTCCACCTCATTTAGTTGTATTTCTGGGGTTTTATCTTGTTCCTTCATCTGGTACATAGCCCTCTGCCTTTTCATCTTGTCTGTCTTTCTGTGAACGTGGTGTTTGTTCCACAGGCTGAAAGATCGTAGTTCTTCTTGCTTCTGCTGTCTGTCCTCTCAATAATGCAGTTTTTAATTTCCATTTGCCACGAACTGATTATAGTTTTTAAATAGTTTTAGAATTGTGCCTGCTGATTACTGTATTAGATTGAATGTGGATAATTCTGGGTCTTAGCAGTGTTTTCTTACATTGATTTAAGGCTTTAATATTTTCTCTAAATCATTTTTCCTTTAAAAGTTTAAAAAGTAAGTGTTTTCAATTCATTTGGCAGTTTTAATAGATTCAGTTAAATGGCTGCTTCTAAATCTTAATGGCTACCTGAATCTTAAGTGGCTGAGATACTTGGAAGTAGATAGTGCAGTTAGGAATCATTTGGTTTTAGACAGAAATTAGAAGTTTATACCTGTAGGATAGAAAGATCTGGGCCCTAGTAGAACTGTCTCTGCCTCTGTCCTGGGAAAGCCAGGAAAAGTGGAAATGCTGGTGTACTGGTAGTGCAGAAACGTTGCATAGGAACTCCAGGAAGTCTACAACAACTCATCATTACTCATCTGTTCTGGGATGGTTAAACTAGTTTATACAGATAAGTTCTTGTACGCAGACAAAAAAATAATTCCGATTCCATTCTTCTCTGTATAGGAAAGCTAGGTCAGAATTAGGTAACATTTTAGTGCTTCAGTAAGCATTAATATTTTGAAGAAAATAGTTACTTGATATTGAATATTTTGAAAGTTAATTATTACATCAATAGTTGGTTTTTAAAGTAGGTTGGTGATATTTCCCTGATGGTAGGTCACTAGGTAGCATTTTTTCCAATTCATTAATGTTTACATTAAGAAAAAAGTTAATGTAAAAACAAACGTTGTAAATACTACTTGTACTAAAGAATAAAATTTTGGAAACATATCAGGAGAGAGTTCAAGATGAAAAATTAAAAACTGACTTCCAAAAGCAAAAAGGTTTGTATTCAAATCATTTAATTTATGATATACACAAACTTTTATCACTTTTAGGTGAAAAACACACCTGCCTGCCAGCTGGTGTCACATTCTTAGAAGGATGCAAAGGATGAATCCTGAATCTCACAAAATGTGCTGATTTTTGTACTCTGAGTTTAAAATATGGGTACTGCCTTTTCAAAATTCCAAGTCTTGTATTCTGCTTTTTCTGTTTGCTTGTTATGTTCATTGGGAACACCCATTTCTTCTACATTCTTGGTTCGGTTTGGTCAGAGGGGTTTTATGTTCTCTTACCATCCAGTGTTTGTTGAACAACAGCTTCATGCAATATAAACTGTCCTTTCTTGTCAGTTTCATTTAATGCATATTTATATTTTACATAGTCCTTAGCTCAGTATGACCTAAATTAAGCACAGGAGCTGACAGGAAATCTCTGTCTTGGCAAGGTGGAATCTCCAGTCCATCCCACTGTAGGCAGTACCCATTTACCTTGTTTTAGGCCCCCATAAGTTTTCTGTTTTGATCACTTGGTGGTACAAATCTACCAGAAAGAAAAATAAGCCATATTTATATTAGTAGTATACTTCAAGGAACCAAAACACTTATATTGAATATTTGTACATAATTTTAATAATCAAGATCAAAAAGAAATGTACACAAGTGATCTACTTTAAAAATGTAAATGTCTAGGAATCAGATACATTGTATATTTATGATACATTGGACCTAGGAACATAGTGAAGATGACAAAATATAAGCTTATAATGCTGTCTCTGAAATTTGTTCTAAGCAATGGAAAAGAAGTAAACAGTTGGAGTCAGAGTTGGAAGAGCTGGGTTCAGGTTTTGTTGTGATCCTGGGGAGACCAGTTAGCCTCCCTGGGTGGTGGTTTCTTTAGCTATAAGATAATGAGGTTAAAGAGGAAGATCTTTAAGGCTTCTTCTAGCTTTAAAAATTCTATGCTCAATAAATGTTTGCTGCTTTGAACTTAATAATTGCTAATTAATAATTGCTTACTTGGGAGTTTATGTTACACACTGCATATAAGAGTCTTTAATCAACTGATCCACAAGTGAAAACAAGCTGAGCATTTACTGAATAAACTCCCAGTCACTGGCCCAGCAGGTTGTGATTTCACCTTCTTGGCAGTTCTCTGGTGAATGTGTTTATATGAAGGAAACAAAGTATTCCATAACAAATTGATTTAACCCTATTAAGCAGAAACATCTGCTGGCTATGTAGCATTTCTAGATGTTAGGCTGCTGTTTTTTCTTAAACCCTGAAAGAGTAAAAACATTTCAGGTTCCCATTAAGATATGAAGACTCAGAATCAATCAGTGGGTACCAATGATCCCCTGCAGTGTGTGAGACGTGTTGCTAGATGTGCGTGGGAATTAAAATATAAAACAGAGTGTTTATGTGTGTATGTATAAATAAAACACATAAAACATGCATTTGGAAGAGATAAAATACAGAGGTGTTTTATACTTTCTGTTCAATTATTTGCTCAGTCTTTATATTCATGAAGTATACATTTGGTTGTGATGTAATGTATTTATCAGTGGAAACAAGGGCTAGAATTATGCAATGAAGAGAGATCATCTAGGAAACATCAAGTGTCCTAATTGTATTTAATATTTCACAGCCTGAGAGCACTTCTGACTCATTTAGAATGATACTTCCTGGAAGATTCTGGACAGGCTCTGTACCCTACATTCTTCATATAGTAGAGTGGAGTCTGAAACAATAGAAAGAATAGAAAAAGCATCTTGAAGGGTTTGAATTCTTAAGTCATTTAAAACTTCCCCCCCCCTTTTTCTATTTTTTCCCCTATTTCCCCCCCTTTTTTTTACTAAAATAGAATTTTAATAAAGTACACATACCATAAAATTTGCCATCTTAACTGTTTTTAAGTATACAGTTCAGTGGTATTAAATACATTCACATTGTTATGTAGTTATCACCACTGTCCATCCCCACAACTCTTTTCATTTTGTAAAATTGAAACCTTACACCTACTGAGCAATAACTTTCCATTCTCCTCTCACCCCAGTCCCTGGCAACTAATCACCATTATCTTTCTGTCTTGATGATTTTGGCCGCCCTAAGTACCTCATATAAATGGAATCATACAGTATTGGTCTTCCTGTGACTGGCTTGTTTCACTTAGCATGATGTCTTCAAGGTTCATCCATGCTGTAGCATATTGCAGAATTTCCTTTTAATATAAAAAATTAGGTTCTTGAACTCTTGCAAGTGTTTGCTTTTTTGTTAATTAAAATTTTTAAATAGCAAGCATTTAAAAGAAATTTGTTTTAGTTTTCTAGTTAAGTCAATTTGTAGAATGTTCTATTTCAGGGATTTTTTTTTTTTTTTACATTTTTTTTTTTTTTTTTTTTTTTTTTTTGCGGTACGCGGGCCTCTCACTGTTGTGGCCTCTCCCGTTGCAGAGCACAGGCTCCGGACACGCAGGCTCAGCGGCCATGGCTCACGGGCCCAGCCGCTCCGCAGCACGTGGGATCCTCCCGGACCGGGGCACGAACCCGTGTCCCCTGCATCAGCAGGCGGACTCTCAACCACTGCGCCACCAGGGAAGCCCCAGGGCTTTTTATTAAAAACATTTATTGGGGTTGCTAATTTATCATTGGTTAAATTAGGCAGGCTGTGATGATCATTTATCATAACTGTACATTGTATGTGATGCTTTAGAATTCCCTTTTAGAAGAAGCTAAATATTTTTAATTAAGTAAATAAATATCTAACTTCTAGCTTTTTTTCTTGCTTAATATTGGTCTTCCAAGTTTCAATATGGAAATAATGGTCATGTGTCACTATTAAGAAACTGGCCTTCAGAATGTATGACTTGTTCTTCTTCCATTTCCTTATTATGATTGTTGAGTCTTCTAGGCTGGAGCTAATCATCAGGCCAAACCCTTCTTTGGAATATATTTTGGTGTATGGTCAGAGACAGGCTGAGCTGCTCATATGTTACCGTCGCTTGAAGGAGGCAGGTTAGACACTTACCTCTTAAATAGTATCCTGTTTAAAATCTGATAGTGATGAGTACAGATCACAGTTTGTATCTACCATATCCAGGAATGGAACAATTAGAATTTTCGTTTGCTCTCCCTGTTGACAGTGTCCAGGATGCTGAAGTCAGGTATTTGGTTTTATCCTTTTAAAGTTTCGATGATTACAGTACGAAAGAATTTTTGTAAGTGAATTTGCTCTTTCTTTATGAACACAGTTTATGAATTTATCAGTGGTTTTTATCATGTTGAACTGAAATTTGGTAAGTAATTGGGCTTGTGAATTTTTGGTTATCCAGTCTTTTGCCTTATTTTTTTTATTTTAATTTTTTTAAATTAATTTTTATTGGAGTATAGTTGCTTTACAATGTTGTGTTAGTTTCTACTGTACAGCAACAAAGTGAATCAGCTATATGTATACGTATATCGCCTCTTTTTCGGATTTCCTTCCCATTTAGGTCACCACAGAGTTCCCTGTGCTATACAGTAGGTTCTCATTAGTTATCTATTTTATACATAGTAGTGTATATATGTCAATCCCAATCTCCCAATTCATCCCACCCTCCCTTGCCTTATTTTGAAAGACACTGCAGTTACTTTGTCTTTTAAGTTCTTTATATATTTATCTGAAATTATTTTTTTAAATTGAAATTTTGGCCTTCATACCAGTACTTATTTAAATCTGTTGAATAATAATTCTCCAATCAAAATAAGTTTATTATATATGTTTAAGTAATAAAAAGGAATTTGCATGCCTATATAAAATTATTTTTTAGTACCTATAGCTTGGCACATTAGTAGAAGTAGAAATGTTTTTTTTTTTAACCTCAAATTAAAAGTAGGTATCAGGTTTTATGCAAAGATTACAGGTTGATAAATTTTAATTTTTTTGTCAACCACTTATCGATATCACATGAATGTCATTCAGCTTTTTAGTTGTGTCATCAATCAAGCCGAATTAACCTGCCATTTCAGTATGGTTTCAAATATTCAAAGGGATAAATTGTTAACATTTCAGTAGCCATATTATAAATTGAAAATCACATGGAAATACAGGTCCTCAGGAATGCCAAGGAGCCATCCTTAAATAATGTACATACATCTTGTCAGAATAAGAGTGAGGGGCTTCCCTGGTGGCACAGTGGTTAAGAATCCGCCTGCCAATGCAGGGGACACGGGTTCAAGCCTTGGTCCGGGAAGATCCCACAGGCTGCAGAGCAGCTAAGCCCATGTGCCACAGCTGCTGAGCCTGCGCTCTAGAGTCTGCGTGCCACAACTACTGAAGCCCACGTGCCGAGAGCCCGTGCTCCGCAACAAGAGAAGTCACGGTAATGAGAAGCCCACACACCGCAGCGAAGAGTAGCCCCCACTCGCCACAACTAGAGAAAGCCCGTGCGCAGCAATGAAGACCAAGCGCAGCCAAAAATAAATAAATAAAATAAATAAATTTTTTTAAAAAAGAATGTTTTAAAAAAAAGTGAGCTAGAGTATCAGAACTGTACTAAATTTTTTTGTTAGTGTATCATTCTAATGCTTTGGTTAGAGTTTCATATTCCTAAGGAATGACAAATGGGGATTCAGGAATTGGTAAGATTTAAAATTTTTATTTATTTTGACCCAAAACATTTGATCGATGGAATACTCTTCAGCAATAAAAACGAATTAACTATTGATACACACAACTTTAATACAGGTCAGGTAAACTATGCTGAGTTAATAAGGCAAATCTCAAAAGGTTACTTACTGTATGATTCCATGTCTCTAACATTCCTGAAATGACAAAATTATGGAGATTGGGAAAAGAGTAGTGGTTGCCAGGGGTTAGGGATTGGCTTGGGTGGTGGGAGGTGGGTGTAGCTATAAAAAGTTGTACAAGGAATCCTTGTGATGGAACTGTTTTGTATCTTGACTTGAGTGGTGATTACATGAGTCTACACACACACAAATGAGTGCATGTAAAACTGGTGAAATCTGGTTGGTGGATTGTGTCAAGGTCAGTTTCCTGGTTGTGATATTGTGATATTGTACTATGTTTATGCAAGATGTTCCCACTGAGGGGAAACTGGGTGAAGAGTGTAGGGAATTTCTCTGTATTATTTCTTACTACTGCATGTGAATCTACAATTAGCTCAACATAAAAAGTTGAATTTAAAAAATTCTCTCAGTGACATACCTTTTCTTACATCATAGGTTTTGTCTGTTCTAGATACAAGTATGCTTTATAATGATCAGTGATACTACTTATGGAATACAAATTCTCTAAACTTTATTGTTCAAAAGAAGATGCTGGATCCTAAAACATGCTCAATTTGTTTCTCTGCTACCGTTCCCTCTGTGCTTCTTCCCAAAGCAGTATACCTAAGAGTAAAATGAAACAGGAAGTAGCGGTGGTGGTGGCATCAAGGAAGAGAAAGAATAAATGATAGCAGATCTTTGATTTAATGAAATCCTGCAGTAAGAAACTCAGGCTGAGGAAATGTTAATCATATTTAGATAGTGTATTTCACCTTCAAGGATTCTTTGTGTGTGTGTGTGTGTGTGTGTGTGTGTGTTGCTTTGCTTTGCTTTGCTGCGCCAGGCAGCCTGAGGGATCTCAGTTCCCTGACCAGGGATTGAACCTGGGCCATGGCAGTGACAGCCCCTAATCCTAACCACTCGGCCACCAGGGAACTCCCTCAAGGATTCTTTTGGATATGGCTTCTTTTATTCAGTGTAATGTCTGAGAGATTCATCCATGTTTTTGTGTATATCAGTAATTTGTTCTTTTTATTACTATCTGGCATTCCATTGTATCATTATACCACAGTTTGTTTATTCATTTTCTGTTAATGGACCTTTGGGCTTTTTTCAGTTTTTAGCTACAGACTGAGAAAATATTTGTAAATCACATATCTGATAAAGAACTTGTATTCAGAATAAATGAAGAACTTTTAAAATTCAATAATATGAAAACAACCCAATGAAGAAATGGGCAAAAGACTGACATGTCACTTACAGAGGATATATGGATGGCATACACGCATATTTGTAACATCACTAGCCATTAGGGAATACAAATTAAAACCACATTGTATATGCCTATTACAGTGGCTGAAATAAAAAATACTGGAGATAGCAAGTGCTGTCAAGGATGTGGAGCAATTGGAGCTCTGATACATTGCTGCAGCTACTCTGCCAAACAGTTTGGTAATTTCTTGTAAAGTTAGAGACCCTTAGCCAATGACCCAGAGATCTTACTCCTAGATACTTGCCCTAGGTAAAGGAAAACTTTATGCTCACACAAAAAACTGTACACGAATAATGTTTATAGTATATCAGTCTATAATTGCCTCAAACAAGGGACAACCCAAATATCCTTTAGTGGATGAATGCATAAATAAAATGCAGTACATCCACACAATGAAATATAACTCGGAAAAAGGAACACTATTGAATATACAATTCAGTGGGGTTTAGTATATCGAGAGTTATGTAACCATCACCACTATCTAATTCCAGAACATTTTCTTCACTCCAAAAAGAAACCCCACACTCATTATTAGTTACTCCCCATTCCCTTCTCTCCTCAATCCCTGACAGCCACTGATCTACTTTCTGTCTCTATGGAATTGTCTATTCTGGACATTTCATATAAATTGAATCATAAAATATGTGGCTTGTTTTCTTTCTATCTCTTTCACTTAATGTTTTCAGGGTTCATCCATATTGTAGCATGAGCCAATACTTAATTCCTTTAATGGCTGAATAATATTACATTGTCTGAATATACCACATTTTGTTTATCTGTTCATCTGTTGCTTAATATTTGGATTGTTTCCACATTTTGACTGGTATGAGTAATGCTCCTTCAAACATTTGTGTATACATTTTGTGTGGACATGTTTTCAGTGTTGGGGATTATATATCTAGCAGTAGAATTTGCTGGGTCATATGGTAACTTTAACTTACTGAAGCATTATCAAACTGTTTTCCAGTGCAAATGCATCTTTTTCATTCCCTTCAGCAATGTTTGTGGCTTCCAATTTCTCTACACCCTTCAAAATAACACTTGTTATTGTTAGTGGGTGTTAAAAATTACTATAGCCATCCTAGTGTGTGTGTGATGGTATCTCATTGTGATTTTGATGTGCATTTCCCTTATGATTAATGATGTTGAGCATCTTTTTATGCTCTTATTGGCCATTTGTATATCTTCTTTCGAGAAATATCTCTTCAAATCCTTTGCCCATTTCTTAATTGAGTTTTTTTTTTATTATTGAGTTGTATAAGTTCTTCATGTTTTCTAGATACTAAACCTTTGTCTGGTATATGATTTTCAGACATTTTCTCCCATTCTGTGGGTTGTCTTTTCACCTTCTTGGTTATGTCATTTGAAGGACAAATGTTTTTTAATACTGATGAAGTCCAATTTATCTATGGTTTTTGTTGCTTGTGCTTTTGTCATCATGTTTAAGAAATCATTGCTTAACCTACGGTCACAAAGATTTACACCTATATTTTCCTTTAAGAGTTTTATAGTTTTATGTTTTATATTTAGGTTTTGGATACATTTTGAGTTAATTTTTGTATATGGTGCAAGATAGGGGTTTAAATTCATTCTTCTGCACGTGAATATCCAGTTATCTTAACTCTGCTGAAAGAGTATTGTTTCCACATTAAATTATCTGGTACTCTTGTCAGAAATCAGTTAGCCATAGATATATGTTTCTTTCTGGCCTCCCCATTGTATTCCATTGGTCTATTTGTCCTCATGTCAGTACTACACAGTCTTAATTGCTACAGTTTTGTATTAGGTTTTGAAATTGTGATGTAAGTCCTACAGTTTTTCCTTCCTTTTCAAAATTGTTTTGACTATTCTGGGGACCTTCTATATACATAAGAATTTTAGGATCAGCTTGTCAATTTCTGTGGAAAAGCCAACTGGGATTTCGATAGGGAGTGCATTGACTATATATCAGTTTGAGGAGTATCATCATCTCAACAATATCAAGTGTTCCGACTGATGTACGTGGGATGTCTTTACATTTGTTTAGACCTTCTTTAATCACTTTCAACAGTTTTTGTAGTTATCAGGATATAAGTCTTAACACTACTTTTGTTCAGTTCATTTCTAATTAGTCTATGATTTTTGGTGCTATAGTAAATGGAATTGTTTTCTTAATTTTATTTTTGGATTGTACATTGCTAGTTTATGGAAATACAACTGGTTTTTGCATATTGATCTTATATCCTGCAACTTTGCCAGATTTATTAGCTCTAATTGTGTGTGTGTGTGTGTGTGTGTGTGTGTGTGTGTGTGTGTGTGTGTATTCTTTAGGGATTTCTATATATAAGATCATGTCATCTGCAAATAAGGATAGTTTTACTTCTTCTTCTCTAGTTTGGAAACCCCTTTTCTTGCCTGATTGCCTTGACTAGAATGTCCAGTACCGTGCTAAATAAAACTCATGAGAGTGGACATCCTTTTCTTTTGCCTCATCTTAGGAAGAAAGGTTGCAGTCTTTTTTTTTTTTTTTTTTGGCTGCGTTGTGTCTTTGTTGCTGCGCGTGGCCTTTATCTAATTGCAGCGAGCGGGGGCTACTCTTCGTTGCAGTGCACGGGCTTCTCGTTGTGGTGCCTTCTCTTGTTGTGGAGCACGGGCTGTAGGCCTGCGGGCTTCATTAGTTGCAACACGCAGGCTCAGTAGTTGTGGCTCACGGCCTCTAGAGCACAGGCTCAGTAGTTCTGGCACGTGGGCTCAGTAGTTGTGGCTCATGGACTCTAGAGCACAGGCTCAGTAGTTGAGGTGCATGGGCTTAGTTGCTCCGCGGCATGTGGGATCTTCCCGAACCAGGGATTGAACCTGTGTCCCCTGCATTGGCAGGTGGATTCTTAACCACTGTGCCACCAGGGAAGTCCCAAGGTTGCAGTCTTTAATGATTAAGTTTGATGGTAGCTGCAGGGTTTTCATAGCTGCCCTTTATCAGGTTGAGGAAGTTCTGTTCTTTACTTTTTAAAATTTTTATTGGAGTATAGTTGCTTTACAATGTTGTGTTAGTTTCTACTGTACAGCAAAGTGAGTCAGCTATACATATACACATATCCCCCCTTTTTTGGATTTCCTTCCCATTTAGGTCACCAGAGTGCTGAGTAGAGTTCCCTGTGCTATACAGTAGGTTCTCATTAGTTATCTATTTTATACATAGTATCAGTAGGGTATATATGTCAATCCCAATCTCCCAGTTTATCCCACCCCCTCTCCCCCCTTGGTATCCATATGTTTGTTCTCTGTTTCTGCTTTGTAAATAAGATCGTCTATACCAGTTTTTTCAGATTCCACATATATGCATTAATATATGATATTTTTCTCTTTCTGACTTACTTCACAATGTATGACCGTCTCTAGGTCCATCCACATCTCTACAAATGACCCAATTTCATACCTTTTTATAGCTGAGTAATATTCCATTGTATATACATACTACATCTTCTTTATCCATTCAGCTGTTGATGGGCATTTAGGTTGTTTCCATGTGAGGAAGTTCTTTTCTATCCCTCATTTGAGGTCCCTCTCTATTCCTGGTTTGCAGAACCAAGGAAATAGAGGGCTGACTGCAGAGTTATATGTGGATTTTCAACTCTGTGGGGTTTGGTGCCCCAACACCCTCCTTTTTCAAGGGTCAACTATATTATTATATGTAATAGTAACATGCTCTCAAAAGTCAAAAGTATGCAAAAAGCCTATCAGAAATGTCACTCTCACTAATATTCCTCCCAAAATTGGTAGGTAATAAACTTTTTATTTATTATGCTTGGGAGTCATTGGAGTTTTTGATTCTATGCTTGTGTTTAAGTGGTTTATAAATTCTCAGCCATTATCTTTTCATTTTTGTCCTTGCTCTATTCTCTTTCTCCTCTCCTACTGAACTCTAATAAGCATATGTTAGACTTTGGCACTGTGTTCCTCTCTTCTCATATCCTTTCTTTCGTATTTTCCATCCTTTTTTCTCTCCATGTTACATTCTGGAAGGTTTTTCCTGACCTACCTTCCAGTTCACTAATTCTCTTTTTGGTTGGGTCTGACCTGAATCTGTTCATCACAGTTTTTTTTAACATCTTCATTGGAGTATAATTGCTTTACATTGTTGTGTTAGTTTCTGCTGTATAACAAAGTGAATCAGCTATACGTATACATGTATCCCCATATCCCCTCCCTCTTGCGTCTCCCTCCCTCCCTCCCTATCCCACCCCTCTAGGTGGTCACAACGCACCGAGCTGATCTCTCTGTGCTATGCGGCTGCTTCCCACTAGCTACCTGTTTTATTTTATTTTTTTTAATTTTTATTTTTAAAATTTATTTAATTTATTTTTATTTTTGGCTGCATTGGGTCTTCGTTGCTGTGCGCGGGCTTTCTCTGGTTGCTGCCAAGTGGGGGTTACTCTTCGTTGCAGTGCGCTGGCTTCTCATTGTGGTGGCTTGTCTTGTTGGGAGCACAGGCTCTAGGTGCACAGGCTCAGTAGTTGCGGTGCATGGGCTTAGTTGTTCCGTAGCATGTGGGATCTTCCCGGACCAGGGTACGCGGGCCTCTCACTGTTGTGGCCTCTCCCGTTGCGGAGCACAGGCTCCGGACGCGCAGGCTCAGTGGCCATGGCTCATGGGCCCAGCCGCTCCGCGGCATGTGGGATCTTCTCAGACCAGGGCACGAACCCGTGTCCTCTGAATCGGCAGGCGGACTCTCAACCACTGCGCCACCAGGGAAGCCCTACCTGACTCTTTTTGAATTATGGTTTTCTCAGGGTATATGCCCAGTAGTGGGGTTGCTGGGTCATATGGTAGTTCTATTTTTAATTTTTTAAGGAACCTCCATACTGTTCTCCATAGTGGCTGTATCAATTTACATTCCCACCAACAGTGCAAGAGGGTTCCCTTTTCTCCACACCCTCTCCAGCATTTATTGTTTGTAGATTTTTTGTATTCATCACATTTTTAATTTTAGTTTTTATTATTTTTTAGTTTCTTCAGAATTTCATTTTGGAATCTTTTTTCAAATATGCTCTGTTACTTTTTGTATTTCCAGTTATATATTAAACATTTAAATCTTAATAACTTGGTTTAAGAATCAAAAACACCTGAAGTTTCCTGGCTCTATTTCCAACCACTTCCTTTTCAAAGCTTTTTAAAAGAGAATTGTAATCGTTACTCTTCCCATTAGGAAGACAAACCATCTCTGAATGTAACTACCATAGATTCAAGAAATGGAGAGTAATACAATCATCAATCCCAAATTTTAATCTCTTATTTATTTTTTTAAAGTGTTTGAAATTATTTAGGTAATACACAAATAAATTCTTACTGTGCAATATTCAGAAATACAGAAATATGTAGAGTAAAATATGAACATTCCCCTTCATTTACCCTTTCACCTCTTTGTCACAGATGAACACTGTCAGTAGTTTGGAGATCATTCTACTAGTCCCCTTTCAATACATTTAAACACACATGCACACGTGTGCACTTTAATACAGCCTCCTAATCTTTCTAGATTCTGGCCTGTTCTTTTCATTCCTGATGGTGCTAGTACAGGCTCTGGTCATCACTGTTGTGGTTTACAAAAGTAACCCCCATTAGGTCTCGCTGCCTTTAGCCTTGTCCTCTTCAGATCTGTTTTGTTAATCCTGTTTATCACTCTGCTTAAGATCTTTAGTGGCATCACATCCAGCATGCTATGGGATAAATTCTAAGCCCATTAATATAGCATTGAAGGCCCAAGACTGATCCTTTCCTTTGCACTTTCATCTTGAGCAGCTCCCTTCCTCAAACTCTGTATTCCATCAACTCTGGATTGAATCTAGGTTTTTTCCACACATCATAATGTCTGTGTCACTCTGCTTTTCATTCATAGTTTCTCTTCTGTTGGAATGATCTCCACCCCTCTTTTCCTCTTAGTCTGATTGACACCTGCTAATCTTTTTAGTGTGGTGGTTAGGAACCTGGGCCTTGGGTTAACATTTTGGATTATTTTGTTTAATTTCTTTAGAATCACAGTATTTAACTGCTGTAAACTTTGTTTTGTCATCTATGAAATTGGAATAATTTCTACCTCATAGAGTTATTTGAAGATTAAATGAGATATTAAATATATAAAGTGCTTAGCACAGTGTCAGTTTAACAGCAACAAGTTGGGCATCCTGTCTTTCAGTTAAGACTGAGGAGAATATAGATGCACCTCTCTGTTGTGCATATCTCTGATACTACAGTTACACACGACTTTTTCACAGATTTTGAGTGGGTCTCCTCCATTAGACTTGGAACTCCTTAAAATCAAGGACTGTCATGTTTGTTTCTGTATTACTGGTACCAAGCACTGGCACATAGATATTTAGTAAATATTTCTTAAATATATGAGTTTGAAATAGCTAGGCAGTGCAGTCTCTTTTGCACAGGAAGCTCATATAAGTGTGCATACCCTCCGTTCAAGTGAGATTTTTGTTTTCCTTTCTCTTTACAAGTAGTAAAGTCTTAAAATAGTAATTACATTTATTTCCACCACACTGAGCTGTGATGCCACAAGCTGGAAATACAGGGAAGCCATGGGAATTTGGCACTCTCAGGGATTAGATCATTTTTCCATATTCAGTTTGTATTCTTGTATTTGTGGAATTTGGTTTGAGGATAGTGAAAGTTCTTATTCATGTATAATTTGAGAATTGGATTTTTAAAATGTATTTCTCAAGGGATATTTTGGTGAGATAATGCTTGACAGTCGAGTTGCTTTCCCTGTACCCCAACCCCCCAAGTTACAATAGTTCTTTGAGTGCTTACCAATGACAGACAACAACCCTACCAGATGTTATCTGTCTTCTATAGATGAAGAATCTCAGGCTTAGGTTAATTAACTTATTCAGCCAGAAAGCTGAATTCAAATCTAGTTGCTCTGGTGCTCGTTCTGTTTCCATTACACCATACTGTTTTTCTAAATACACTGAAAATAATTTTATTGAATTTATAGTATTTAGTAGTGCTTTTAGTTACTTGGTGACTATTTAAACATTTTAGTAACTAATAGAAACCTTTATGGTAAGATATTTAGATACTATTTAAAGATAAAGTTTTTTAAAGTTAAAATTTAAATTCAACTAGTATTTCTTTAAGGTATATATATTTTATTTTTAATTTGAATCATCAATAGATGGATTTATTTGCCATATCAGTGTTCTTAGACGTTAGCACACACTTGTTTATTTCTTCCCATGTTGCATAATCCCTATGCATTATATTGGTCAGGAGGCAGGAATGTTGCAGATGTTTTTCTTTCGAGCTTCAGCTTGCTCTAAGATTTGGAATTAACTTTTAGAATGTTCTGGGTATATCCCCCACATGCCAAAGATCTGTAAATTTCTTTTCACATGGGCTGAAATTTTCAGACGTTTGGGTAAAATATATGTGAACACAGATGTTTTCCTTAAAAGCAGTTAATGATCAGAAAAAAAACCAGTGTGGAAATACTTTAGGTTCCTCCTGTAATATGATCGGCACATAAATACTTCCTTCTCTTGTAGTTAACATTGTTCATTTTCTAAGGGGAGGAAATAACTAAACTGATAATTAAAACATAGTATTATGTTGGTTTTTTGTTTGTTTGTTTGTTTTTTCTCCCAGAGTAAACTAAATGATTTGGACTGACTAGGGCTGCTCCATTCTGTGAAACTCACATTGTTTGCGTACTGTTGGCGGGCCTCATTAGGGGGTAAATTTGCTTTTTCTGTGTGTTTGCCAGTAACGATTCCTGTCTCTTACGGGAACTTACCATTTGGATTGTCTCCTTCCTAAACTGGCCAGTCTTACACAGTTCAGACCATTAGTTATTTTTCCTGCTCTCCAATTTTTTCCTATTATTCTTTGGTTTTCAAGTATTTAAAGCTGAGGATATTGGTCTCTGAGATATTGCCTGGTTAGGGTTCGGCATCATGCCCAAATTTGTTGGGCCTCTCAGGGCCTGAGTTCTCTGTGCTTTAACAAATGAGCTACAGTTCTCTAGAGATCAGTGAAGCTTGTTTGTTGATCCTGTATTCTCTTCCAGAGGAAGTAGATCTTTGAGAATGTCTAAGGAAGGGTAAGTGAGTTTATTATTCTTTTCTCCTCATTTTTCTCAGTGAAGAGATGTTCTAGTCATCTGAGTGAATTGGGAGATTAATAAGCAGTGCTACCAGTCTGAGAGTGGAGATGGGGGGGTGAGAGATTGAAAGAAATTCAGCTGAAAGTTTACATTGTTAGTGTTTCACATGTAATCTGCTGTAAAGTTACTGTTGCTATTTTGAAAGACTGCATTGAGGATGGATGATCTTAATAGAAATTTAGTGAGATATAAGAACCCTGTTTACCCTGTGGTAAACTCATTTTGTTTTTCAGTAGAAAGTGTTTTTGAAGATTGGAAGCAAGCAGTAGTATCTTACCAAAGAATTTTACATAGAAATGAGTGAAGTTTAAAAATTCAAATGCATTTTAAAATAATTTGTACCTTAGAAAGTGGTGTGAAAGATTGAAAAGCAGCCAGTGATTTTGTTTTCTTTCTGGGCAGTGTAGACAAAAAATAATTTCAAGTGGAATCCCCTATTCCTCTTTATTTTGCAATATAAAATAGTTCTGTGTTAGGTTTTTTTGTTGTCTTTATATTATTTTCTCTTATGTTTCAGAGTCTGAATTATTATTGATATTCTTTTTGTGACCACTATAATAGGTGACATGTCAGTTAATAGCTGCATACTGTTAATTCTCTCATTTCTAGCCTTCAACCATAACTAGACCTGGTTAATTTTAGAGAAACATTCCCTTTGATCACATAGGACATAGATTCCCTCAAAAATAAGTCTTTAAGAATACAGTGCAATTTAAATTTTTATTTTCTTGAAGCTCTTAATTTTTTTTCTAATAGAAATTTTGAAATAGTTTCATAGCCTCGTGTTTAGAATTTATTTTAATCTAATCATGTATTGATTATGAGCAGAATAAAATTGGCCCATTTTACTGCTATTTTAAAACCTCATTATTGGGTAAAGAGAACAGCCATAGGTATAAATAATTCTGTATTATTTTTAGACCTCTCATGACATCACTAGAATTTTAAGGTTTCTTTAAATGTGAAAATTATGAGAGGACTGCCTCTTCAGGTTTGTATGTTTTCTTTCCTTCCAGCACTGGCTACACATTTGCAGTTTTTGTTAAACAATTTTTATGATAAGTATTATCATGGATGCTGGTAATATTTGTCAGGCTTGTACAAGTGGTTGTTTATAAAGCTGGTTTATAGATTTAAGAAGAACTATATTTCTAGATGCAGTCAAAATTAGTACTACTTTCTCCCCTATGGTAAAACATATGCTAGAATTGGTTATTTAGAAAGGGCTCTGTATAAGTCAGAGGACACCATAAGGCCTGAGATATTCTTTTAGATTTATTTCTAGGGGCCCATGGGGCAGTTCTTGTACTGCCTGAATAGGTAATGAACAAGTGCATTTGAAATGCATGGATCATATATATGAAACGAGTTAGCTTTTATTTTCCTTTGCTACCTTTAGAAATAAATGGATAAATCTTCTACTTTGGGATGAAAAGAATTCGTATATTCAGAATTTTGGTATGTGTGATATTTTGATATCTATAAAATATTTCCCTGATAGTAATGGGAAAGGATTGTTAATAGAGTTAAATCATCAAAAATTATACTTGAGCCTTATGTAAACCTATGGTAATCAAGATAGTGTGGTATTAGTGTAAGGATAGATATATATAGATCATGAAACCTAATAGGGAATTTGTAGACCCACACATATATAGTCAATTGATTTTCGGTAATGAGGCTATGGTAATTCAATGGCAAAAGGTTAGTCTTTGTAACAGATGTGCTGAAACAACTAAACATTCATATAGAAAAAAATGAACCTCAACCTTTGCCTCAACCGTATATAAAAAATACCACAAAAAGGATCATAGACTTAAATATAAAAGTTAAAAGTAAAGTGTAGGTGAAAATGTTTGTGAATTAGGTAAAGACTTCTCAGAAAAAATACATAAAAAAATTAAAACGTGGAAGACAAAATTGATAAATTGAGCTTCATCAAAATTTTTTTAAAACCCTCTGCTTTTTGAAAGACAACGTTAGGAAAATGAAAGGGCAAGCCATAGACTGGGAGAAAATATTCTCAGTACATATGTATCTGATAGAGGACTTACTTTATCCAAAATATATGAAGAATTCTTATAACACAATAATGAGACAAACCGGTTTATAAATGGTTCTTCACACAAAAAGACATGGCCAATAAGCACTTGAAAAGATGCTCTACATTATTAGTCATTAGGGAAATACAGATTAAAACTACAGTGATATATCACTGCAGACCCACTAGAATGACTAAAATTAAAAACACTGACATGTGGAGCAACTGGAATTCTCACGCATTTTGCATGAGAATGCAAAATAAAAAAACATTTTGGCAATGTCTTTTAAAGTTAAACATATACTTACTAATAACTAATGAGTCCACTTCTAGGTATTTACTCCAAGAGAAATGAAAGCGTATACCCACACAGATTTGTACATGAGTGTTCATAGCATCATTATTTACAATAGCCAAAAACTGGGAACAACTCAAAATATGCATTAACTGAATGGGTAAACAAATTGTGGTATATCCATGCAATGGAATACTACTCAGGAATAAAAGAACAAATTTTTTTAAAAACAAATTTATTTATTTATGTCTGTCTGTCTGTCTGTCTTGGGTCTTTGCTGCTGCGCACGGGCTCTCTGCAGTTGGGGAGAGCGGGGGCCACTTTTTGCTGCAGTGTGTGAGCCTCTCATTGTAGTGGCTTCTCTTGTTGTAGAGCACGGGCTCCAGGCACGCGGGCCGCAGCATTCATGGCTCACGGGCTTAACAGTTGTGGCCCGTGGGCTCCAGAGCGCAGGCTCAGCAGCTGTGGTGCGCATGGGCCGAGCTGCTCTGTGGCATGTGGGATCCCCCTGGACCAGGGCTCGAACCCGTGTCCCCTGCATTGGCAGGTGGACTCCCAACCACTGTGCCACCAGGGAAGTCAGAGCTAATTTTTGATACATCTAACAACATGAATGAGCCTCAGAAGTATTGTGCTAAGAAAAATGACCAGACACAGACTACATGGTGTTTGATTCCATTTATCTGAAAGCTCTAGTGACAGAAAGCATGGATCAGCGGTAGTCTGGGGCCATGGGTTGGGACGGTTATTGCAGAAGGACATGAGGGAATATTTTGGGTTGATTGGGGTAGTTGTTACATGAGTGTATACAATTGCCAAAACTCACCAAACTTCGCACTTAAGATGGGTGAATTTCACTTTAAGTAAATTATACCTCAATAAAGTATATACCTCAACTTGTTTATTTAGAATTCTGTAAATAAAACAGTTATTGTTTATGTATATTCAGGGGAATATATTTGGGAAGATACAGGTGCCCTAGGATGTGTAATGCAAGGAAAAATGCATTCTCCTTTCAGTGTCATGATTGAACTCTAGTCTTCTAAAGCTGTTAGAAAGCCTTTTATTACTAGAGTTATTGTCCTTTAAATGAGAGGCCAGAATCAGTTTTGGCATTTGCTTTTATTTTAAATTCTAGATTTTGACCTCTCTTTTCCATTATAGGTACAGTCAGTACACTTGTTAATTTGGCCTAATGATAACATGGATAAACATATTTTCTTCTCTAATTTTTATCCCACAGAATTCAACCTTAATATTTTGCTGCATTTTATAAATTACCTTCTATACACTGGTTTTTATTTTTAAAAATTGGGGAGAAAAAGTAAAAAAGAATTTAGGGGGAAATAGGAAAAAAAGATTGGAAAAACCTGTTTTTAATTCAACTGAGATTTTAGAACAGTAAATTTATTTTCAGAAGTACTGACATTGTTTCTGGTTTCTCCCTTAATTTATGTATTCTTCATTTGTTAGTCCTCTTTTTTATTCCCCACCATTCTGCTCTCATTACTGCAGTTTCTTCATTTGAGATTGAAGGTGAAGGGAATTTTAATGTCTATTTCTTAAAGAGAATCTCCTTAAAGTATGCTTTGAAGTCTTTGGGGGAAAGATAGCATGATCACTACTCTTAGTCTTTTATCGCTTTTAAGATACACATTTTTTTTTTTCACATTTAGACATCTCTGAATTTGGGCTACATCTAGCAATATACCACCTAGAATTAAGTTGATTTCTTCTAGAAAAGATTTTATTTCTCTCAGTCACTTAGGGGCAGTGTTAACCACCCTAGTAGTGTAAATTCAGACCACAAACCTACCTGACTTAATTGTTCAAATTCTCAGGGGGAGGATTTTCCCCTTCCTTGGACTCACTGTCAAGGCTGAGATGTACAAATGTCCTTATATGCTTTTTCTTTGTTGCAGATTTATTTCTCCTTTTTCCTTGTATTATGGGTATTGCCCTTTGATAATCCTAGCTTTATGAGGCTGACTTTTCTTGGGCATCCCTCCCACCCACCCCCCTTGCCCTTTGCTAGTGACATATAATATGGGTGAGTTTTACAATTGATGGCATCTTAAATTTTAATCATCTTTAATTTTGTTCTGTGCATGCCTCCACATTCTCTTCTTTTCACTGGAACTTATTTATATTGAGTATTTGAGAAAAATTAATATTATAATTAATTCACATATTATTTTAGAAATGATAATATGCTTGTTCAGACTTTGAAAGTACAGGGTACTATTCTCATGATATAATCTGATAAACAAAATGTATCCCCCCTGAGGATGATCCTCAGAAAATATTCAGACAAATTAGTAAGAAGTTATTGGCTGCAAATTTATGAAGACAAAAACTTATGCTTAAATGACTTTTGTTTTTATAATGTCTAAAATTTCTTGTTGTGTCTGTATATCCATGGTATTTAAACTTTGAATTTTTAAGAATCCGTTTCATAAATTAGAAAGTTTTTAATCTTTCTTTTTAAATTTATTTATTTATTTTTGGCTGTGTTGGGTCTTCGTTTCTGTGTGTGGGCTTTCTCTAGTTGCGGCGAGCGGGGGCCACTCTTCATCGCGGTGTGCGGGCCTCTCACTGTCGCAGCCTCTCTTGTTGCGGAGCACAAGCTCCAGACGCGCAGGCTCAGTAGTTGTGGCTCACAGGCCTAGTTGCTCCGCGGCATGTGGGATCCTCCCAGACCAGGGCTCGAACCCGGATCCCCTGCATTGGCAGGCAGATTCTCAACCACTGCGCCACCAGGGAAGCCCCCTTTTTCTTTTTCTTTTTTTTTTTTTTTAATCACTGCCATTCTTTTACTGAAGAATGGAGACATAAAGGCAGAATGAGGTCTTGCCATTATGTTTTTTTAAAGAACAGCTTTATTGAGATATAGTTCACATACCATTCAGTTCACCCTTTAAAGAGTACAATTCAGTGGTTTTAGTATATTCACAAGAGTTGTGCAGCCAACAGCACTCTCTCATTTTAGAACATTTTTTATTATCCCCCAAGGGAAACTCCCCATTCCCTCTCCCCCACAGCCTCTGGCTACCACTAATTGCTATTAAGGGTTTAGTTTAAATTTAATTTTTAGTTCTATTAAATACTGTGTCTGGTCTTTACCAGGCCCTATGCTAGTTTTGGGAAGGCAATAAATCCTGGCCTCAAAGTTTATAATCCAGTAAAGAATAAGAGAATTAAACACATACTTTATGTATATGATAAAATATAGAAATAAATGATTTTGAGTATTCATACTGCTCACACGGATCACAACTTTATAGAATTTTAGTTGTTGGTGAAATCTCTTTCATTAACTAAAAAAGTAATCTGAGACCCAGAGGCATCACTGTTACATAGTTCTCTGGCATGGCCAGAATAATTTCTTAAAGAAATCACTTGAAATTGCTGGGTCTTGAAAAATAAGATAGAGATAACTGAGAAGGTCATTTCAGGTATGGAGAACAGTATAAACAAAACCTCAGGGCACTTTTAGGAAATAACAAGTAGTTCATTTTGATTATTAGGAGCAAATGGTGCATGATGTGGAGCAACATGAGATAAAACTGATTTTGGAAAGATCTCCATCTTTCCAAGGCTTTGAACTCCTTGAAGATGCAAAAATTTGTAATATATTGGTCTGGTGGTAGGTAGTGAGGAATGTCTAAAGGTTATTAAGTAGGTGATTATAGAGCTGGGCATTAGGACAGTGCTTCTCATGTATGTTAGAGGACCAGTTTTTTTTTTTTAATTCTATTCTGTTTCAAATTGATACACTTATAATAAAAATGAATTACTAGAAAAATGAAAACATAAAATGTAAGTATACATTTTTTGTTACTGTGTTCAACAAACAAAAGTTTTTTGTCGAATTGCTATAAAAGTTTCTAAATACTTGCAATTTCTTGAATTACTAACAGCACTTCACAAACCGGCATTAGTCTGTGGACCACACTTTGAGTAGCACTACTTCAAAGCAATTAATTTGGCATTAGTGTGCAGGCACAGCAATTGGGAGATGATTGCTGGAGAGTTAATGAGGACCTGGACAAATTGTTAGCAGTTTAAGTTGAATGGAAGATCTGGATTAGAGACATTTGGAAATTTAAATGAAGGCAAGTGAGATGATATGGATTTGAGGGAGAGGAAAGAATCAAAAGATGTTAACTAGATTTTAAGCTTGAGGGGAAAATGAGAGTGCCATAGCAGAAATAGAAATTAGTTGGGGAGAAAAGATACTAAACAAAAATTCACATTATAGCATTTTTCTGTTAATTCACACACACAGACACACACCCCATTTGGTTGGTAATCTAAATTTGGCAGTCTCCAAAAAGCATTGTAACTTTTTCTTTTCTTTGATTGCAACAAACTTTGAGTAATATAATTACACAAACCCATAACCAAAACATGCCTAGGAAGATTTTTTACTTGTATCCTTATTCTCATTTATTGTTGCAGTAACTGTTATTGGGCCTTTGGCCAGGAACTTGTGACTCTTAGGCAGGGGGAGGAGCTAGGGATAAAGTTCACCAGTGCCAAAGAAATTCTATTCCAAATGGATTTGTGTGGAGCAACAGTGATATCCAATGACAAGTTAAATTAGACACAGAGGTGTTTTCTCCAACACTGTCTCAGAAGATACATGCTGTTGAGGGGGCCTGGTTCAGACTAAAACAGTCTTTTTGAAGTAAGGTTAAAGTCACACACAAAAAATTATACTAGGGTCTTGAAGAAGAATTTTGTTATGTGACTTCAAGAACTAGTTGACTCTGATAGTTGCACACTTTGCAGAACGGCAACCAGTGACAGATGAGGTAATACTGCTTTGAATTATGAGTTAAATCTCAAAACCATTAGAAGTTTGCTATTTACAAAATTCCAAATTTAGTAAATTGCATGTTCATTAAGTGTAAGAATACTAGATCCCTGTTCTTAAAGCACATTATATTGATAGTCCTGTTTCTTTTGATTAATATCTATATTTATTTGGATAGCATTTCTTCAAGTTTTATGCCTTACTGCAGTGTTATATGATAGTAAAAACGGTTACATTTGTCTTTGTGTTGAAGTCTGTGCCTGGTTTTATAGTGTTTCTGGGTCTGTCTCCTAAAGATTGTGTCTCTTGTTTTAATGCTCAAATCTATATCTTGCAAATGACTTAGTATGTAGGAATTTCTGGCTGATAATTGCATTTTAAGGTTGGATGCTTAGTTCAGTCATGCTTTCTAGGGTGGCAACTTTGTGCTTTATTTAAAGCAAGCTTCGGAAAGTTTCACAAATATATTCAGGCTCTTGAAGATAGAGGTGGAGTATGTTCCACTGGTTAATAATTTAGAAAAGTGACACAAGTTGACTGGCATTGACAAAGATACAGTCAGGGTCCTGGGACCAATAGAAAGTTTTGGATTCCCCAAGCAGATAGGATATTTTCATTTTAAATGTGTGGTGGAACAGTGAGCCAGTCTTTTAATTGATATAGTACCTAACACTTTCTTTTATTATAATAATAAAGAATAGTTATGAGTTTGAGGCCAAGAGATCAGTTTCTCTTTAAGACTATGTTCTGGAGACGTGGTATTTCTGGCTCAAGGCTGCCTCTCTGCTGAAGTCAGTGCATACTTTCAGCATTTGCATGTTTATTATCTTTGTAAATCGTAGCATATATATTACTACAGTTCTCTATAATGCAGCTGTTCCATTTTGTCATCATAGCTTTGCTTATGCACTTTATTCATATACGAATTAGATTTAATTCCCTGTTGGCCCCATCTCTCATGTTGTAGCATAAATTAGGGAAAGAAAAGGAGAGGTGAGAATATATGTGAGGTTTTTCTTTCTGTTTCATAATAGGAATAAATTAGACGGGGAGACAGGAGTGATTGTTTCTTTTTTAAATTCAGGAGTTGCTTCTGTGGGTGAGGGTACTTATTTTAAATGAAAATGAAAAGATAAAGGATATTTGGTTTCATAGAAAAATGTGTTATTTTCTAATTTTAGACACCTAGAAAGTCTTTGATAGTTTTAGCTACTCCCTAAAGGACAGCTTCTAGGATATATGTCATAAAATGGTACTTGCTTTGTAATAAGCATTCAACAAATGTGTTGATTGAATCAAGTGACCAGTTAGTCAACAAGGAAAGAGTGTGATTTGATGGATATTTAGCAACGATTATTTTCACAGAAAAAACAGATTTTCTTATTCCTGATATATATCATTCCCAGAGTTTCTCTGGATAATACCTAAGGTACATTATGATCTCTATATCCTTAAAAAATATGAAAAGGAATACAGGCTTAACCTCTCTTCTGGATGAGAAAGAAACAGGTAAACTATCTAACTGGGTCTGTTGATAGTTTCTTTCTACCTTTATCAGTGATTGAGTGATACTAGCAAAGTACCTTTTTTTTCTGTGATTTTAGCTGTGCCTAAAACCAGCTTGCATCATTCTTCTATCAGAATCAAAACTGTTTCTTTTATTATGTGGCTCCACATATATCTCTCCTGGAAAGAAAAATCTTCCCAGTCTGTTCCTGCCTGAATTCCCATAGAATATTTTAGGCATGTCAGCTGTTTGGGCTCTGATCAAGGATTTGATCCCGTTGGCCCCCTAGCCTGAATTGAGAGTGTGTTTGAAAAGCCTGAGCTTCAGTGTGTTTCCAGAGTTAAAACCATTACTCGGTGTCTTTTCCCTCTCTTGTGCCTTCATAAGGATTTATATAACTGGAAAAAGGTGATAATAAAGTAGATGCTCCAATCAGTAGAAATAGAGTGAAGTTTGATGAAGTGGTAGAAGGGTCATGGTGATATAGTTGGAGTTTGGGTTTTTTTTTTTTTTTTTTTAAAGATTTGGGTAGGTGTCATTTATCCTCTAGTTCCCTGTATCTTTCAGCTATTCCCTACTCTTCCCCTCCCGTCCATTATTAACCTAATCAAAGTAAATGTTGATTTTACAGAATACCAGGTTTTCTTAGGGAAAGAAAGTGTAGATGTTTTATATAACAGCTCTCTCAGGAACTAAGAGTTTTATAAAGCTAATCTAGTGTGCATAGCGCACTATGAGATAAGTAATGATTTTCATATTTTTTAGAAGATAACATTTCTGAATTCAAGGACCTATTGATTTTTAAGTCCCCTATTAAAATAAATTTTTTGTTGTTGGGGGTAGGAGTGAGTTTGTTTATGTATGTATGTATGTATGTATGTATGTATGTATGCATGCAGTGTTGGTTCTTCGTTTCTGTGCGAGGGCTTTCTCTAGTTGCGGCAAGCAGGGGCTACTCTTCATCGCGGTGCAGGGGCCTCTCACTATCACAGCCTCTCTTGTTGCGGAGTACAGGCTCCAGGCGCGCAGGCTCAGTAGTTGTGGCTCACGGGCCTAGTAGCTCCGTGGCATGTGGGATCCTCCCAGACCAGGGCTTGAACCCGTGTCCCCTGCATTAGCAGGCAGATTCTCAACCACTGCGCCACCAGGGAAGCCCTATTAAAATATTTTTAAGCAAATATTTGATTATTTGTCTGCATTTAAAATTAGTGCATATCAGGGAACTCTGCTCAGTGTTATGTGGCAGCCTGGATGGGAGGGCAGTATGGGGGAGAATGGATACATGCATATATATGGCTGAGTCCCTTTGCTGTGCATCTGAAACTATCACAACATCGTCAATTGCCTATACTCGAATATAAAATAAAAAGTTAAAAAAATAATAAAATAAAATTGGTACATACATTCTGAGATGAGAGGAAAAGTTTTCTAATAAAGTTTAAAACAGTAATATTTGAGTTGGTGAAGTTTTTTTAAAAAGTCATTATCTAGATTAGTGGTTTCCAAACTCTTGAGTATTTCACAGTTAAAATATGGAGCATTCATCCCTGTGTGTGCTTATTTACAAATTACCTATACTGCTATTCTTACTTGTATGTAGTAGAAAACATACACAAATTAGACATTTTAAAATGATGAGATAAATTTGAGTAGAAGCTGTAATATTTTCTTCTGTATCCCAGTGGAGTTTTCTGTATCCCCAGGTGCAGTCACTCCTCTTTGGAGACTACTGACCTATATTGTTAATGCAGGAAGCCCAGCCCAGGTATCTTTATTTCTACCAAGTTTCCTGGGTGATTTGTAGCATTCTCATTTCTCATAGCTACTTATGAAATGAAGGCAAAGAAGAGGTTTGGTAATAAGAGGATAAACCATTCAGTAATTTTGCCCACCATACTTTGGGATCAGATGGAGGGGGTATCCTTATTTTCAGAGATGATTAAAACTTGCCACAAAGCACCATCATGGTGATGATCCACCATACTATTATATGTTAGGTTTTCTCTGTGTCTTCATAGCGATCTTTCTGAAATTTGAATCTGATTATTTCATTTCATCAAAATCTGCTAATTTGTTCTTGCCTGCAGGATAAAGTCCAAACTCTCTAATGTGACATACAAAGTCTTCATTAATTTGACCCTTGCTATCCTTTTTTTACCTTCATAACCTTTGTTGCCTCTTTCCCTTCTCCTCTGGAAAACTTCCGTTTGCAAAAACAAACAAAAGTAAAACCAAAGAAAACCCAGCTCCAGCCTCAGTAAATGTTTTTTGGTTCATTACAAACCCTGTCTTTCCTTTGTCATTCTGTCTGGAATGCCCTTCTTGCTTTGTCCTACTGGAAAACTTCTACTAATTGTTAAAATCAGCTCAGACATCTCATCTGGTCTCTAAACAACTTGTTTTCTCTCCTGCATGTTATTTTATAGCATTTATTGAATTGCTATAATTATTTGCTTATAAGTCTCTCTCCTGCTATGCTGAATTCCTCAAGGATAGAGATTGTAAGTTAAAATATAAGTTCCATGAGGGCAGGTACTCTTTTGTTCTCTTCCATATCACAGTATCTGGCATATAGTAGGCATTCAGTAAGTATTTGTCACATGAATCTGTTTATATTTGTGTCTTTAGTGTCTGGCATATGGTAGGCTTTAAATGAACTTCTGTTTATTAAATAAACTAAATGAATGAGTGAATGAATTATAAAATCTCAGAAATAAGCTTATTTTATGGGGTCTGACCTAGAAAAGGAGAGCTGATTCTCTGAAAACTTGAGTACATGACATCATTAAAATCAAGACACAATGAGGAAATTTACGTATTTTTGTATAATATCTGATGTCACTTATGGTATAAGGAGGACTTGAATAATTTATATTATGCATCTTAATATTGGTATTTAAATGCATTCTAGAAAGATAGACAAATAATTCCATTGAACTTAATTTTTGTTGTTGTTTCAGTGTTAATTGAGATATCATTTTTTGCTCCTTTCTTTAGGGTGTTTGTGAACCGAAGTTTAGCCATGGAAAAAATAAAGTGTTTTGGTTTTGATATGGATTATACACTTGCTGGTAAGTAGCACTTTCTGATTGCTTAAGAACTACTACTTTGGATATGACACAGTAGGCCATTCAATAAACACTTGTTGACGTAGTCATATATTTAGCTCAATCTTTTTCACTGAGATTTGTGAATATTGAAATTACCAGATGTCCTTGAGATCTAGATTGTAGAGATAGGTAGAACAAGTGCTAAATTATTTTAGAGACCCTGGTAAGAAATGATATGATGAAATTATACATTACTGTGTATATTTGGGCACTTTTGGCTTTTACTCTATTAAGTTGTTCTTCAAGGATGGAATTTTGTATCTCTCTACCACCGGTAAACGTTTATCAGTTAAAATTTTTAATATTTTCTTAAGACAAATGAAAAATGTGTTGATTTTCTATTGAAGTGATTGCACATATACTATGTAAAGACTTTTTAAAAACTAGAGCTATTACTTTGTTCATTATCAAATAGACCTTAAACACCAGCACTCTGCTGTTTTTCCCTTCATATCTCTGAGATATATTTGAAATACTCAGTATATTAGCCAATAGTTGCAGCATCTGTTTTTTATTAAAATATTTGCAGTCTGACAAAAATGTCATTTAATTTAAGAAGGAGTAGGGATGAACAAGGATCAACTGTATAGCACAGGGAACTATATTCTATATTCAGTATCTTGTAGTAACCTATAATGGAAAAGAATCTGAAAAAGAATATATATATATATAACTGAATCACTTTGCTGTACACCTGAAACTAACACAACATTGTAAATCAACTAACTGTACTTCAGTTAAAAAAAAAAAACTAAAAAGAAAAGTAGGGATGAAGAACTGAGTTGAGCACATGTGCATATATGTATGTACACACACATGTATACACCTGTGACACTCAGAAAAGAATCTTTCAGAAATTTTCTCTAAAAAATACTGTCTTTAAGTACACAAAAACATTAAGATGTATTAATTCACTTATGTTCAGAAACTTTATATAACATTATTAGAAGGTTTATATCATCTCAAATTAAACAAATCTCAATTTGATGTTCAATTTAGGCTATAAATGTAAGTGAATAATATAAATGTACAAAAATGAACACATGTAGTTTATAGGTACTTGCCACATATATGTGGGTATGATATTTTACCAAACAAGTTCTATATTGAAAATATACACTGACTTGATTTGAATTTCTCTTTCTTCCCTCTGTATTCTTTGTTATTTATTTGGTATTCTATTGCCTTAAAGCTGTTTTTGCAGCAGTTAGATTCTTTTATATTTTCCTAATTGGACACAGACACTTTTAGGTATACTTGTCAGAAAGCAGTTCGAAGCGCTATACTTTCTCAGATCTTGCTGTCCAAATTGGGAGAAAATCTTGCATTCTTTCTCCTTTCTAGAATTCTACTTTCCAGGGAAAAGAATGGCAAGGTAGTTTGGCAGCTGAAAGGGAGATAAACTAAAGCAGAAGTAGAAGTTAATGGGGCTGAAACGTGACAAACTTTTTTTCTTGGTTATTAAGACAGTCTCACTGTATTGAAGTAGTTCAATTCAATAAGTATTTATTGGAAACCTGTAATGTGCCTGGCACATTTTGTTACTGAACATTAAGATAAATGTATATTCCCATAGAATAATTTAAAAAAGAATTCTCTTGTTTAACAAAAAAGTCACTGAATCTTAGTTTCTAAACTTTAAAGCTACCTTACGGTTTCTTCTTTTTATATGCTTTTTTTTTTTTTGTAATCCCACTTTATATTTTAATGCTTACTCTTAGTCTAGACACTAATATACTTTGCTTATATGTAACAATAATTATTAACATTTATTAAGTGCTTATTATATGCCAAGCCCTGTTCTAAGTGTTTTACATAGGTTATTTCATTTAATACGTAGATTATCTCATTCACATCACTTATTTAATATTTACAAAATCCTATGAGGCAGATACTACTATTATTGTCTTCATTTTACAGCAGATGCTGATTTTTTAAGGACTTTGTCTAAAAACATTTAGCTGTGATATAGCTGAACTACGATTCAAACTTAATTAAGCATTGTGTTTATGTATATGATATATATGTATATAATAAATTTAAATTATTATTTTGAATATTGACAGTTTGTAGTGAGGTATAATTTCAAAGTAATAAGCACCCCCCCCCAAACAAACCGAGACTTAAGCACTCAAAAGGGCAAAGCTCTTTAAAGTAGCCCCCTCGAGAGACTATATATTCTTCCAACAGTTCTATGTTGGATGAAAAACATTGGTACTACCCTGTGGTATTGCCTTCACTTCATAAAGCATGTAGGAAAACAAGTTTATTGACTTCATACCTGTCACCTGTTTTCCAGAATGGTATTCATTAAATTTGTCTGTGAATAACTTTTGGTAATTTTAACAAACAAACTGCACCCTTGAAGTGCTGAGGACTTTTCATCAGAAAAATGTGCCATGAAGTAGAGAGACAAGACTGAAAGAAGTGTTTTTTGAAAGCTTCGATAAATATCCCTGAAATAACTGTAATAGCCTCACAGGGTGAATTCATGGAAAGGGCCTGTATTCTTTCTGAAGACTTTTCTGAGACATTGCCTTCTCTGTGCAGTGCTGACACCTTGCTATATCATTCCCCAGAGCAATTTGTATGTCACTTGCAGCTTTTGTTCACTTGCATGCCTCCCCTTTGGCCTGTGAATTCCTCAAGGGTAAGGGCTTTCTTTTTCACATTTATATCCTTTGTGTTGCCTAAAGCCTGACATATAGTAGTTGCCCAGTAAATATTTATTGAATGAACAATTTGGGTGCATAAGTTTTAATATATCAGTTTAAGAATCAATCATAGTATTTTAGTTTACCCAATATAAAATGTACACTAATAAGTCAAGTTAAATACTTTCAAATATGAACTTATTTTTAAAATTTTAATAAACTATATTGAGGAATAAGTTACATACAATAAAATACATGCATTTTAAGTATATAGATTGAGTTTGATAAAATGTATTCACCTGTGTAACCACTGCCACAATCAAGATATAGAATTTTTCCATCACTCCAGAAAGTTCCCTCATTGCGTTTTTGAAGTTACTTCTCTCTCCGGCCCCACTCTTTGCCTCAGGGCTTTTTGTCACTACAGATTAATTTTACCTTTCCAGAATTTCATGTAAATGGAATCATATTCTAATGTACTCTTGTTTCTGGCTTCTTTTGCTTAGCATAATTTTTTTTGTGATTTATTCATGTGTGTCTGTCAGTAGGCAGTTCATTCTTTTTTTACCCCTAACTTTTTAAACTTTTTATTTTCAAACATTTTTAGACCTATGGAAGAGCTGCAAAAATAAGAGTTTGCCTTTAGTCTCTCCTAATGGTAACATCTTACTTGACCATGGTTGACTGTAGTACAATTATAAAAACTAAGAAATTAACATTAGTACAGTACTGTTAATTGAACTACAGACTTTATTCAATTTTTACACTAAAGTTCTTTATTCCAATCCAAGATCCAAACCAGAATCTCACATTGCATTTAGTTGTCATATATCCTTTGTCTCTTCTGTGACACTTCCTACGTCTTTCATTGCTTTGACACTTCAAAGAGTACTGGTTAGGTATTTTTGTAGAATATTTCACAATTCGGGTTTGTCTGATGTTTCTTCATGAATAGATTGAAGTGTTATGCATATTTGGGAAGAATACCACAGAAGTGATGTGCCCTTCTTAGAGCATGATACCAGGGGTACATAATGTTGATAGGTCTTACTACTAGTGATGTTAACCAGTCAAAATTATGAAATTCTCCTTTCTCTTTAAACTTTACTTTTTTTTTTGGAGGGGAGGCCAAGTAGTAGTCCTTTGTTTTTATACTGCAATTTGTTTATCTATTTATCTGTTGATGAGCATTTGGGTTGTTTCCAGTTTGGGGCTATTGTGAGTAAAACTGTTAAGAACATTGGTGGTGTACAAGTCTTTTTGTGGATGTATATTTTTATTTTTTTCCTGGGAAAATACTTAGGAGTGTAATTGCCAGATTATGTTTACCTTCTAGGGAACTGACAAATGGTTTTTCAAAGTAGTGATACCATTTTAAATTTCTACTCAGCAAACATGCGATTTCTAGTTGCTTCACTCCTTGTTTACACTTGACATTGTCAGTCCTTTGAATTTAGCCATTATAGTGAATACGTAGTATTATTTCACTGTGATTTTACTTCGTATTTCTCTGTTAACTAGTGATGTTGAAAATCTTCACGTACTTATTGGCTATTTGTATTTCTTTTGTGAAGTGCCTATTCAAATGCGCATGGCTTAATTAGGTTGTCTTTTTATTTTCAAGCTATAGAAGTTCTTTATATGTTCTGAATACTGGTCCTTTGTCAGATATATACCTTCTGAATATATTGACCAATATATGTTGGTATGTCTATTGACATTCTATTCCATTGGTCTTAAGTGCCTATCACATGGTCTTGATTGATCATTGTAGGTTTTATAGTTAGTCTTTTTTTTTTTTTTGCGGTACGCGGGCCTCTCACTGTTGTGGCCTCTCCCGTTGAGGAGCACAGGCTCCGGACGCGCAGGCTCAGCGGCCATGGCTCACGGGCCCAGCCGCTCTGTGGCATGTGGGATCTTCCCGGACCGGGGCATGAACCCATGTCCCCTGCATCGGCAGGCGGACTCTCAACCACTGCGCCACGAGGGAAGCCCTATAGTTAGTCTTGAAGTCAGGTAGTGTTAAGTCCTCTAACTTTATTCTTTTCTCGAATGGTTTTGATATTCTAGGTCCTTCACATTACTGTATAAATTTTAGAATAAGCTTATCACTTTTTCAGAAAAGCCTGGTGGGATCTTGATTAGAATTGTCTTGATCCCTTGTTCCATTTGTGGAAAATTGACATCTTAACTACATAGAATCTTCCAGTCCATGAACATTAATACATCATTCCATTTACCTAATCTTCTTTCTTACCTTTTAGCAATTTTTTTGTGATTTTTGGTGTAAAGGTCTTATACATATTTTGTCACATTCATTTGTTAAGTATTTCATATTTTTATGTAGTTGTAAATGGTGTTTTAAATTTCATTTTCTGTTTTTTTTGTCATTTGCATTTGGAAATGCAGCTTATTTTTGTGTCCTGTGACTTGCTTGATTTGCTTATTATTCAATAGTTCTAGGAGCTCTTTTGTAGATTCCTTAGAATTATCTACATATATGATCATATGATCTGCAAATAATTTACTTTTTCCTTTCGTATCTATATATATCTTATTTAAAAAATTTTGGCTTCATTGCACTGACTAAAACCATAGTACCATGTTGAATAGAGGTGTTGAGAATTGACCTCCTTGGGTGTTCTTGATCTTAAAGAGAGAATGTTTAGTTTTCACTATTAAGTATGATGTTGGTTGCAGGTTTTTTGTAGATGATTTTTGTTAGGTTGAGGAAGTTCCCCTTTATTCTTAGTTGTCTGAGAGTTTTTTTTTTTTACATGAATTGGGTGCTAAATTTCATCAAATATTTTTCTGCCTCAATTGAGATGATCATATGGTTTTTCTTTTTTAGTCTGTTAAAAGGGTGAATGGCATTGATTGATTTCTGAATGTTAAACCAATTTTGCATTCCTGGAATAAATCCCTCTTGGTCATGTACCTTTTATTTATTTTTTTATTGGCAAATTTGATTTGCCAATATTTTGTTGAGGATTTTTGCATTCTGTTCATGAGGGGTATTAGTTGATAGTTTTCTTGTAATGTCTGTCTAATTTTGGCTTTAGGGTAATGCTGACCTCATATACTGAGTTGGAAACCATTTCGCTTTCCCTTTTTCTTTTCTTTTTTTTTTTTTTGTTTGTTTGTTTGTATTTTGGCGGTGCCTCGCAGCTTGTGGGATTTTAGTTCTCCAACCAGGGATTGAACCTGGGCCCTCCTCAGTAAGAGCACAGAGGCCTAACCACTGGTCTGCCAGGGAATTCCCCCATTTCATTTTCTTATTTTTGGAAAGCTTGGGTAGGATTGGTATTATTTTTTCCTTAAATATTTGATAGGAGTGAAACCATGTAGGCCTGGAGTTATCTTTTTGTGGGAAGGTTTCAAATTATACATTCAACTTTTAAACATAGATATAGGGCAAGTTTCTATTTCTTCTTGGATTAATTTTGATAATTTGTGCCATTTCATCTAAGTTCAAAATATATTGGCATCAAATTATTTTTTTATTATTCTTTTGATGTCTGTAGGATCTGTAGTAATGTTCCTATTTTCATTCCTGATACTGGTAATTTATGCCTTTTTTTTTTCCTTTATCAATCTAGCCAGAGGTTTATCTGTGTTATCAGTCCTCCCCCAAAGAACCACCTTTTGGTTTCAGTGAGTGCATGAGAATGAGGAAGATTTAATTTTTATTATTATTATTTATTTTTGCGGTACGCGGGCCTCTCTCTGTTGTGGCCTCTCCCTTTGCGGAGCACAGGCTCCAGACGCGCAGGCTCAACGGCCATGGCTCACGGGCCTAGCCGCTCCGCGGCATGGGGGATCTTCTTGGACCGGGGCTCGAACCCATGTCCCCTGCATCGGTAGACGGACTCCCAACCACTCGCCACCAGAGAAGCCCTTGCTTCTGTATTCTAACTCTTAGCACCATTAACATTTTTTGTGTTGTTGGCCTACTTTCTTGCTTCAGGTGTTACTGGAAAATGTTGATTCTTTGTGCAGAATGAAATGTGGCACAATGCACTTTCTTTCAATTTTTTTCCCCCTGTATATTTTGACTTTAGAGTTCGGAGGATTAGGGAATTGGTTGTTTTAGACTTTTTTTCAGTATAATTTCAGTGTATATTAAGGGCTTAATAAATAGTAGCAGTTACAATAAATAGCTACCCTCGTGTATACTATTCCTAACTAGAGAAGACGTTCAATAACCATTTGCTTTTCTTTATTGGGGGAAGGAACAAGCCAATAAATGTTCATTTTATATGAAATGAAATTATTAGATATGCTATAAAATTGCTATTAGCATAATCTGTGAATTGGCTATTCTGGTAAACGATATTTTGAGTGATACAGAGTTATCATTTACAGCATAGATGGATTACTAGTTTTCAGAGTTAGAATGTAGTGAAATTGATAGTAAGGCTAGGATTGATGCTTCTGAAGTGTCTGGATAGGACATCACATCTCAAATGGCAGTCATGTTTTGGAATGGTACATTCAGTGAGAGAGGGTGGTTATTGGCTCAGGGCCTACCTTATCATGCTGTAAACTTTGCCTAAATTTCTTCTCAGAAAACAGTTACATAGGTTTTCTCAAAGTTTCTTTTCCCCTGTTTACAAATGTTTGAAATATACATGTCTTTTTCATGGAAAGTGTTTGGGTATGGGGTCTAATTGTGGAGACTTACGTTATTTTCATAAGGAAACAGTTCTGTTTTTGGTCTAGAAAATGGCCACAGGAGACCTCCTTTGGGAGGAGGGGTGTCATGGTTTGGGTTAGCTCTGATTTTTTGCCTTTAATTCATATTGATAGGTAAGAAAATTGGCTTTGAATAATTCTCATGTTATTCATGTCAGATGTTGGGGTTGATAGAATTAGTGATGAATAATCATTTAAAACTTTGATTTGTCACTAATAAATAAGGAAGAAGGAAGAAGATAATTGAGGAATACATACATGGACTCTATAAGAATGTTAAGCTGTATGTATATAATTATTCCAAACTTGTAATTTTCCAAAAGTAAATTATATGGACCTTTGGTAGAATGAAGTTAAGTTGTGGTGATTTTTGTTTGTTTGTTTAGTTTATTAAAAGAGAAATTGATGGCCTTAATTTTTTAAAATTTTATGATTTTGCTTACAGTTTGGTACATTTATTCCCCCAAATGAAATGAATCACAGTGTTCAGTATCAAATCCATTCTGATGGGAACCACATTATCTTCATCTGATCTGAATGTCAGCCTCATAGCCCAAACAGTTTTTTAGAGATGATCCCTTTATCATCAGCTATCCCTATAATTAAAGCAAGCTATACATTTTTGTTTTTATTAGTTTATTTGCAGGATATCTATGTAAGATTGACATTTTTATATAAAATAAAAATTAAAACTCCCAAACAAAAAACTTTTGGACCTAAATCAGTTTTAATCCTGAAATCTGCCTAGAGAATTAATGCCAGTATTGGTATTTATTTAGCTCCATGTCTGTAATACTGTAGATTAACACTTTATTTCTCTAATGGGATTATGTACGTTAATTATGGTCTAACCAGTTTTTCTACTAAGTACAGATTAGTTTATATATGAAAGTCAGTGTTTAGAATCTAGGTCATACTTAGTCTTGTATATTAGCTTTGCCACTGACTAATGGTGGACTATGTTTTATATAAAAAGTACTTATTAGGCCTATTTATAATTCCTCTCTCACCCCAATTACTTTATCGACATTCTTTCCACATGATGTATATCAGAAACTGGTCCTTTGCATTTTTGGCTTCCTCTACAGATAAGTGTTCTTCTTTTCCCTTGGCTTCTCTTCCTCTTAATTAGACCTGTTGAGTGTTCTGGTTTCCTATTTTATTAAGTTGTCCTAGTGTAGGTCTTTCTAGACCTCAGAATTTGTTTGTGGTCTTTTTCTGAGAGTGATCTTTAGCCTTTTTGTGCTTAAGTGGGACAGACAGATGGATCAGACTTGTAAGTGCATTCTCCAGGACAAATCAAGCCAAAAAAGATCTTGATAGTCAACCTAAGATTAGGTCTTTGGACTTGTCAGAGAGCAAGAAAGTTGTTTTTAACCCAGTTACTCCCTCTCCAGAGAATGAAGGGACCAATCTATACTATTTGTGAATTTTGTTTCTTTGATTTTGTTTGCATAGAGGACTCCTAAAAATGTTATGTTGCTGAATTTGTTGTTACTAAGAGTGGACAGAAGAGTGAAAATAGAAAACAAAAGGAGGATTGGAGTTTTTAAGGTTTAGTGCTTGTTCATTTTTCAAGTGGCGTATAGGCATAAAAAGACCTGTGGTTTCCATTACTCTTAGTATTCTGTTACTTAGTTTTATAATATTATACCCAGAAATTTATTGCTGAGGTTTCAAATGAGAAAATCTTTTGTGATGAAATGAGTGACATAATGTACTTACATCACCTCCTCACAGTTACAGATCATCACTTTCTGACAGACTGCTAATCTACAAAATGTGGTTTCTTTAACAAGCAAAATGCTAGTCAATAGCTGTTAAGTGAGAGTAATCTGGGTATAAAAAAAGTGATTTAAAAAAAAAAGCCAGAATAACCCTCTTTCTGTTTTGAGGGATAAGTCCCATAACACTCTGAGTTTAGGCCCAGTCTTGTTCTTCATCTTTACCTTAGAGGCTATGTGGTTGGAGAAGAAGAAGAAACCTCAGAGTGTGATAGACTTGGGTTTGGATCCCAGCTCTACCTTTTACTAGCTCTTGGCCACCAGCATGTTACTTAGCCTGCCTGAATCTCAGTTCCTTCATTTAATCCAAAATGAAGGAAGGAGTGAGTATAGGGATAAACTATTGGTATAAATTTTGAATGGAATAATGTATATAAAATGATAAATGCAATGAAAGTAGTTTTTTTGCTCTGACTGGTGATACCAAAATATTAATATACTGAACTTGAGCATAAGGGAAACTCTAAGGAGAAAAGTGTCAATATTAAACTCATTTGTTTTGTACTCCTATATCTTGTGGGAAAACCTGGAGTGCTAAACAGATGGCAGTGGAATATTTAATCATTCTTTTGAATCTTCTTCTTAAGTATTACAAATGATCACAAACTTAACAGAAAGTTAAAGTTCTTTTCTGAGTAAATTTTTAATGACAAGGTATTTGGCATCAGATTATGTTTCCGTAGAAATTAAGCAGTGTTTTCAGTGAAGGGTTATTTCTTAGCAGGATCATGCTGAAGGAATAGATTTCTGAGAAAGGATCCTTACTTAAGTTAAAAATTTTTACTTGGGGCTTCCCTGGTGGCGCAGTGGTTGAGAGTCTGCCTGCCGATGCAGGGGACACGGGTTCGTGTCCTGGTGCAGGAAGATCCCCCATGCCACGGAGCGGCTGGGCCCGTGAGCCGTGGCCGCTGAGCCTGCGCGTCCGGAGCCTGTGCTCCGCAATGGGAGAGACCACAACAGTGAGAGGCCCGCGTACTGCAAAAAAAAAAAAAAAAAAATTTTTACTTACGACGAAGATATCACTGATATGCTTCTAATAAATGCAAGGGGAGTTATTTGCTTTTTTGCAACAATAAGACTCTTTTAAGTGGAAAGAACAAGCTGACCTTTGCAGTTGCATGAAAGACTTAAACATGCAGTAAGTTCCATGGAATTAACATCAAAATTATATATGTAGAATTGTTAAGTTTTCGGAAGTTTTTACCCCAAGGGAGAGTAGTACAGCATTTTTGGGTGGGGGGCAGATTTGTTAATATTTACTTAATGCCCTTCACAAATACAGAGTGACTCTTGGTTTAGGATTATGAAAATGTATTACTATTTCTAACTTGGTTCATTTAGAAAATCATCTTGATTTTTCTTTTTTCAATTAAGAAGTCTGGTGTTTTTTTGTTTGTTTGTTTCCCTCTTTGGCTCAAAGATCCCAAAGAGACACATTCCAATATTTTACCAGCTTCAACACCTTCAGGTTCTGAGCCATTTAAGTCCAGCAATAAGTTCCTTATTTCTGTTACCATTTCAGAAATAGCGGATGCCATGGGCAGTGTCTAGTCTCCCTCATCTTTTCTGAAAAATTGTCAGGAGGAAGAGAATAAACATTTATTAAGCATGTATTATTATGAGCTAGAAAATGTACTTTATGTACAGTGTACCTTTTAATCCTCATATCAACCCTCTGAAGTAGGGATTATTAGCTCAGTTTTACAAATAAGGCCACCAAGTCAACAGGTAAAATGACCTGTATGTAGCTTGTACATTGGCTTAAGACTCATAGCTAAAATTTAAACCCAGGTCAGTTTCCATTTCTCATGCTGCTCCCAGCTATCAGAAGTATAGAAATTATTTACTTACCTCTAGATGAGAATAAGAGAAAAAAACTCATAAGCATAAAAGATCATCCTTCATTTTGTTCCCAAAATAGGAATTCTCCCTAGGGCGAAATCCATCTTGCTCTTGCATCTATTTAAATGTAATCCTCATTCTTAGACTGCAGATACAGTAGTCACCTCTTACCTACAGTTTCACTTTCCATGGTTTCATTGACCCACAGTCAACTGTGGTCAGAAAATTTTTTTTTTAATGGAATATTCCAGAAATAAGCAATTCATAAATTTTAAATTGTACGCTGCTCTGAGTAGCACGATGGAATCTCGTACCTTCCTGCTCCATCCCACCCAGAATGTGAATCATCCCTTTGTCCCGTGTATCCTCCCTGTTAGTCATCTAATAGCCCTCTCAGTTATTAGATCAACTGTCCTGATATCACAGTGCTTGTGTTCAAGTGACCTTCATTTTTTTTTTAATAATGGCCCCAAAGAGCAAGAGTAGTGATGCTGGCAATTCATATTTGCTGAAGAGAAGCCTTTAAATGCTTCCTTTGAGTGAAAAAGTGAAAGTTCTCAACTTCATAAGGAAAGAAAACAATCATGCTGAGGTTACTAAAATCTACAGTAAGAATGAATATTCACGAAATTGTGAAGAAGGAAATAGAAACTCGTGCTAGTTATGCTGTCACCTCAAACTACAAAAGTTTGGCCACCGTTTGTGTGATGAGTACTTAGTTAAGATGGAAAAGGCATTAAATATGTACAATAAGATATTTTGAGAGAGAGAGTGTGCATAACTTTTATTACAGTATATTGTTATAATTGTTCTATTTTATTATTAGTTATTATTGTTCATCTCTTACTGTGCCTAATTTACAAATTAAGCTTTATCAGAGGTATGTACGTATAGGAAAAAACATAGTATATGTAAGGTTTGGTACTGTCTACGGTTTCAGGTATCCACCGGGGCTCTTGGAACGAATTCACCAAAGATAAAGGGGGACTGCTATAGTTTTACACAATTTTTCTTTCTTTAATTTTTAGAAGCAATCTTAAGCCTTAAGAGTACTGTATAAATACTGTATTTTTAGAATTATAAAATTATGCTTTTTTTCAATTAAAAAATCTTGGGAGGGATTGAAAATATATTTTAGACTCCTTTTGAATTTTTCTGTCCTCCTCTCCTTTCTAGGCCATGTCATTAGCCACTGGGGATAAAATTTAATTATGCCAAAGCTAAGCACTTCGCATTAACAAGCCTAAAGTGGGGAGAGAAGATAGAATAAAGCTATTAGGAGTATCAAGGAAGAAATTAAGAGAAACTAGTCCTTGGGTTTGGTAAATCTGCTACTAGCAGAAGCATCTCAGGACTTTTGATCTCTCATCCTGTCCTCTCAGGCATAGTAGATGCACTCTGATCTTGTTTTGTTGTTAACTGGAATTGACTCAATTCACTTGACATTTAAATGAACATTTTTTTGCATGATGTATTTACTTGGACTAAAGTCCAGAGCACTCAGATCATGTTTCTGTCAGCAATTGTATATTCCTACCAAACTTATTGGCATTAGAGGCATTTAAAGGGGTGAGGAAAAACAAAGTAACAAGTATTATATAGTATTGGTGTACTGTCACTGAAGACATCTCAAATGAGGTAGAGCACTTTTTTCTTCCCTTTTTTTTTGTGGTAAAATATTCATAACGTAAAATTTACTATTTCTTCATTTTTAAGCGTATAATTGAGTGACATTACATACATCCACAGTGTTGTGCAACCTTCACCACTATCCATTTCCAGAACTTTTTCATCATCCCAAACAGAAACTCTGTACCCATTAAGCAATAGCTCCCCATTTCCTCTTCCCTTCAGTCCCTATAACCTCTAGTATACTTTCTGTCTCTGTGAATTTACCTATTCTGTATATTTCATATAAATAGTAGAGTCGTAGAATATTTGTCTTTTTATGTCTGGCTTATATCTCTTGTCATAGTGTTTTCAAATTTCATCCATGTTGTAGCATATCTCAGAATTTCATTCCTTTCTAAGGCTGAATAATATTCCATTATATTTATGTACCACATTTTGTTTATCCATCATCTGTCAGTGGATACTTTGGATGCTTCCACCTTTTGGCCACTGTGACTAATGCTGCTTTGAACATTGGTGTACAAGTGTCTGCTTAAGTCCTTGCTTTCAGTTTTTCTAGGTCTATACCCTGGAATGGAATTGCTGGATCACATGGTAATTCTATGTTTAACTTTTTGAGGCACTGCCACAATGTTTTCCACAGTGGCTGCACCATTTTACAGTCCCATCAGCCATGCAAGAGCGTTCCAATTTCTCCACATCCTGGCCAACACTTGTTATTTTCAGGTTTTTGTTGTTGTTTTGATAATAGTCTTCCTAATGGGTGTGAAGTGGTATCTCATTGTGGTTTTTGATTTACATTTCCCTATTGGCGGTGATGTTGAGCATCTTTCATGTGCTTATTAGCCATTTGTATATCTTATTTGGAGAAATATCTATTTAAAGTCCTTTTTCCAGTTTTTAAATGGGTTGTTTGTTTTGTTGTAGTTGTTGAGTTGCGGGAGCTCTTTAAATATTATAGATGTTAATCCCTTTTCAGGTATATGATTTACAAATATTGTCTCTCATTCTGTGTATTGTTTTTTCACTCTCTTGATAGTGTCTTTTGAAGCAGAAAAGTTTTTAATTTTGATGAAGTCTAATTTGTCTATTTTTTCTTCTGTTGCCTGTGCTTTTGCTGATTTCACATCTAAGAGGTCATTGCCAAATCCAACGTGATGAAATATAATGAAATACATTGAAATGTAATGAAATATTTCATTATATTGGTAAATCCAATATAATGAAAATGTTCTAAGTGTTTTATGTTTTTAGCTCTTAATATTTAGATCTTTGATCCATTTTGAGTTAATTTTTGTGTGTGGTTATAAGGTAAGGGTCTAACTTCATTCTTTCATATGTGGACATCTAGTTTGCTCAGCACCGTTGAAAAGGTTGCTCTTTCCTTGCTGAATAGACTAGACAGTCTTGTCAAAAATCATTTGACCATATATGCAGAGAGAACACTTACTTTTTTTATTTCTTTATTATTATTTTTTAATTTTTATTTATTTATTTAATTTTGGCTGCGTTGGGTCTTCATTGCTGCATACGGGCTTTTTCTAGTTGCGGTGAGCGGGGGCTACTCTTCGTTGTGGTACGTGGGCTTCTCACTGAGGTGGCTGCTTCTCTTGTTGCGGAGCATGGGCTCTAGGCGCGCGGGCTTCAGTAGTTGTGGCATGAGGGCTCAGTAGTTGTGGCACGAGGGCTCAGTAGTTTTGGCTCACGGGCTCTAGAGCGCAGGCTCAGTAGTTGTGGCTCACTGGCTTAGTTGCTCCATGGCATGTGGGATCTTCCCAGACCAGGGCTCAAACCTGTGTCTCCTGTATTGGCAGGTGGATTCCCAAACACTGTGCCACCAGGGAAGTCCCAAGAACACTTTTTTAAAAAATGAAACATATGACAATGTAAACTTCTATGTCTCTGCTTCAACATCTCTCCTTAAAGAAAGATGAGCTCCTTGCAATAGTGATTAATTAAATTAATATGGAACATCAGTTGAATTGAACTTACTGTGGATAGTGTATAAACTGGATGGATGTTTGAAGTTCTTAGTGTGACAACAGAGTCTCTTAAAGGAATGCATTTCCTGAAAAGTTTTTTGTACAAACCAAGGAAGATAACCAAAAGGAAGATAATAAAAAAGGCCAGAGAAATTCCCATTGTCCTAGGTCATGAGATAGTAGTCACAGCATCCTTCTCATAACTTGGAAAATGTAGAACTTGCACATTACCGTACTCCACAGCCCTCCAAACAGATTGTCTATGTGCAGGAGGTTTTTGTGTTAGTGAATGATTGCATTCAAGTCAGTGAAAGTTATTAACCTGTGTGTCCTCTGACGTATTCTTGAGGGGTTTATCAGTTTGTGAATGGATCTAAATGTTCACAGTTGAAGATTAAAGGAATATAAAAATAGGTGTAGTTCAGTAAGTGAAATGCATTCATTATCCCCCCTTAGTGATCTTTTTTCTTAAAAGAACTTTTGAACGGGTTTTTTTGTTTTTCTGAAACAGTAGAATAAGAGGATAAGCTGAGTGAACAGAGAAACTAGGGTAACAGATAAAAGGGGGGAAAACCTTTTCAAAAAGAGATAATCCCTTTCCATAAAAGAAAAAAACAAGGATGGTGGTTGATAAAATTATCAATAAAAGTAAATTGGAAAACAGCCTCATAAAACTAAGCAAAATAAAAATCTAATTAGAATATATTATGAGGACTCAACCCATAAAAGAGAATTGTGAAGATGAAAAGTGATAATTAGTATTAGAGTCCAATCAGTGATTTGTATCAAGGATCCAGTTAGAATAAGCTGAACTTCACAGGCCTATGGTTGAATGGGTTTACATAGCTGGAAGGTTTGCTACCTATAAAGCAATAAAGTTTACTTTTATGTAAATCCTCAAAAGAGATTTGAGGTGCCTTGCAAAATTAAACACATATAAAATGGGTCAAAAGAGTAATTTTATAAAAGAAAGCCTATAAGAAAATACGCTGCTAAATAGATATTATCCTTCATAAAGTCACCTTATTAGGGAAAACTTACTGCAATACCTCTGTCATTTCTTAGAATTTTAGGAATTCCTTTGGAACTGTTTCCACAGCCAGTTTATATACCCACAAGAAAACCTGCTTCATTACTTCTAGTAGTCACACCTGTTTTTTAACCCGTCTCAAATTCCCCTCTTAGTTGCTGGTTGCTCTCAATAACTGCCCCCTACACCTTACATTAAATTCATCATCTGTTGATGAAAATGTGCCACCAGGGAGGATATATATCTAGAACAATGTGCTCTTGACTCTGAAAGTAATTTTGAAAGAAGAATTTCAGATATGTTTTGAGTAATGATTGCATTACTGGAATAAGTATCAATATATATTACCTCGGGAGTGATTGTTTTGAATGGGAGAAGGCTCACTTGGATGGTAAATTTTATTACATTTGCTTTTAAAAGGTGTTATTTGGGGAGAGGGTGGGGAAAAAATAAAAGGCATAATACAATTTGATTGTTTTAACTTCAAGATTGTTTTGTTTTGTTTTGGAGGTTTTTGGTTTATTTTTCTGTTGTTTTGGGGTAGTTGTCTTTTAGAGAGAACTTACTTAGGAATAGATTCATTGATCCTTAGGTAGAAATACTTCTTTATTAGTTTGTTTCTTTAACTGAACAAAGCTATCCTTTTTTTAACTGAGCTATTTTTGATGGCATCCCTAATATAAAAATTTTCTCACATGTTTACACTTCTATTTTCTTTAGCCCAACATATCAGCCTATGTGTTAACTCTGATTTCCTAAGAGTTTTTTTTTTTTTTTTTTTTTTTGGTTGCAGGGAGGGCCGCAGGCTTTCTCTAATTGCGGCGAGCCAGGCTTCTCTTTGTTTTGGTGCACGGGCTTCTCTTGTTGCGGAGCACGGGCTCTAGGAGCGCGGGCTTCAGTATTTGTGGCAGCGGGCTCAGTAGTCTTGGCTCATGGGCTCTAGAGCGCAGGCTCAGTAGTTGTGGCGCACAGGCTTAGTTGCTCTGCTGCATGTGGGATCTTCCCAGATCAGGGATCAAACCCATGTCCCCTCCACTGGCAGGCAGATTCTTAACCACTGGACCACCAGGGAAGTCCCTCCTAAGAGTTTTAATGCATGGTAGTACTAAGCCAGTACTATAATACCAAAAGATCAGTGCTTTTGGTAGAACTGGTTTTCTCATCAAGACTATAAAATTGATAGCCATAGTATAGTTAAAATATTTCTGAGCAATCCTTAATTTGGAAGGCTTTTATTATAACTTATTGCTGATAAAAAGACTGTTCTGGCATTACATTGGCCTCTAAATGGGAAGGATTTTTAAGCAGTTTAATTAAAGGATCACCTGATCTAGGTAATGAAATAATTCTGTAGGTGCATATGTATGATACTTGCGTGCTATTTAAATATTCTGTTATAGATCAGTTTAAAAACTTTTTCATCTGATAAAATTACTCAATTGGAAAAGAATAAATTAGCGATGATAGAGGAAACAAGAATCCAAAATAGTGGTAATTGTTAATGGGTTTAAAGTAGCTCATTTAATATTCTATCTACTTTTGTGTATGATTAAAAAAATCCTTAATAAAGTTAAATTTAAAAATCAGATGGGGAAAACTGACCAAATACCAACAAAGTTATTTTATTTTTAAAAGGGCGCTTAAATTTAAAGTTCTTTTTTTAGTCTTTTCATTTCCATTTGAGAATATAATCTTTATTTTAGCTCCTCTTACTGCTTTTCCTTAAACTTAAGAATTTCTTACACTACCTCCCTCAAGAAATGAAATACAATTTCCCCAGCCGAGCATACTTTTGAAGTGGTCTCTGTATGTTAGGGAAGAATTAAAAAAGAAATAATACTCCAGTGTATTATCTTCTTGTGGATTAAAGTTCTTTGTATTAGTTGAGATAAATACTCTCAAGGCTGTTATTTTTAGATATATATTTGTATTATATATTACCTGTGTTAGGTTTATACATTACTTTTAGGCAGCCTATTTATTTATCTACACTTAGTTTCTAAGCTTTGATTTCTTTTATGTCATTTCTGTATCCCAGTAGAGTTTTCACTGATTTTAGATTCATCCTCTGAATTGCAGTAATATATGGTTTGTTCCTAGATCACTAGGAAATTTAAATGATTTCTTAATAAAACCCAATTCCATGTCCTCCATATTACACAGTGAGTGATAGAAATAATTCATCACCAGTGTTTATGGTCTTTGTTTTCCATTGCCAGGCATAAAAGCATTCAAATGTAAGCCAGATTTTTTGTGTGATTAAATATCATGTAATATTAGTTGCATCAGTAAAATTACTAAAATGAATCTTTTTTGTTTTAATATCCCATGCCATTTTCAACATGGATAAACTTGTTTTCAAAATAGTCCTAACATAAGAGCTATCTTTGATTCATTATTTCTTTTCTACTTACACATTCTCTGAATGTTCGCTTTACCATGGGGATAATGGCCACTGAGAACAAGACAAATGATAATAGAGTTAAGCTGTGTAGGGAAGATTTAGGTTAAACGTAATGGATAAAACCTGCTGGGTCAGGGAACTCTAATAGTTGGTTACCTAGGCAGATCATGAGGTGATTGTGATTCTTTAAATCACTGGGAACATTTGTTTGCTTTCACAGTCATATGAAAGAATCAGATTCAGATAATTATAATTGTTATGGCATAATTGTTACAGCATTATGGTAGGGGACCAAATTAAGTGACTACGTAATGGTTCCTTTATTTCCTAAATGTTTTTTATCCACCCCCTCAGTTTTTCCTTGAGATGAATAGAACAACATTATCTAGGATACACCGTGGTTGTTGAAGAATGGATTTTTCCACCTGGATTTCCAATTCATTAAGTACTTAAATTCTATTTCTTTAAGACTTTTTGAGGAGGGGAATTCCCTGGCAGTCCAGTGGTTAGGACTCCGTGCTCTTACTGCTGAGGGCTTGGGTTCAATCCTTGGTCAGGGAAGTATCAGTAAGTTCCCACAAGCTGTGCGGCACAGCAAAAAAAAAAAAAAAGGCTCTTTGAAGAGGACAGTCAAACCATTTCAGTTAGATGGAGAACTTATGTGGAAGTATCTAATCTCAAGTATACACTAGAGGTTGCACACCAGTGGCCCATGGGCACACCTCAGACCACAGACCCATAGTTTGGCTCAAATAGAGTTTGTTGGTTTTTTTAATTGAGTCAGTAGTTAAAAATTGGGGGATTCCAAGTATAAAAATCTGGGCTGGTTGTTATCACATAAATGGCAACAATCGGCTCTCATTCCCACCGGGGAGTCAGCTACATCTGACAGCTACTTCCCCCTTTAGGCCAAGACATGTACCAACACTTAGACCATTTCTCACATTAATTAACTTGCCTGACCCTGATAGAGGTGTTTGGAACATATTACCTGAATCTGAGTTTCAGAAAGTTTGGTAAACGTTATAGTACCTTGAGATGCTGGTTATAAAAATGAATTATCCATATAATCCTGAGTAAATGATACATATATATATATATTTTTAATAGATTTATTATTAATTTTGTTTTTGGCTATGTTGGGTCTTTGTTGCTGCACAAGGGCTTTCTCTAGTTGCAGCGAGCAGGGGCTACTCTTCATTGCAGTGCGCGGGCTTCTCATTGCATGGCTTCTTGTTGCAGAGCACGGGCTCTAGGTGTGCAGGCTTCAGTAGCTGTGGCACTCAGGCTCAGTAGTTGTGGCTCGCGGGCTCTAGAGCGCAGGCTCAGTAGTTGTGGCACATGGGCTCAGTTGTTCCACAGCATGTGGGATCTTCTCGGAACGGGGCTTGGACCCATGTCCCCTCCATTGGCAGGCAGATTCTTAGCCACTGCGCCACCAGGTAAGTCCCATGCATATTTTTTAAGAAGACTTCCTGGGCTGGGTTAATTGGCCCCGTTTCTGTCCCTCTGTACCTCCTTAGTCACATTGTATTGTGGATATTCTAAAATTTATTATAAATATCTAATTGTATATCCCTGTAGCGCACTACGAGCTCCTTCAGGCCAAAGACCATGAGTTATTTTGTTTTCTGTTCTTAGCATCTAGTACCTGTACACAGTAGGCATCCAAATGTCTGTTATATTATTCTAACTTTAGTACAGGCATTTGAGTGTGATGATCTGTTCTTATTTGGTGGAAAAATTATATACTAGCTATTTCTTTTTTTTTTAATTACAAGCAGCTTCTTTGTTTAAAGAGGATTTTTAAAGTTATTTCAATAATTTTCAGTTTTCCGCATTTTAAGTTGAAAACAATAGCCGAAATACACATTCCTAGTAAGCATACAGGTTCTCAGAGGGAAAATTTTGAGTTAGGTAATTTTTTTCATTTTATTTTAAAATAAACATTCTTTTAATACTGTTGGTAATTTTTAAAACAAATCTTTTAATTACCATTTAATTTTACTTTTGCAATAAATTGAGACTGGCAGTCTTTCAGACTCTACTTGTTTACTTACTTACATGTCTAGCCATGTGGGAGTTGGTTTTATTTTATATTACTGAAAGTGTTGAATGGTATCTAGCTTTTGTATTTTAGGTAAATTAAAATTGAGGTAGTTTTTAGAATTTTTCAATATCTCTTTTTAGATCATTTATGATCTCTTATGTTAGAGAGGAAATTTTTGACTATGTCTGTGATATTGCATTGGGGTTTTCAAATAGTTGTGAAAAGTAGAAAAAGTCCTCTGGTGTCTGTTTATATGGGAATGGAAAGATTTAATTTAAAGTTTCCTTAATGAAAATGTGAATTATTATCTTTGCTAGTTACAGTCTCAGAGAGCTAAGATCACTTAGCCTAAATAAATAGAGAACACTGATGTTGATCACATTCATAGCATAAAAGCAAATAACTATTCTTGAGTGGTTGGGTTGGATTTTTGCTTTTCAAAGTGTGATTGGTAGTGCTGGTTTCTCCTAGTTGTAATGTTTTTAGAAATTTTCAACATTGTATTTAGTCATTTTTGCTCTTCCATTTAGTACCATCTCCCTTTCACAAAAAATCCAGAAGTTGGTGAAATCCAACCATATGTTTTCAAAAACCTAAATGTCTCGAGGAAAAATGACTCCCTATAAAGTTAAACACAATTCATATCTTAAAAGTATCAATATCTTGGGCTTCCCTGGTGGTGCAGTGGTTGAGAGTCCGCCTGCCAATGCAGGGGACACGGGTTCGGGCCCCGGTCCAGGAGGATCCCACATGCCGTGGAGCGGCTGGGCCTGTGAGCCATGGCCACTGAGCCTGCGCGTCCGGAGCCTGTGCTCCGCAACGGGAGAGGCCACACAGTGAGAGGCCCAGGCACTGCAAAAAAAAAAAAAAAATGTATCAGTATCTTGAAAGGATTTATGTATCTTCAAGTCAGTTATCTTACTAGACTAGGTAGTTTCTTTAACTTTATGAAAGTAGAGTAGTATGACTCCATTTACTGAGGGCAAATATACACTCACAGAATCAAAATAAATTTTTACCCTCTATTTCATATTTAGACATCTGGTTAGATTTTTAGTAGGGTGATGTTGGTTTTTATTTTTATCAAGATTACAAAATTAGGTGTTAGAAGGGTAGAAAAGTAGGTAGATAGGTACAGGTAGACTTAGTTTAAGATGAGACTGCTCTGGTATATTCTTGTATCCTTTATTAGTCTGTTTCACTTACTATAGTTCAATTCTAAACGCTGTTTACCAGTTGCATTCAGTTTCTATCATATAAACCTGAAATGTGCTAGAAAAAATAAACTAAGACAAAAGAAATTTATTTTTCTGTTTGTCTTTTGACTTAACATTCAGGATCAGACTTGGCTTGTAATCCAGGCTCAGGGTACTGGAAAAGTTAAATAATGTATAATACTTAAGCTTATCTTCAATACCCTTGTTTTGTTGTGGCTAATTAGATGAATTTAAGTGATGGTCAGAGGCTTCTAAATAGGAGGCAGTAACTCCTATTAATACCAATTTCCAAATGGTATCTCTCTGTTCCAGCCCATCACAACAGTTTTAAAACCAGTTTTTGTTTTTGTTTTGTTTTGTTGCTTTGTTTTGTTTTTTAACAGGAGTGCCAGTGTAACTCCTTCAAGACTGGAGTGACACACTCTGCATCTGCATCTGCCTCATGTGAGTTCTCATTTTGGCAGCAGCATTCTGCTAGGCTGGAACCTCTGTAGAGGTTTGCCCTTCCTTTGTCTAAAATCTATAAACTACTACACAGTGTGTCTTGGTGGCAAAGGTAAAAAGTGCATGAGAATTCCAGACTTCCCTGCAGAAAGTTTTCAGCTCACCTAAAGGGACTGTCTCCTCTAATCCAGATTCTATCTTGTATGAACAAATTCTACTCAAAACAGCCCACAACTTTCACCCCCACAACATGCAGCTGATATTTTTTGAAGAACTGTTTTTCCCTCGCAGATTATGGAGTAAAGAATATCTTTAAATGCTCTCAGTAGCTTCAGCTTTCAAAGCTTTGGTTGTTCTCTTTATAGTCTGGTTACGTAACCTGAGAACACTGTGTGCTGCCCTGGTGCCTGAAGCAGTCCTCTTTTTTGGACTCTGGCCCTTAAAATAACCTCTTCCTTTGTCTTTGGATATTGGGTAAATTAGAATAGGCCTGAGGACCTTCTTGAAAGAGAAATAAGCAGTGAATGTGTGAGGCTGTGTTTACTCTTGAAGCTATTGGCAGTGTTTTGGGTCAGTTGTGAGAACTGAGTTTGAAGCTATGCATCATTTACTTGCCAGTTTTGCCAGACAAACTGAAATTAGAGCCTTTGCAGCTGTGGAGGGCATATAGAGCTCTAGTCTGAGGTGATATATATGATTCCCCACAGATGTCCAGGCCGGCTTTGAAGGGCCTGGTTGATTAAAAAAGAAATTTTGCTATCTATCTGTTTATTTATTTAAGACATGATGGTACTTTGTAGGGTTCAGGAATTGTCATTTTTACCACCAGGTCAGAACAAATTGTGATTTTTCCCAAGGGACATTTAGAACAAAACATCTAGATTCATGCTCTGTGCAGCTGCAATTCTGCTTCTCCAGCCCTGGTTGTACTGTACAGTTCTCTAGCAGCTGATTTAATGACCTGGGAGTTCGTGTTACTGAAATGATTATCCAGGAACCTTATGAGAAAATGTCAATACCTTGTAGGTCTTACTGATTAATATAGAGCTTAGTGAAATAGATAGTGTTGTCAGAGTGGAACTTGGACTCTCTTTGCTAAATCCATTCCCACCTGTGATTAGAGCAGTTTCTTTTGGACTAGTTGAAAAAATTGGAGGGAGAGTAGTGTGTTTCAACACCCAAGCTTAAATGTTGATAGCCTACTTAATCTAGAAATTCATTTTTAACAGTGGCACTATATGCCACCACAGAAAGCTTTGGATGAGACTCAGGGAGACCGAAATTCTGGCTTCAGCTGATGTTTCTACATGCTGTGTAACTTCAAGTTAGCAAATGCGGAAAATAACACTGTATTTTTTGGAAGCACCCTAAACTCATTGAGAAAAAGGAAATTTAAAGTATTTATTTCTGTAGGTGGAATTTCTAGAAAGCCATCTCAGTTGAACACTTGGAAGTTCTGCCTTGGAATAAACACAATGTGACAAGAGTATAGTGTTTTATTTTCTGTTATTCTATTCTTTATGGTGGCAAAATGGGGAATTGAGATCTCTGCCCTCACACATTTTTTTTCACCCAAAATTCTGAGTAAATTGATTTGGGTTTCAATCTGAATTGTCTCATAGAAATAGATTTTAATCACTATTACTCCATCACTTCCCTAACTAGGGAAAATTATTCATTTAGGGGCGAGCCTGGGTGGAGGGTGTTTAAGTTTTGTTTCTGTCTCCCATTCTTAAGGCATATCCAGCAAATTATCTTTCTGAAAAATTAATAATTGAAAACATTTTATATGGGCCAAATCCTATGAGAATGAATGTCAATGGATTATCCAAATTACTGAGCTATACTGGAATTTTGTTCCATTAAATATTGTTTGACATAAGTGGGGCTTTGTTAGAACTGAGAAGTAATTTTTGTTTTATGAAAATTTTGTTAAAATGAAATTCACTTTCAATTGAGGTGGAAGCACGGGGTGGGGTGAGATATTCTTTTATACTCTCAAAATAATTCAAATTGACATCAGTGGATACCATGCTTTCCTGGTTTTATGATAATACACCAGCTCTTATTCTGTTAGCATGTATGAATATATAGCACTTGCTTTACCACAGTGTACATCATTCAAATTTAAGAATTCCACACTTGAGGATTCAAAAAATTTTGTGGGCAGGGATGGGTGAGGATGGGGTTGGAATTGATGGGAGGGGAAAAATATAGCCAGTTTTGAAAATGTTAGCCGGGGTTAGCATTAGCCTTAAATTATTATTACCCCTGAGACCACAGACGAAATGACAGCTTCTTTTGGCATTGTTCTGGTGAGATGAGACTTAAGCATCTCCTAAAGGACCTTAAAATTTTGAGGCTTATAAATATGACAAATGTTTATTAAAGGATTTTAAAATCTCACCTTGTTTTTTTTTTAATTTCAATTAAAAAGAATAGATAATACATTAATATGTCACAAGTTTTAAAGGTACAGAAGAAGGTACCTGAAAGTCTTCTTCCTTCCCCTATCTCTTAGTCACTCAGTTCCCGTCTGTGGAGGAAACCACTATTGCTGTTTTCTTTTATGTATTTCCAGAAATATTCTAAAGGATTGTTTTTGGAAAGGGAAAGTTGAATCATACTCATTAAAACATTAGCACTAACTTGGATAGGCAGACTAATTGCAATGAAGAATCAGTTTGAGCCATAGGCTATATATGTTAATTATAGGTAGAACTATAATAATAATAATAGTTTAATTATTATGAGACAAAAGAATAGGATGTTTGGGGGTGTTTTTTAATCCTCATTTGGCATTTAGCAAGATTGCAGGTATTTTTATTTTTAATATGGCTTACCCACCCTAGAGACTGATGGATGGTTGCCTACCTACATCTTTCATTTGGAAGAAATGTGTTTAAAGGAGCATTTTCTTTATACTAAACTGCAATGATGATTCTGAAAAGATTTTTCATTGTAGAAAACTTCAGACATATAATATTAGAGAGAAACCCCTATATTCCAAAATCCATTTTATTTCACCTGTAAAAAACTCATTTTTCTTCTTTGGCAGATAGGAGGTATATATATTTTATATATATTATACTTGCTCGTACTCATTCTTCCATAATCAGGTCTAATAAAATGAGTTATAATTCTTCAATGTCTAATTCCCAATTCATATCCAGATTTTCCTATCTCAGACATGTCTTCTTATGGTTGTTTTAGCACTAATAATTTGCAAAATGCAATTTTGATGGCTATGACATTGTCAGGGCTGATAAAGAAAACAAGTAAATCCTAACAAATGGAATCATGCTGATTGGAGAAGGAATTTAAAGTAACTACTAAGCCAGATAGGAATTCTAAAAATAGACTGGTCTTTAAAAAAAGAAAAAACAACTAATTTTGAAGGATTCCTACACCAATCATGCACAACAGTGAGGACTTCAACATACATAGATCTATCTAGTTTTATATTAATTATATTCTCATGGTTAATATCACAGCTGTGCATATTACATTATCCCACCTGCCTTTAGATTGTGGGCATGAAAGAATAAAGAGGAAAAAATTTGGGGATTAGGTTTCCTAAGAATGAAGGAACTCTTCTGAAATGCCTGATAATTCATTTTGTTGCTGCTCCTCCTACTATAATATGACCTATTTCCACAGACTGACAGTTGAGTTCTGTGATTACTCAGGGCGGTACAAAACATGGAGTTTGAAGGAAACGAAGAAAAATGGCAGATTTAGGAGGAGAGAGGAATTGGGAAAGTAGAAATTCGCTCATTTGCCTTCTATTTTAAGTGGCTATTCTTTTAATGAGAACCTCCTCTTTGTGCAGTGTACAAGTCCCCGGAGTATGAGTCCCTTGGCTTTGAGCTTACTGTGGAGAGATTAGTTTCTATTGGCTATCCTCAGGAGCTGCTCAGCTTTGCATATGATTCTACATTCCCTACCAGGTAATATTTCAAGATTATTTTTGGATTAAGACTCCTCCTTCTGTCCCCAAAATTAATAATTCCAAAAGCATCCTCAACCAAAAAACTTCCCCCAAACAAACAAAAAACCAACAAAGCATCAAAAGATTCTTTGGGGGTTTTTTGTTTGTTTTTGGTTAGTGTTGATTCTGAAATGACCATGAAACCTTTCATGTACACCATATATTTTGTGTTCCTGACTTGAACTTTGAACTTAGTTTATTGTTATTAAAGAAGATCCATTTATGAGAAAGAAGAGGGATTATTAAAAGTAATCGCAGATGCTCTTCTCTTATGCTATTGGAGAGCGGTTACATGTTTTGCTAATATATTTAACTTGGTAATCAGGAGGCTTCTTGGCAGTTTGCATTCCTGGATTTGATAAGAAAGATTTGACACTAAGAAAGATGATGCTAGGACTTCCCTGGCGGTCCAGTGGTTGGGACTTCGCCTTCCAATGCAGGGGGTGTGGGTTCGATCCCTGGTCGGGGAGCTAAGATACCACATGCCTCGTGGCCAAAAAAACAAAACATAAAACAGAAGCAATATGTCACAAATTCAATAGAAGACTTTAAAATTGGTCCACACCAAAAAACTCTTTTAAAAAAAGAGAAAGATGATGCTTATTTTGAGATGCCATCATATCTGTCCCATATACAACATGTGACAGAGGGAAATATAAGGCAGCTCAGTTGTCCAAGGAAATTAAGAGAGACTCTGTTTTAGGATAGAACCAGCTGTATTAAGAGGAACTATTGTTTACACCTTGTTTGATTAAGCTCTTATTTCTCACATAAAACAGTTGTGATTATTTATCTGGACAGAGTAAATATTTGTTAGTTGTTCTGAGATTCGTTTTTAAGATTTTATTCACTCACTTTAGCCTCTAGAGTTATATTGTTTGGGGACATACTTGAGCTGCCATAAAACCTGAATAAGGTGAGGGTTGGTTTGTGGTGATGGAGTAAATACTCCATTAGATTATTGCCTTTATTACTTTGCATGATTGGTGATGTCTTCATTTTTACATAGGGGACTTGTCTTTGATACACTCTACGGAAATCTTTTGAAAGTTGATGCCTATGGAAACCTCTTGGTTTGTGCACATGGATTTAACTTCATAAGGGGGTGAGTACAAAGAACCTTTAACCTCTTTCTCGTGTTTTTATAGTCAAACAATATGAAGATGATATTGTCTCCCCAAATACAATATACTTTCCTATTCCCTCATCATTAAAGATCATTTCCTTTACATAAGGATACTTAAAAATTATTTATTAGGCAGTGAGGACCCAAACTGACTTATAAATATAGTTAGCAGTTACATTTTGTTTAAATTAGTGCCTTCTAATTTTATATAGCATACAACAAAGCTAATCTTGAAACTTGCCCCAAAAGAACTGTAGTGGCTTTGACTTATTTGAAATTCTAAGATTTTTATTTTCTCCTTTGTAATACAGTTCTCAGGTAGCTGCTCAGAAGAGGTATGTATGTAAAAGTGCTTTGAAAAATTTAAAACTACAGCAATGTAAATGAGATTTTTAACAGCTAATACATTATTTTTTATATTACAATGAGTACCTTCAGGTATTTGATCATGTGGTTAAAATTTTTAAAAACATGGGGTTAAAAATGAATACAGAGTGACACTATTTAAAACAAATAAGGATACGTTTTATTTTCATAATTAGAATATTTCCACTATTCTTACTAATTTGGACTTTTCACCCCAGTAATAAACAGCAGATAAAATTTAGTATCTAGTGTTTTTTTGTGAAACATCTCAATTTTTTCTTTAAAAATCACAGTGCCATAACATGACAGTTTCTATAATTGTGGCTTTACAATTACAGTATATGATTTTCTCTACTGTTATATTACCTAATTTACTACTGACACTGTATTAGGATCACGGCAACTCTTAAAATCAAAATGGGTTAAGTGTCAGTCTGTTATTTATTTTCAGTAGCAAAGTAGTAAAAACCACAGTCTACAATGAAGTTGTTAAAGAGACAGTGTCTTTTTGGTAAATACATTTTGGGATAAGAGACACAAACTAACAGAAACTGTACCAGAGTTTCCTTTAAATCTGAGGTCACAGCAATGCCCTATTTGGAATTGAATCATATGTTACAAGACTCTTCAGCTGGCATTACACAGGCTAAACAATTTCCAAGTGTACATAGAACAGTATGAAGTGAACACCCTACCTTGACACACCTGGTTAGACCAGTGGTTATATCTATCTTCCTTTCACTGTTCCGCTCGTGAGGGGTTTGTTCAAGTTCATGAATATCAAAAGGCAGGATTTAGAATGTGAAGTGACTGCAAATAAAACTAAAAACCCAAGCTATTTTATGTATAGATATTGTCACTACAATTCAGAATCCCAATGATGATGAACCAAGGTTCTATTTATGAACGTCTGAAATGGACTTTTGTGTTACTGGGTAGGGGTGTAGTCAGAGAAGAAAAGGAAGAGAAGAAATTCTATATATTAGTACTACAATTAGATTTACTAACTCAAGATCCATAGACCTCCTTTCTTCCCCCCCAAATAAGCCAATAAAGTTTCCAAATAGCTCCTTTGGAAATACATTTAATATTGTTTCAGAAATAAGTCATTTATGAGTAAATGCAGAATCATTCAAACAGTACTTATTAGCACTGTACAGTCTTTAGAGTTAAATTTAAAAAAAAAAAGTCCATGGAGAAGGACAGAATGAAGATGGAGGGAAAGGGAGATAATTATTGAAGTATAGTGGTGGACAAGGTTGGAAGGAAAATTAGGGCTCCAGCACGCATCACCTTATATGCCTTGCCAATTGAGTTGGAGCCTCTTTTCAGATTATGGTAAAGGCTTTTAAAGTTTTAGACTAGGATAATATTGAGATCAAACCTTTATTCTGTGGGTCACACATAGTTAGCAGTACTGTATTATAAGCGTTTTCTTCCCAACTCCAAGTCTAGCATTCCTTCCTTTATGATACATTACCTCCCCATGAATTAATTTTTATTTTAAATGTATACTAGCATGACTTGACACTTAATTTAAACAAAATGTAGGGAATTCCCTGGCGGTCCAGTGGTTAGAACTCCGTACTTTCACTGCCAAGGGTGCAGGTTCGGTCCCTGGTCGGGGAACTAAGGTCCCGCAAGCTGTGAGGCGCGGCCAAACGTTTAAAAAAAAAAAAAAAGTAAAACAAATATAGTAGGGGCTTCCCCGGTGGCGCAGTGGTTAAGAATCCGCCTGCCAATGCACAGGACATGGGTTCAAGCCCTGGTCCATGCTGCGGAGCAACTAAGCCCATGCACCACAACTACTGAGCCTGTGCTCTAGAGCCCACGTGCCACAACTACTGAAGCCCGCGTGCCTAGAACCCGTGCTCTGCAACAAGAGGAGCCACTGCAGTGAGAAGCCCGTGCACCGCAACGAAGAGTAGCCCCCACTCGCCGCAATTAGAGAAAGCCCATGTGCAGCAACGAAGACCCAACGCAGCCAAAAATAAAATTTAAAAAAGAACATAAACAACCCAAAAAAACAAATATAGTAAACAAAATGTAATCACTAACTGTATTTATAAGTCTGTTTGGGTTCTAATTGCCTAATAAATAACTATATTTAGGTAAAGGAATTATTCTTTAATGATGAAAAGGTCATCTTACTAAACCTGACTGAGGAAAGCGTATCATTACTATTCCCTTCTGCCTTAATTTTCATTACAGAAAATCTTGGAAGGCTAGAAGATATGCTATTCCATAAAGTTATTCTTTATTGGGAACACTTATTTCAGAAGGGTGACTAAGACAGGGAGCTAATGTGATTTTATATCCCTAACTAGAGTTTATGCCATTTGTAGTTAACAAACACAAGCAGGAATTTACCCAAGTTATTCTGAGTATGAACTTTAAATTTGGTGTCCTTTATTCAAAATAGTTAATCTTCATATTTTACTGTGAGGACTGTGCATTTTTATATTTTAGTTTTTCTCCCTTTTGGTTTCTCTGTAATATATATATATATATTTTAAACATCTTTATTGGAGTATAATTGCTTTACAATGGTGTGTTACTTTCTGCTTTATAACAAAGTGAATCAGGTATACATATATCCCCATATCTCCTCCCTCTTGCGTCCCCCTCCCACCCTCCCTATCCCACCCCTATATATACTCTCTGTAATATTTTTATTAATAATATATCCCCTTCCTCTTCTTGCAGTGTTTTATTTCACTCTTTCAGGTTCTCATGCATCTCTAACTTCTGGTTTTTTTTCACTGTCTTTTTCTTTTAAACTCTGAATGTCTTCTGTGGATCTAGTCTCAGTCTGCTCTTCTTTCTCTGCACTCTTAAGTGGGCTCTTCTGCTCTAATAGTCTTGCTGACTTCATTTATTACCTGTGCAGAGATGATCCCAGCTATCTCTCAAGTTTGAATCTCTATTTTAAGTTCTTGACCTTTGTTTCTAATTGCCTGTAAAAATGTTTACTTTTAGATTAACATATCCAAAATAAAATTCCTCTTATATCTACTTTTTATCTAGTTTTCATGATTCTGTTTATGGTACCACCACCCTCTCAGAGACACCCTCTTAGTGTGAGCATCATCATCTTTGGCTCTTATGTTCCTCATCTACTACATCCGATAAGTTGCCTCGTCTTGTTCATTTTACCTTGGCAGTCTCTCCTGAATAATTCTTCTCTTTAATTTCCTTTGCGCCCACTCTAGGACATGCCCCTCCTGCTCTCAACTGGACTACTACAGTAATCCCCTAACTGATTTCCCAGGCCTCTGTCTCTGTGTCAGTTAGTTTTTGCTGCATAATAAAGTACTTCAAAACTTAGTGGCTTAAAACAATGGCCATTTGATTTAGCTCAAAATTCTGAGTCAGCTGGGCAATTCTGGGATTGCTCAGCTGATCTAGAATGGCCTCACTCGCATGTTTGGCAGTTGGCAGCCTGTTGGCTGGGGCACCTCATTTCTGCATGTAACCTTTTATCCTCCAGCAGGTTATCTCACTCTCATTCACATAGCAGTCTCAGAGTTCCAAGTGCAGCAAGAGTAGGCAAGCCCCAATACACATGTGTTTTCCAAGTCTCTGCTTGGATCCCATTTGCTGCCATTCAAGCCTGTATTCAAGGATGGAGAAATAGACTGAGCCTCTTAATCAGAAAAACTGCAAAGTCACATTACAAAATGATAGGAAGAATTTGTAGCCATTTTTGCAACACATCACATTTCTTCCTCCGTTTTATCCTAAAACGCCTACTAATTTAATATATTTACAATTCAGCTCTGATGGTTTTATCCTTCTGCTTAAAAGCTGTCAGTGGGGACTTACATGGTGGCACAGTGGTTAAGAATCGCCTGCCAATGCAGGGGACACTGGTTTGAGCCCTGGTCTAGGAAGATCCTACATGCCGCGGAGCAGCTATGCCATGTGCCACAGCTACTGAGCCTGCACTCTAGAGCCCGTGAGCCACAACTACTGAGCCTGCGTGCCACAACTACTGAAGCCCGCACGCCTGGAGTCCGTGCTCTGCAACAAGAGAAGCCACCACATTGAGAAGCCCATGCACTGCAATGAAGAGTAGCCCCTGCGTACCACAACTACTGAAGCCCACGCGCCTGGAGTCTGTGCTCTGCAACAAGAGAAGCCACTGCAATGAGAAGCCCATGCACTGCAACAAAGAGTAGCCCCCACTAGCGGCAACTAGAGAAAAGCCCGCCGGCAGCAACAAAGACCCAATGCAGCCAAAAAACCCCAAAACTGTCAGTGGCACTGTTGCCCCTGAATGAAGTATAAAAACAATAGCATAATTGCCTCAATTCGTCTTTCTAGCTTTATTTTTCTCTGTTCCCTTTTCTCAGACTAGTTTCTGGATTCGTCTATCTAGCTTTCAAGGGCCAGCTCATATGCTACCATTTTCATGAATTCTTCCAAGATTTTCCTCTCCACATTCCCATATTCACTTCTCTCTACCCCTTAAGTTGAAATGGTCTCCTCTTCTTCAGTTTTCTCATAGCTCTTCGCACCTTGCTTGTAGTTGTGATTTTTTTACCTTTTTGTAATTGTCTGTGTATGTGACTCACCTCCCTTACCAGACTGAGAACTTTTTAGGGGCTGGAACCAAGCTTCTTCCTTTTCAGAGCTACCCATGTGTTTTTTGGGTTTTTTAAATTTTTTTTTTTTTATTTGGTTGCACCAGGTCTTGGTTGCAGCACAGGGACTCCTTACTTGCAGCTCCAGAGCTCCTTAGTTGTGGCATGCAAACCCTTACTTAGTTGCGGCATGCATGTGGAATCTAATTCCCCGACCAGGGATAGAACCCAGGCACCCTGTATTGGGAGCACAGAGTCCTATCTACTGCGCCACCAGGGAAGTCCTGCCATGTGTATCATTTGGAACCCTGCCTTGCACATAGCCACCAAAATATCTGAATTAATTTTTTTTTTTTTAACATCTTTATTGGGGTATAATTGCTTTACAATGGTGTGTTAGTTTCTGCTTTATAACAAAGTGAATCAGTCATACATAAACATATGTTCCCATATGTCTTCCCTGTTGCGTCTCCCTCCCTCCCACCCTCCCTATCCCACCCCTCCAGGCTGTCACAAAGCACCGAGCCAATATCCCTGTGCCATGCGGCTGCTTCCCACTAGCTATCTACCTTACTGCCTTTGTTAGTGTGTATATGCCCATGACTCTCTCTCGCCCTGTCACAGCTCACCCTTCCCCCTCCCCATAACCTCAAGTCCGTTCTCTAAGAGGTCTGCGTCTTTATTCCTGCTTTACCCCTAGGTTCTTCATGACATTTTTTTCTTAAATTCCATATATATGTGTTAGCATACGGTATTTGTTTTTTTCTTTCTGACTTACTTCACTCTGTATGACAGACTCTAGGTCTATCCACCTCATCACAAATAGCTCAATTTCGTTTCTTTTTATGGCTGAGTAATATTCCATTGTATATATGTGCCACATCTTCTTTATCCATTCATCCGATGACGGGCACTTAGGTTGTTTCCATCTCTGGGCTATTGTAAATAGAGCTGCAATGAACATTTTGGTACATGACTCTTTTTGAATTTTGGTTTTCTCAGGGTATATGCCCAGTAGTGGGATTGCTGGGTCATATGGTAGTTCTATTTGTAGTTTTTTAAGGAACCTCCATACTGTTCTCCATAGTGGCTGAACCAATTCACATTCCCACCAGCAGTGCAAGAGTGTTCCCTTTTCTCCACACCCTCTCCAGCATTTATTGTTTCTAGATTTTTTGATGATGGCCATTCTGACTGGTGTGAGATGATATCTCATTGTAGTTTTGATTTGCATTTCTCTAATGATTAATGATGTTGAGCATTCTTTCATGTGTTTGTTGGCAGTCTGTATATCTTCTTTGGAGAAATGTCTATTTAGGTCTTCTGCCCATTTTTGGATTGGGTTGTTTGTTTTCTTGTTATTGAGCTGCATGAGCTGCTTGTAAATTTTGGAGATTAATCCTTTGTCGGTTGCTTCATTTGCAAATATTTTCTCCCATTCTGAGGGTTGTCTTTTGGTCTTGTTTATGGTTTCCTTTGCTGTGCAAAAGCTTTGAAGTTTCATTAGGTCCCATTTGTTTATTTTTGTTTTTATTTCCATTACTCTAGGAGGTGGGTCAGAAAGGATCTTGCTTTGATTTATGTCATAGAGTGTTCTGCCTATGTTTTCCTCTAAGAGTTTGATAGTTTCTGGCCTTACATTTAGGTCTTTAATCCATTTTGAGCTTATTTTTGTGTATGGTGTTAGGGAGTGATCTAATCTCATACTTTTACATGTACCTGTCCAGTTTTCCCAGCACCACTTATTGAAGAGGCTGTCCTTTCTCCATTGTACATTACTGCCACCTTTATCAAAGATAAGGTGTCCATATGTGCATGGGTTTATCTCTGGGCTTTCTATCCTGTTCCATTGATCTATCTTTCTGTTTTTGTGCCAGTACCATACCGTCTTGATGACTGTAGCTTTGTAGTATAGTCTGAAGTCAGGGAGCCTGATTCCTCCAGTTCCTTCTTTCGTTCTCAAGATTGCTTTGGCTATTCGGGGTCTTTTGTGTTTCCATACAAATTGTGAAATTTTTTGTTCTAGTTCTGTGAAAAATGCCAGTGGTAGTTTGATAGGGATTGCATTGAATCTATAGATTGCTTTGGGTAGTAGAGTCATTTTCACAATGTTGATTCTTCCAATCCAAGAACATGGTATATCTCTCCATCTATTTATATCATCTTTAATTTCTTTCATCAGTGTCTTATAATTTTCTGCATACAGGTCTTTTGTCTCCTTAGGTAGGTTTATTCCTAGATATTTTATTCTTTTTGTTGCAATGGTAAATGGGAGTGTTTTCTTGATTTCACTTTCAGATTTTTCATCATTAGTATATAGGAATGCCAGAGATTTCTGTGCATTAATTTTGTATCCTGCCACTTTACCAAATTCATTGATTAGCTCTAGTAGTTTTCTGGTAGCATCTTTAGGGTTCTCTATGTATAGGATCATGTCATCTGCAAACAGTGACAGCTTTACTTCTTCTTTTCCAATTTGGATTCCTTTTATTTCCTTTTCTTCTCTGATTGCTGTGGCTAAAACTTCCAAAACAATGTTGAATAATAGTGGTGAGAGTGGGCAACCTTGTCTTGTTCCTGATCTTAGTGGAAATGCTTTCAGTTTTTCACCATTGAGGATGATGTTTGCTGTGGGCTTGTCATATATGGCCTTTATTATGTTGAGGAAAGTTCCCTCTATGCCTACTTTCTGCAGGGATTTTATCATAAATGGGTGTTGAATTTTGTCAAAAGCTTTCTCTGCATCTATTGAGATGATCATATGGTTTTTCTCCTTCAATTTGTTAATATGGTTTATCACATTGATAGATTTGCGTATATTGAAGAATCCTTGCATTCCTGGAATAAACCCCACTTGATCATGGTGTATGATCCTTTTAATGTGCTGTTGGATTCTGTTTGCTAGTATTTTGTTGAGGATTTTTGCATCTATGTTCATCAGTGATATTGGCCTGTAGTTTTCTTTCTTTGTGACATCCTTGTCTGGTTTTGGTATCAAGGTGATGGTGGCCTCGTAGAAGGAGTTAGGGAGTGGTCCTCCCTCTGCTATATTTTGGAAGAGTTTGAGAAGGATAGGTGTTAGCTCTTCTCTAAATGTTTGATAGAATTCGCCTGTGAAGCCATCTGGTCCTGGGCTTTTCTTTGTTGGAAGATTTTTAATCACAGTTTCAATTTCAGTGCTTGTGATTGGTCTGTTCATATTTTCTATTTCTTCCTGATTCAGTCTTGGCAGGTTGTGCATTTCTAAGAATTTGTCCATTTCTTCCAGATTGTCCATTTTATTGGCATAGAGTTGCTTGTAGTAATCTCTCATGATCTCTTTTATCTCTGCAGTGTCAGTTGTTACCTCTCCTTTTTCATTTCTAATTCTATTGATTTGAGTCTTCTCCCTTTTTTTCTTGATGAGTCTGGCTAGTGGTTTATCTATTTTGTTTATCTTCTCAAAAAACCAGCTTTTAGTTTTATTGATCTTTGCTATTGTTTCCTTCATTTCTTTTTCATTTATTTCTGATCTGATTTTTATGATTTCTTTCCTTCTGCTAGCTTTGGGGTTTTTTTGTTCTTCTTTCTCTAATTGCTTGAGGTGCAAGGTTAGGTTGTTTATTCGAGATGTTTCCTGCTTCTTAAGGTGGGCTTGTATTGCTATAAACTTCCCCCTTAGAACTGCTTTTGCTGCATCCCACAGGTTTTGGGTCGTTGTGTCTCCATTGTCATTTGTTTCTAGGTATTTTTTGATTTCCTCTTTGATTTCTTCAGTGATCTCTTCATTATTAAGTAGTGTATTGTTTAGCCTCCATGTGTTTGTATTTTTTACAGATCTTTTCCTGTAATTGATATCTAGTCTCATGGCGTTGTGGTCAGAAAAGATACTTGATACAATTTCAATTTTCTTAAATTTACCAAGGCTTGATTTGTGACCTAAGATATGATCTATCCTGGAGAATGTTCCATGAGCACTTGAGAAAAATGTGTATTCTGTTGTTTTTGGATGGAGTGTCCTATAAATATCAATTAAGTCCATCTTGTTTAATGTATCATTTAAAGCTTGTGTTTCCTTATTTATTTTCATTTTGGATGATCTGTCCATGGGTGAAAGTGGGGTGTTTAAGTCCCCTACTATGAATGTGTTACTGTCGATTTCCCCTTTTATGGCTGTTAGTATTTGCCTTATGTATTGAGGTGCTCCTATGTTGGGTGCATAAATATTTACAATTGTTATATCTTCTTCTTGGATCGATCCCTTGATCATTATGTAGTGTCCTTCTTTGTCTCTTTTAATAGTCCTTATTTTAAAGTCTATTTTGTCTGATATGAGAATTGCTACTCCAGCTTTCTTTTGGTTTCCATTTTCATGGAATATCTTTTTCCATCCCCTTACTTTCAGTCTGTATGTGTCTCTAGGTCTGAAGTGGGTCTCTTGTAGACAGCATATATAAGGGTCTTGTTTTTGTATCCATTCAGCTAATCTGTGTCTTTTGGTGGGAGCATTTAGTCCATTTACATTTAAGGTAATTATCGATATGTATGTTCCTATTCCCATTTTCTAAATTGTTTTGGGTTCGTTATTATAGGTCTTTTCCTTCTTTTGTGTTTCTTGCCTAGAGAAGATCCTTTAGCATTTGTTGTAAAGCTGGTTTGGTGGTGCTGAACTCTCTCAGCTTTTGCTTGTCTGTAAAGGTTTTAATTTCTCCATCAAATCTGAATGAGATCCTTGCTGGGTAGAGTAGTCTTGGCTGCAGGTTTTTCTCCTTCATCACTTTCAGTATGTCCTGCCACTCCCTTCTGGCTTGTAGGGTTTCTGCTGAGAGATCAGCTGTTAACCTTATGGGGATTCCCTTATGTGTTATTTGTTGTTTTTCCCTTGCTGCTTTTAATATGCTTTCTTTGTATTTAATTTTTGACAGTTTGATTAATATGTGTCTTGGCGTATTTCTCCTTGTATTTATCCTGTATGGGACTCTCTGTGCTTCCTGGACTTGATTAACTATTTCCTTTCCCATATTAGGGAAGTTTTCAACTATAATCTCTTCAAATATTTTCTCAGTCCCTTTCTTTTTCTCTTCTTCTTCTGGAACCCCTATAATTCGAATGTTGGTGCGTTTAATGTTGTCCCAGAGGTCTCTGAGACTGTCCTCAGTTCTTTTCATTCTTTTTTCTTTATTCTGCTCTGCTGTAGTTATTTCCACTATTTTATCTTCCAGGTCACTTATCCGTTCTTCTGCCTCAGTTACTCTGCTATTGATCCCATCTAGAGTACTTTTAATTTCATTTATTGTGTTGTTCATCGTTGCTTGTTTCATCTTTAGTTCTTCTAGGTCCTTGTTAACTGATTCTTGCATTTTGTCCAATCTATTGTCCATTCTATCTCCAAGATTTCGGATCAACCTTACTATCATTATTCTGAATTCTCTTTCAGGTAGACTGCCTATTTCCTCTTCATTTGTTAGGTCTGGTGCATTTTTATCTTGCTCCTTTATCTGCTGTGTGTTTTTCTGTCTTCTCATTTTGCTTATCTTACTGTGTTTGGGGTCTCCTTTTTGCAGGCTGCAGGTTTGTAGTTCCTCCTGTTTTTGATGTCTGTCTCCAGTGGCTAAGGTTGGTTCAGTGGGTTGTGTAGGCTTCCTGGTGGAGGGGACTAGTGCCTGTGTTGTGGTGGATGAGGCTGGATCTTGTCTCTCTAGTGGGCAGGTTCACGTCTGGTGGTGTGTTTGGGGGTGTCTGTGGCCTTATTATGATTTTAGGCAGCCTCTCTGCTAATGGGTGGTGTTGTGTTCCTGTTTTGCTAGTTGTTTGGCATAGGTTTTCCAGCACTGTGGCTTGCTGGTCGTTGAGTGAAGCTGGGTGCTGGTGTTAAGATGGAGGTCTCTGGGAGATTTTCGCCGTTTGATATTATGTGGAGCTGGGAGGTCTCTTGTTGATCAGTGTCCTGAAGTTGGCTGTCCTACCTCAGAGGCAGAGCCCTGCCTCCTGGCTGGAGCACCAAAAGCTTTTCATCCACAGGCTCAGGATAAAAGGGAGAAAAAGTAGAGGGAATTAGTAGAAGTATGAGGAAAGAAAGAAGGAAAGGAGGGTAGGAAGGAAGGAAGAAAGAAAGAAAGAAGCAAAGAAGGAAAGAAGGCAAGAAGGAAAGAAAGGAGGGAGGGAGGGAGGGAGGAAGGAACGAAGGAGGGAAAGAAGGAAAAAAGAAAGAAAGAAGATACAGTAAAAATAAAATAAAGTATAATAAAGTTATTGAATTAAAAAATTCTTATTTAGAAAAAAAAAAAAAGGGACGGATAGAACCTTAGGACAAATGTTGGAAGCAAAGCTATACAGACAAAATCTTACACAGAAGCATACACATACACCCTCACTAAAAGAGGTAAATGGGGAAAAATCCTAAATCTTGCTGTCAGAGACCACCTCCTCAATTTGGGATGATTCGTTGTCTAAAGGAGGGAAGGAAGGACGGAAAGAAAGAAAGAAAGAACGAAGGTAAAGTATAATAAGGTTATTAAAATTATTAAGAAAAAAAAATTAAAAAAAAAACATGGACGGATAGAACCCTAGGACAAATGGTGGAAGCAAGACTATACAGACAAGCTCTCACATAGAAGCATACACATACACATTCACAAAAAGAGGAAAGGGGAAAAAATCATAGATCTTGCTCCTAAAGTCCACTTCCTTAATTTGGGATGATTGGTTGTCTATTCAGGTATTCCACAGATGCAGGGTACATCAAGTTGATTGTGGAGCTTTAATCCGCTGCTTCTGAGGCTGCTGGGAGAGATTTCCCTTTCTCTTCTTTGTTCTCACAGCTCCCAGGGCTAAGCTTTGGATTTGGCCCTGCCACTGCGTGTAGATCGCTGGAGGGCGTCTGTTTTTTGCTCAGACAGGATGGGGTTAAAAGAGCCGCTGATTGGGGGCTCTGGCGCACTCAGGCCGGCGGGGACGGAGGGGCACAGAGTGCGGGGCGGGCCTGCGGTGGCAAAGGCCGGCGTGACTTTGCACCAGCCTGAGGCGCGCTGTGCGCTCTCCCGGGGAAGTTGTCCCTGGATCCCGGGAACCCGGCAGTGGCGGGCTGCACAGGCTCCGCGGAAGAGGGGTGTGGAGAGTGACCTGTGCTCGCACACAGGCCCCTCGGTGGCGGCAGCAGCAGCCTTAACGTCTCCCGCCCGCCTCTGGGGTCCACGCTTTTAGCCGCGGCTTGCGCCCGTCTCTGGATTCCGCGCTTTCAGCCGCGGCTCGCGCCCGTCTCTGGATTCCGCGCTTTCAGCCGCGGCTCGCGCCCGTCTCTGGATTCCGCGCTTTCAGCCGCGGCTCGCGCCCGTCTCTGGATTCCGCGCTTTCAGCCGCGGCTCGCGCCCGTCTCTGGATTCCGCGCTTTCAGCCGCGGCTCGCGCCCGTCTCTGGGGTCCGCGCTTTCAGCCGCGGCTCGCGCCCGTCTCTGGGGTTCGCGCTTTTAGCCGCGGCTCGCGCCCGTCTCTGGAGTTCCTTTAAGCAGCGTTCTTAAACCCCTCTCCTCACGCCCCAGGAAACAAAGAGGGAAGGAAAATTCTCCTGCCTCTTCTGCAGGTGCAGGCTTTTCCCCGGACTCCCTCCCGGCTAGCTGTGGTGCACTAACCCCTTCAGGCTATGTTCAAGCCGCCAACCCCAGTCCTCTCCCTGCGCTCCGGCCTCAGCTCGCAGCCCCGCCCGCCCCGGCGGGTGAGCAGACAAGCCTCTCGGGCTGGTGAGTGCCGGTCGGCACCGATCCTCTGTGCGGGAATCTCCCCGCTTTGCCCTCCGCACCCGTTGCTGTGCACTCCTCCGCGGCTTCGAAGCTCCCCCCTCCGCCTCCCGCAGTCTCCGCCCGCGAAGGGGCTTCCTAGAGTGTGGAAACTTTTCCTCCTTCACAGCTCCCTCCCACTGGTGCAGGTGCCGTCCCTATTCTTTTGTCTCTGTTTTTTCTTTTGCCCTACCCAGGTACGTGGGGAGTTTCTTGCCTTTTGGGAGGTCTGAGGTCTTCTGCCAGCCTTCCGTAGGTGTTCTGTAGGAGTTGTTCCACGTGTAGATGTATTTCTGGTGTATCTGTGGGGAGGAAGGTGATCTCCGCGTCTTACTCTTCCGCCATCTTCCGCCTTCTCCTCCCCGTTCAGAGGCCTGAGCAGTGGGAGCTGCAGTCCTGACTCCAGCAGAGGCCTGAGGCCCAGTCGGTCCTCAGCACGGAGTGGCAGGATGGGCACTGGGGCTCTTTCAGCACCGTCTGCGGCCTCGGGTTGAGGCGCAGTAACCTCGGGAGCTGTAGCAGTCCGTTCACCGTAAAATTCCTACTCATTTGCAGCCTTTTCTGCAGACCTCGCCCTCCCTTTCCAGTCTCTTCAGGATCTGTGGAGATCACGAGCCTGAATTAATTTTTGAATGATGAATATGTCTCAGAGTTATAATGTTATTTTTGAATGTCAGTTAATTTAAATTTTTTTCTTTCAGACCAGAAACTAGAGAGCAGTATCCAAATAAATTTATTCAACGAGATGACACTGAAAGATTTTACATTCTGAACACACTATTCAACCTACCAGGTAGACTCATTCTATGCTTATATATTATATATTCTATGCTTATTCTATGCTTATATATACTGATGCTTTCCCTTCTTTCCATGATCGTTTGTCTTTGCGCAAGGACATAATGAAACAAATTTCATTATCTCACTTCTAGCTTATGAATATCTATTCTTCATTTTTCAGAGACCTACCTGTTGGCCTGCCTAGTAGATTTTTTTACTAATTGTTCCAGATATACCAGGTATGTATATACTATAATTTTCTTTTTCCAATTGATTTTTTAAAAAATTAATGTACAGGGTTTTAGAGAACTGGCCACTGCAGGTCTTTTCTGCTTTTCTGAAGTGAATTTAGTGCTAGTGAAAGATGCCACATTGCCAGCCTGAGAGATGGGACAGCACCAGCAGCTCCATGCAGGCTCTCACCTCCCACACGGCCCTCTCCTTGCCAGTGTGCTGCAGCCATGTTTGGAAGGGACCACTTCTGATTGGCTTCTCCTGGGAATGAAGACGGCCAGCAGAGGTGCTAATTGTGACAACTGAGTGGGAGGTTTGTGTGATGATTATCTGTCCAAGCAGAATTGCACTAAAACCCCCCAACTCATTTCACAGCAGCTACCCAGGAGCCATTCAGGGATGGTAATTTAGTTTCATTCCCAGGCCCAGCAAGATTAATTGAGTAGTAAATACTGTTTATCCTCCCTGAAGTAAAATTTTGCTTAAGTCTTGAAAAAGTTATCCTTTCCTTTCTAGGGAGAATTGTAAGTTCAGCCGTATGTGCCAGAGTTTGCAAACTTCTTATCCTCTTTAGGCCTTATCCACTTCAAGGCACTAAATTTGGTGGAGCACTAAGTCACTAAGATAAACAGAAAATAGACAATACCTTAGTACCTAGAGACAATGTCAGAAAAGTGAGGGTGGAGAGAACCTAAATTACCAATTTTAAATGTTTCTTTGATGGGAACCTGTTTCTTAAAAGTGATAAAGGACCTGATATTTTTGGAACTGGCCTTTTAGCTTCCATTCAGTATATTCTTCTACCACTTTGTATCTGTTCACAGTTATTGTATTCCATTGAACACTGTAGTCATCTCTGGTGGTCAAAATGGGTTTTCATTAGGGAGTAATTATTTTCCAAATTAGCCACACGGCCTTTATTATGTGACAATGGAACCTTTGGGTCCCCTGGGCAATGTTTGATATTCATTTTATTTACCCTCTTTTGGATTCCCTGTCATGTTCTTTTTATCTTTCTGTAGCTGTGAAACCGGATTTAAAGATGGGGACCTCTTCATGTCTTACCGGAGTATGTTCCAGGATGTAAGAGATGCGGTTGACTGGGTTCATTACAAGGTACCTAGGAGCTGCTTCTTCACCTGCTCACTGCCTGGCATGTGTTTTTTATGGTCTGACATTAACTTTCCAAGTGCAAATAGAGCAGAATTGTTCATCTGTTAAAAAAAGGGGGGGGGGTGGGATTTGCCGCTGGTGATAGCTGTCTAGAATACTTCTGTCCTTGTCTTTGGCTGTCCTGCTTACAGAGGTAATGCCGGTCTTTCCTCAGTGGTGGTGCTTGGCTTCTAGATCTTATTTCAGTTTGCATTTCCCAAACTTACTGGAAGAGATTTTAGCATTAGGATTATACTTACCATATCCTTTCAGGATGATTATGGTCCATTTGTTTTTTCCAAATACCTCCCACTTGGCCAATAACATTAACTAAGTAATATTATGTTTACATTTATTATAAATTATGCTGAATAAAATATGAAATGCCTTTTGATTTCTAGTTTAAAATAAAAATAGTTTTATATTTTAAATACATTTTGGAGGTGGAGTTGCAGCACATCACATCTGCCACTTTATCCTGGCCTTGTTTAGTTTATCTACTTTTCTGGAAATACTTAAGAAATGCATTTAGGCTGACAGTAGTCACAGTTTTTATAATAAACTTAAAAATTGATTTTGTTCTCTTCTTGCTTCCTTTTTTCTTTCTCTAGGGTTCCCTTAAGGAAAAGACAGTTGAAAATCTTGAGAAGTATGTAGTCAAAGATGTAAGTAATAAAGGGAAAAATAGATCTGCATGATAGCTTCCTTTACCTATTAGGGAAATTAATAACAAGCTTATTTATAATGAAGTGGACAAGAGAAGATATTTCTCTGTCGTGGCAGTTTAACACACTCCGAGTATAATCACCAAGAGTTTTCAGCCAGAGCATGGGTTTTAGTTTTTCTTGTTTGTTATTAGGCAAGAAGACCCAGTATTTCATTTGTCCTTTTAGCTCTAATTCCAATAACAGCAGCTAGAGTGGTTACTTTGCGCACATCACTGTGCTAAGTGATTACATTCATTATCCCATTTAATCTTCCATATAACTCTGAGTTAGTTACTGTTACCTCTGCTTTATAGATGAAGAAACTGGGGACTTAAATAACTTGCCCAAGTTCATACAGTGAATAAGTAGTAAAGCCAAAGTCACACCTAAATGTATCCTGAATCATAACCACAGCGCTAGATCATCTAAAAAATGTACATATGGGGCTTCCCTGGTAGCGCAGTGGTTGAGAGTCCGCCTGCCGATGCAGGGGATGCGGGTTCGTGCCCCGGTCCGGGAAGATCCCACATGCCGCGGAGCGGCTGGGCCTGTGAGCCATGGCCGCTGAGCCTGCGCATCCGGAGCCTGTGTTCCGCAACGGGAGAGGCCACAGCAGTGAGAGGCCCGTGTACTGCAAAAAAAACCCAAAAAAACAAAAAAAAAAACCCACCATATATGTGACTATTATTTAAATTGTCTTTAACCTATAAACAGGGAATAATGAGGAAAGCTTTAAAATACTTCAAGTGACATTAGTGGAAAACCTAATAAAAATTTTAAATATCTGTAGTTTAGTTAAAAGCATTGTGCCAATGTTAATTTCTTAGTTTTGATCATTATGCTGGGGTTAAGATGTTAATATTAAGGGAAGCTGGATAAAGAATATATAGAAACCCTCTGTACTATTTTCACAACTTTTCTGTAAGTCTGAAATTATTTCAAAATAAAAAGTACACACAGACACACACAGCACTGAGATGAGATACTTCTTCCTTTTCTTACAGAGTAAAAGTAGAATGCAATTATTTTCTCAAAGTTCTTTGGTAAAGATTTCTTATTGTTTTCATTCTTTGTACCTCCTATTTCCCGTCCACTCCCACTCCCATGATTGTTGTTTCAAGAAAGAACACTGAGGGGTTCAGGAGGATTTAAGTGAAGGAAGCTATTTACTGTGAGAGAAGGAAAGGCTGTTTTTCTTGTCACATCAGGAGTTAGAATTTCCTCATGTATCTGCAGGTGGCTCTGGACATTTCTAGGTTGCTTCATGACACATCATGTCACTTCTGCAAGGTATTTCATAAAATAAAAGTATATACAGTGAAGCCATATCTAATACTCTCCATAGAGTATTTAGCTGATGATGTTTAAAAATCAGCTTCTCCTCATCTCTCACACACTTAATTCACTAACTTTTAGAGATTACAAGGTAATTTAAACTCTTTCCTGAGGCAGACATAATGAGGAAGTTAGAGATATGTTTTTAATAGGCATATAATCATTTATATATTTTATATATAAATCTATTATATATACACCATGTATACACTACATACATGATACTTAACTCATGCATAGTGACAGTGTGGTCTTCTAAATGCAAAATTCTGAAACCAACCAACCAACCATCCCTCCCTTAAAGGGCATCCCCTATTCCTATTTCAGTGGACAAAAGTCCAGTGTCTAACTACTCCACAGTGTAAATGAATATATACACATGGTCCCCAACTTAAGATTTTTTGACTTTACGATGGTGTGAAAGCAATACACATTCAGTAGAAACTGTATGTGGAATTTTGAATTTTGATCTTTTCCCAGGCTAGTGATATGCCCTACGATACTCTCGTGATGCTGGGCAGCAGCAGTGAGCTACAGCTCCCAGTCAGCCATGCGATCACGGGGGTAGACAACTGGTAACATCCGTTCTACTCTTCACTTTCAGTACACTATTCAATAAATTACATGAGATATTCAACCACTTTATTATAAAATAGGCTTTGTGTTCGATGATTTTGCCCAACTGTAGGCCAGTGTATGTTCTCAGCACGTTTAAGGTAGGCTTGGCTAGCTGTCATGTTTGGTGTATTATCGGGACATAACCCCAACATAAGTGGAGGAATATCTGTGTGTTTTAGTGTTTCGCTCATCATCATAATTATATTTCAGGGAAAACTGCCTTTGCTTCTAAGCCGGATGAAGGAAGTAGGGAAAGTATTTCTTGCCACCAACAGTGACTATAAATACACAGATGTAAGTGCTTAATATTCATATTTGTTTATTTATACAAAGGAATTATTTTGGACTAAAGAACTGCGACTATAATGAGGAAGATAGTTTACTAAGTGAGGGTATTTTATTGCCATTTCATTTTGAAAGCAGAATGAAAAAAGCAAAAATATATAGCATACATCAGAGCGGTTCTCAAATTTTTCTAAATATTTCTTTTGACTATTTTCCCTCATTACAATTGGCTACTTGAAGGTTTTCTCTTAGGGGTTATTTAAAACATTTGCGCTGATTAAAATGTCTTCGTTGTCTCTTTGTGCTTCATTTCTAAAATTTGAGAAGTTACACCCTTTATTATTGCACATGTGTACATATGTGCCCTCCCTGCTGTTGGGAGCCAGACAGAAATAGATGGTGCTAAGGTGTTTTGACTCTTAGCCATCAAAATTTACTACCTCTTAACTTAAAAAAATTTTTTGCCATGATTAAAGCATATAGAAAAGATGATTTAACTCCTTATCATGTTACTTTTGCTAAGACAGTTACAAGTTCCCAGTACTAGCAGGAAGCTCAGCACTCCCCAATCCTCTTTATGTAAAATGTTGATTTAGAAATTTGGTGATTTGGAGTAAGCAAGTAAGTTGGCTTGGTTGGTCTAGGAACAGTAGTAAGAGGGCCAAGGTATATTATTTCCATGTGAGTCATTAGTTATCTCTACACCCTTATCTCAGATACCCTTTACCTCCAAATACGTGTTCCAGTCCTCTAGGAGAACTGGATAGGAATATATGGATGTGAATCTGTACAAAAAAATCTAGAAGTCTGTGTTCTACTGAGAATGTCAGAAGCTTGCGTTTGTTTGCTATGATGAAGCATTCATTTCTGGCTTCTTCCACTGCCATGATTTCATAAACTTTAGAGGGAACAAGAATGTGATGAATCTTGTATTGAAAAAGACATGTCTTATAAAAAGCTTGTGTGTGATTTATTTAGGTGTCATATATCTCTCGCAGAAGTAGTATATGGACCTTATGTTGTATTTTTTTTTTTTTCCAGAAAATTATGACTTACCTGTTTGATTTCCCACATGGCCCCAAGGTACTCTATGTAACTTAACAGACTGTTGCTTTAGTAACAATGAATGCATTTAATATCCTGGAATGTTGAGGGTAAGGAATTGGTCAGGAGCCATCCAGAAATCTTCATTAATATTAGAAGTAATGGGCTTCCCTGGTGGCGCAGTGGTTAAGAATCCGCCTGCCAATGCAGGGGACACAGGTTTGAGCCCTGGTCTGGGAAGATCCCACATGCCGAGGAGCAGCTAAGCCTACTCACAACTACTGAGCCTGCACTCTAGAGCCCGTGTGCCACAACTACTGAAGCCCGCGCACCTAGAGCCCATGCTCCGCAACAAGAGAAGCCACGGCAATGAGAAGCCCGTGCACCACAGCGAAGAGTAGCCCCCTCTTCCTGCCACTAGAGAAAGCCTGTGCACAGCACCGAAGACCCAGTGCAGCCAAAAATCAATAAATATTTTTTAAAAAAAGGTAGTAATGCCAGGAGTTAGTGTAATTTAAAGTTGCTAGCAGTTTGAAAACTTAGTAGACAGAAATAAGAAAGATTCATGTGGTATTTAATAGGATGAGATCAGAATAATTTTTTTAAATTTTTTATTTATTTATTTATGGCTGTGTTGGGTCTTCATTTCTGTGCGAGGGCTTTCTCTAGTTGGGGCAAGTGGGGGCCACTCTTCACCGCGGTGTGCGGACCTCTCACTATCACGGCCTCTCGTTGCAGAGCACAGGCTCCAGACACGCAGGCTCAGTAATTGTGGCTCACGGGCCTAGTTGCTCCGCGGCATGTGGGATCTTCCCGGACCAGGGCTCGAATCCGTGTCCCCTGCACTGGCAGGCAGATTCTCAACCACTGCGCCACCAGGGAAGCCCCAGAATAATTTTATGCCCAAGAAATTCTATACAGAATTGTTACATTTGTGTGTCAAATAAAGGAATTTTCAGGTTGAAGAAGATAATGTAATTAAAAGAAACAGAGAAAATGTATATATTCTTGCCAACGTCTAGATTCTGCTGTTAGTTATTGCTGAGTTCTGTGCCAAAAGAACAGCTAACCTTGATATTTAGCAGAGAAGTCTTCATTCCTGTAGTATGGCCATATTTAGATTTAAGGAATACTCGTTGCGATTTAGTCACTAGGCTTCTTTGAATAAATGTCATAAATAACTGTTTTGAGATCACCTAAAAGCAGAGTAATGCAGTGCTCTTTGGCTTGACCTTAAAAGGTTAATGCCATGGTTCCAGTTCAGGATGGAAGTAATGTTAATGGGCATCCCTTCTACATTAGTGCTGATTAGCCTGTCATATAAGCCAAAGACCAGTGTGTACCTGGAACCATCATTCTGAGAACATAACTGATGAAATCTGCTAATAATAGTTCCACGTCACGTTGTATACTTCAGTTCTGATGCTAATCTGCCTCTTTCTTAATCTGTCTCGTACATATTTGTTTTGCAACTCTCCTTAGCCCCTTTGAGCCTCTTATAGCCCATTTTTAGAGTGTGAGCACTTTCTTTCATACATTATATTGCTTGAAATAAATTGATAAGTAGGTGAAACGATTTAAAATATAGTGGTTAGAGTCATTATTTATATTTTTACTTTGCCTGCTTCCAAAAGGATGTGGCTTATAATAAGCCACAATATGTTTTTAATAGTGGGATTTTCTGGTTATACTTAGTATTTCTACATTCCTTTCGTCTGATTGAGATGAAACATGAGTGCTTTAAGGTTAGGAGTGATGTTTCGGCTTTTGCTGTTTCTCCCTTATCAGCCTGGGAGCTCCCACCGACCATGGCAGTCCTACTTTGACCTCATCTTGGTGGACGCACGGAAACCACTCTTTTTTGGAGAAGGCACAGTACTGCGTCAGGTGGATACTGTAAGTTGAGAGGAAGGTGTATCTGTGAGCAATTACCCTTAATGTTTCTCCTTTCCCCACTCCTACTCTCCCTACGGAAACAGGTATTTTTAACTTATTAGCCATATCTCTCTTTTGAAGTTTTTTGGTCTTAATCGATATAGCAGAATAATTCAAATGAATATAATTCAAAAGTGACATTCATTTGGCTGCCTAGCCAAGTAGCATTTTGGGTGGAGATTGTGATAGAAGGATAAAGCATTACGAAGTTCCTATTCTTTTCTCACAGAAAACTGGCAAGCTGAAGATTGGTACCTACACGGGCCCCTTGCAGCATGGCATTGTCTACTCTGGGGGTGAGTCACAGACTTCCCTTTATTTAGTGTAAGTCTTTGCTCAGACCTTTGCTGAGACCTGAAAGCTTTGGTGTCCTCCTGGCACAGTGCCACATATACTCTTTAGAATTCTAAAGATACCGTCTCCTGATGGTAAACACTTCAATCACCTACTAATACAATAGGAGTCAGGGAGAAAGGTTTTGAGAAGTGGTCAGTATGTCCTAGTGAACCTTTGATTTTCACTAAAAGGATCAGTTTTTTCCAATCCTCCTTTTGCCTATTTGAGGCATTTTCTCAGTGTCTGGAATCATGTCGGGTGGTTCCCAAGGGGTCCTCTAGGGGTTTTTAGGAGCCTTGTGGACACAGATGTGTGTTTTGTTGGAATGAAAAGCAGTGGAACAAAGCCAACCTAATGGCAGATCTGTGATGAGAAATGGCAGTGGTACTTTGAAGGGTTATGCCCCCTAAAGCTGAGACGTGTAGTTTTGTTGCTCTTGCGTTTGGTGATCAAGAGCTCTGGTGAGCACAGTGGAGCTAAAGGCCTTGTCTTAGGGGCACTAAAAAGGTTGATGAAAAAAGACAATGGTGAGTCTTTATCTTTAAGAAAGGTGCACCCTTTTAGTGTGTTCCTCACATAGTTAAAAGAATAAAATTAATTGTATTTAATGGTTATGGTACTTGGAACACTGGTTTTTAATATGGAGACATTTATTGTTTTCTCATTGTTCGTTCCATTGTTTCAGGTTCATCTGATACAATCTGTGATCTGTTGGGAGCCAAGGGCAAAGACATTTTATATATTGGAGATCACATTTTTGGGGACATTTTAAAATCAAAGAAACGGCAAGGGTGGCGAACTTTTTTGGTGATTCCTGAACTTGCACAGGAGCTGCATGTCTGGACTGATAAGAGTTGTAAGGAGCCATTATTCTTACTTTATAAATCTTTGATGTAGCTAGTTTATATCTGAACGGCCAGCTATGAATCAGTCCTCTTTGATGAACCATTACTTTGTATGCAGGGGGTCAGACAGAGGTGGTCAAAAGATGGGCCCTTATATTTGGATACCTCCTTCTCATAGAGCCAGATATTTCACAGAAGCCCAGAATTTTGAGGTTATCTTGTTCAGCCTTCTTCTTGAATCCCTTTAAAGTTTAGAATATTACTGGTCTGAGTTACGTTACAGTAGCAACTGAAAGTGAACTCTGCTTACCTCTGTAGTCCCTTATTTGTTCAATCATGCCTGCTAGTTCCAGTCTCTCTGCTACCAGCTCATGTCTGTGATTCTGGGGCATTGATGGCTCTGAGTGCTGATCACCTGGTATTTATTTGCTCTTCTGAGAAGTAGAGAATGAGGCACTCTCTGAACTGAGCTATACTCTGCACTGAATTGAGCTTTGACCCTAGTTATGTAAAGATGTTTGACACACACAAGTTCTCCAGCCAGTCCTAGCTAGCATCACTCACAGCGTGGTGGAAGGTCCTGCCTCTGGAAACTCAGCCTGCCTCAGGTAGTGACCCTGGCTCCCCCACTTACTATCTTCAGCCCTCAGGCAGGTTACTGAAACACCCTGTGCCTTAGTATCCTCATATGTGAAAGAGGGTAACACCTACTCTCATAAAGCTGCCTGCATAAAGGAGATAGAAGTAACAGCCTTTCTCAACCGAGGCTCCTCATCTGAACCACAGAACAGACAAAATGATTTGAATGACTCTCGTTCTCCCAAAGATGGTAGATAAAGAAGATTTGTTATATACAGTGGCTACATCATGGCTTGATTCTCGCTGGGGAACCCAGGTTGAGAAGGGCTAGAACACACAGAAAGCGTGCAGCGTATAGTGGCTGTTGCTATTGTTTGTACTTCTTGGTGGGATTTTTCTGGCTAGCCTTTCATCTACATTTTCAACTTTCTACCTACAGAATTTTAGAAATCTAGTTGATTTGGTTCTGTTTTCTGGACTTGTGACTTATGCTTTTATCTAAAGATGGAACTGTTAACACTTGCTTTGCTGACACACCTGAGATGGGGTATGAATTGGCACTTTATAAGCTCAGAATCAGCATCCAGTTAGGAAAGTTGTAGGTAGGGGGTGGTTTTAAGTAGGAGGAAATGCTGGCGTCATCTGCTGCCAGATTCCAAGCAGTGTCGGTGGGTTTTCCCGAAGGTGGGGGAAGGAAGTCATTTTACACACTCACCTATAGCTTTACTTTTCAGTCATATCTGCAGCCTTTTACTTTAGTTTTAGCAACAGTTAAAACTAGATGATTTTTGTTTTACTTAAAACATTTTCCTTTTTCTTCCAAACTTTAGCACTTTTCGAAGAGCTTCAGAGCCTGGATATTTTCTTGGCTGAACTCTACAAGTAAGTTTCCTAACCCTAAAAATTTCTTCCCTAAAAACCATCTGCCTCTTCAGGAGTCACTTAGATGTAAGAGACGTCCTTTCTGGAGATTTTCACTGGATTTTTCTTGTCTCCAGGCACCTTGACAGCAGCAGCAATGAGCGCCCAGACATTAGCTCCATCCAGAGACGTATTAAGGTATCCAAATGGGATTTGGGAGAAAACTTCGAAAATAAACTTTAAGTGATTTCTGTATTTCTGATATTATACAGGGAGTGGCACATAGCCAGTGTTCAGTAAATATTTATCGAATGAGCTGAGCCTTAATCTTGTTCTTTGCTTTAGAAAGTAACTCATGACATGGACATGTGCTACGGGATGATGGGAAGCCTGTTTCGCAGTGGCTCCCGGCAGACCCTCTTTGCCAGTCAGGTGATGCGCTATGCTGATCTCTATGCAGCATCGTTCATTAATCTGCTGTATTACCCGTTCAGCTACCTCTTCAGAGCTGCCCACGTCTTGGTGAGTTATATAGCCTAAGGCTACTATTTGCAGTTAAGATAACGCTGTTAAGGCCAAGATCTGCCACTAGCTATCTGGCATGGCACAGGAAAGTTTAGATCATTTCTAATGTGCAAAGCCCAGAGCCAGGTTACATGGTTGCACAAAAAGGAGTTTTTGAGAAAGTATGAGCAAGATAGAATGTTACAGAGCTTAATTTTACTTTGAAAACTACTTGGTTTAAAAGTTGTTTGAATGGTAAAGACTTTCCTCTATTATTAGTGCTATATGAGAGGTGTAGTTTTCCAATACTGACCTATATTTCAAGACTTTTTTGCTGTGAAATAGGAAATAATAATCTCTTCTCTCCCATCTTATCCAGTTTCAGGCTATATTATACAATGTGGGCACAGTTTTGAGTGGGAGAGAAAAGAGGATAGGCAGCTTTAGGAAGTTCTAGGAAGATACTTCAGTATCTGAATTGGCTTGGCCTCTGGTCCATTATAGGTGCTTCTGTACAGCCATCTAACAAAGGCAGAGGGATTAGGATCTGGGAGACAGCTGTTTTGTTCTGCCTGCTTTCTGAACCTCTGACTTTGTTGTAGATGCCTCATGAGTCAACAGTGGAACACACACATGTAGATATCAATGAGATGGAGTCACCTCTTGCAACCCGGAACCGTACATCAGTGGATTTCAAAGATACCGACTACAAACGTCACCAGTTGACACGGTCGATTAGTGAGATTAAGCCCCCTAACCTCTTTCCACTGGCCCCCCAGGAAATTACACACTGCCATGATGAAGATGATGATGAAGAGGAAGAGGAGGAAGAGGAAGAATGAGGAGGAAAAGCAAAACTCTGAGCACCCATTAAACAAGTTCTGGCAGGACTCCCAGGAGTAAAGGATGTCCCTGTGGGGGGTGGGGGGCTCCATCAAAGGTACATCCGGAAAGTTTCTGAAGACTTTACAATACTCTAATCGTAGGGGGTCCTTGTTTTAGTTTTGTGTGTCTGCACTCTTCGCAGATGGTTCAGAATTGTAATGGAGTCTGTACTGGAGGAAAGTAAGGGTAAAGCTGGGCTGAACTGCATGCAGCTGGCTCCATCGTGGCTTGTGACACTGTTGCCTTGTCTTGTTTCATCATCAGTTTGTCATAGTGTATCCAGGTACACTAAGGGTGGTGAAGGGTCTCAGAGTGGAGCAAGGAAGACAATGGGAAGAGGTGATCCAAAAATGTTGTTATGGTACAAATTGTGCTCTTATTCCAAAATCCATCTTTTTCAGTGCATTGCATAAGTATTGTATATCAGTGGAGAAATATATTATTTCCATTATCAAATGTAGTCTTCTGTTAAGGTCAAGGTTCCTTTACAAGCTTTTGTAAGTGTCCTCAGTGACTCCAGTAAGGCTGCTGTCAGTGGCTTAGCAGATGTGTTCTCTACTTGCTGTAGGTAGGGCTGGTCTGGAATGGACTGCAGCAATTTCATTTTGAGGCAGAAGTCTTCATCCACTTCGACATGTTTTTGATTGACAGCAAAAATGTTTATTATCCAAAAACACAGTCTTTTTCTCATCTGGGCTAAATCTATAGAAAGAATTCAGCTGAAAGAGGACAAAGGATCAAGCCACCTGAAAAGAAGAGAACCTCCTTCTTATATTACACCATAACGGAGTAAAATTCATTAGTGTGGGCCATATAGTGTGGCTCATGCCACCCCATTCCAGCCTTCTGTATCCTCTTGCTGTATTTCAAATTCAAGCATAAGAGGGTGGGAAGAGGGCTCTGTAAGCCAGAACCTTTACAAAAAACAGGGCACAATCAACGTGGATAAATTCACTTCAGAATCCCAAGTGAAATCACTTCTTGTTGTTCAGAACAAGAATGGATCATCACTGTATACTTTAAGGTGGTATAACTGCCTCACCGGAACAGTGAAAGTTGTTACAACATTTTTCACAGTGGTGTAGACTCTTACTTTAACCTTCATATGTTTCTTCCATTCTTCCTGTCATTTGTCAACACGGGAGGGTAGATTAGCTGCTCTAGAAGTCAATAAAGTATAATATTTCTAATACTGACTTTGACCCCTTCCTGTAGCACAACTATAGTAACTGCTAGTCTTCAAGTGGGTTTAGGTTTTTTTTTTGTTGTTTTCTTTTAATTAATTATTTGTTTTTGGCTGTGTTGGGTCTTTGTTGCTGCACACGGGCTTTCTATAGTTGCGGTGAGCCGGGGCTACTCTTTGTTGCAGTGCGCAGGCCTCTCACTGAGGTGGCTTCTCTTGTTATGGAGCACAGGCTCAGTAGTTGTGGCACACGGGCTCAGTAGTTGTGGCTCGCAGGCTCAGTAGTTGTGGCGCATGGGCTTAGTTGCTCCGTGGCATGTGGGATCTTCCTGGACCAGGGCTCGAACCCGTGATGACCCCTGCAGTGGCAGGCAGATTCTTAACCTCTGCGCCACCAGGGAGGTCCGTGGGTTTAGGTTTGACTTAGTGATACCAATTTGACTTTCTCTTAAAGGAAATATAGTCTAGCATGATTAATGGCTAAATTTATAGCACTTAAATAGGCCTCAGTTTTTTCATGGAAAGTTTTTTGGTACAGGACTACGAGGTGAGGCTTTTTTTTTTCCCTTTTTTTAAAAATCATTTTATAGGTAGGGAACACAGCTCAGTAACTTAGCCAAGGCCGTATTACATCACCACTTTGAATGTGTAGGGCTTTACACTGTCACATCAAGACATGTACATTCTGTTATCCGTTAGGAATTTATGCTACTTTTAAAGTGTTAGGTTAGAAATGCTATTGCAGGGACTTCCCTGGCGGTGCAGTGGTTAAGAACCTGCCTGCCAGTGCACGGGTCATGGGTTTGATCACTGGTCCGGGAAGATCCCACATGCCATGGAGCAGCTAAGCTCATGCGCCACAACTACTGAGCCTGCACTTGCCTAGAGCCCGTGCTCTGCAACAAGAGAAGCCACTGCAATGAGAAGCCTGCACACCGCAATGAAGAGTAGCCCCTACTCAACACAACTAGAGAAAGCCCGCGTGCAGCAACAAAGACCCAACGCAGCCAAAATGAATAAATAAATAAAATAGGCAAAGTATATAAATAGAAAAGAAAAAAAAAGAAATTGTTATAGCAATTAGATATTGCTCCTGTTTTAAATTTTAGCAAATATGTTTGTGATCACCCCAGCTATTAATTATTCTCATTCAAGATGGAGATGCTGCCCAGTTTGACACTGTCTTCAGTGTTCCCAAAGCCAAATAATATCTGAGTGACTTATTACAACTACGTGGCTAATTTAATAGTACCTTTAAATATCTCCCCTGTTAGAGCAAGGCCCAACATGATCACATTGCTTTAATTTACCACCCCTTTTGTTTTGTTTTGTTCACATAAGATCTTATCTAAGAGTTTCTTTTCAACTAGATGAGTCTCTGGTAGTGGGTCCAAAGATTGAGAAGTGAAAAGCACACACCTGGAATAAGAATTCCACTACTGGTTACAGCTTTCTTTAGGACCACCAAAATATACTTTAAAGAGCTAGGATTCCATAGGAGTCTAAGGCCCAGAGCAGAGCCTTTGCTTCCCTGCATATTACTCCTGTTAGAAGAGTGCTGGGAAGTAAGTGGTCCTTGGGCAGGGACTCAGAGCAGCTGTAACTGGACTTGTTAAAACATGAATATGAGTTTCTCTCTGTTGCTAATAATTAAGGAAGCGAAACATAAAATTATAATTTTCCGTTAAAAAAAAAAACCCTAAGGTGTTTAGACTGAGAGGAAGCTCTCCCAACTCTTTTCAGAACTTCCTTCCTGGGTATTTGGAAAACACCACTTAGTTTCAGACTTTGTGAGGCCCCCTGGCACCCTAGTATATCCAGCAGCGGTCAGAGGCACAGCAGACCACAGCCCAGCCTCTGCAAGAGGCCTTGTCCTGTGCATTCCTCTCTACAGAGATGGCCAGGTAAAGCTCAGATGGTGTATTTTAGAAAAGTTACTGAAAGCCAAGAAAGTTTAGTGTTCTGTTCAGACCTTAAATTTCCTACCATAAGCTCTGTTGAGACCTAAAATAAGAAAACAAGCCCTTCAAGATACCCTTTCTAAGATGCTTTTAGAAAAAGTGGGTCTTAACAGAAAAACTTAGAGCTACAAATCCTTTAGACATGATAGTATTGTTTTTAAGCAACCACTTTAAAAAGCCACTTGCACTGACATGTCAGATTTAAAAGTACTTTGTCCATGTTTAGATATTCCTAAATCAGATTTATTTATTTAAGAAATATTTTGTCAGCAACTTTAAAGCCCTGCAGTTTTTCCAAGGCTGCCAGAGCATTTAAAAATACTCTGCTTATTCACCACAAATAGCCTGAGACAAACAACTGCATATCTAAGTCTGCATTAAGAGTAGGAGCCTTGTCCACATTCCGTGTTATGGAAACTATTTAACCTTTCTTTGATGGTGGGAAAAATGGTAACTATGATCTAGCTATTGCCATACACTTAATCCCAGATCCTCAGTTCAGCAGTTTACGTCTCAATACTTAGGTTTCTCATGACATTCTTTCTTGGTGACTAGAGCATAGAGCTATTCTTAAAGTTTTTCCTCAAATGGAACAATTTCAAATGATACACAGCTTTGGGAGGCCCTGAGAATGAAATCTAGACCATGGAGCTACCTGAGCAGCCTTGAAAAAAAGGACCGGTGCACAGCCACCAGAGAGCAGGGAGGACGTGCACATGCACAGCAGCCGGGACGCAGAGCCGGTGACTTCCAGGAATCCACGTCGTCCCATCTCACACCTCCACGAACGGAGAAGGGGCACTGCACGCTGTTCTCACAGCTGAGCACGTAGGAATAGCAGAAAGCAAGTCATCTACGGAGAGAATGCATTGGTTTACAGAATGAACAAGGCAGCTTTTCTGTTTAACCCGACAATCTCAACCATTTCTCCCCTGGCCTGAGACACGATGTCTTCATCCCAAGTCCACAACTATCTGACTTGTTCCCACAAAGGTATGCAGTAAAATATAAACAATAGTTTAAGTCCCTCTAAAGAGCTTTAACAGAAAAAAGTACTCCCGACTGAACACGCAACACCTCACCTCAAGCTTGTCGACTCTTACTGCAAGTGTAAGTAATCTATTTTCTAATTTAAAATGACAGAAGTTTTTGGTCTGGTCCCTTTATGTTCCTTTCTATAAAATACCTTTGCTCCATTTTATTACTAGAAAAGAAATGGGTTAGACAGATTGGTTCGTGAGTCAAATTAGGTACAAATATTCACCCAGATGCGCTGCCTCTCCCATCGTGCTCTTCCCAAAGCCATGTCTGGCCAGGGCTATAGATGAGGCCTGGAGAGTCTAGGCCAAGATAAACCTCATCATACACACTGGAGCCCAAGCAGCTGAGTGCACGCACAGTCTTCACACGAAAGACAGCAATAGTCCTTCCAAGTCTCACAAGTTCCTGAGATACTTGGCAAGAGGACTTGTCACGCAAACCTTCCCACCACTGAAAAATGTTTATTAAATGTCCAGTCTTTGAGAGACGGTTTGTACCAAAGGTAATCTTTAACTTGTGGGTATACATATTTTGAAGCAAGTAACTTCATTTTTGGACCCACTGCCCTCAAGTCAAGGATGTAGCAGAATTGTGGCAAGGAAGCTGGCTTCATCTAAAATTCCTGCCATGTGTTGGCTACTGTGAGTGCTTCACAATCGCTCCTACCCTAGCAGGAAAAGCACTCTGACAAAGAATTCCTGTAACCGATTCCCCCTTGCGTCCTTAGGCCTCACAATCATCTACCGGGGGAGATAGCATGCCACCAGAATGTCACAGAGAGGCACTATAACCACTGCTTTGTTCTGGGGCTTTTTGAAAAAGCAGAGATATGAGGACCTCAGGGAAAAAGATAAAACAATCATACAAAGAAGCCACATGTTTACTAGCCATCTCATGTAATTCAGCTTTTTGGCTTTAATAAGAAATCATCTCTCTATTAAACTGAATTACCTTCAAAAAGTGTGCTTTCAGAAATCAACTCCAGGCTACAAAAAGGTCGTTCAGTTTGTACCAGTCATTTTCTCTACAAGACCGTCTGATCACTATCTGTGTCCTCAGAAGTGCTGAGTCGAGAAGAGCCGCTGGGGAGCATAATCTGTTAGACGGAATAGAAACCCCAGAGCTTTTATCATGATACAGCTGAGAAATGAACTGACATGTGGGCAACCCCATGGATGCAGAGGGAAGGCTTAGGCAAATCCCATCTTCACAATAGGAAAAATCACCTTTATTTCCCTTGGAGAGTTTCCTGATTTGAGCTCAGGACTCATCTAGACAAAGTGAGTAAAGCAGGAAAAACTAATAAGCACAGCAGCCAACTGGGAGGAGACGTGCTAGAGAGAGAATTCCTTTCCCGGCACTGCGTGCTGCTTTCCGCTCTGCTTCTAACAGGCTCCCAAGAAGATAATACTTCACTGGAATGTAATCTACCTTGTTCCACTTTCGAGAAATTGGGGGTGATGACTGGGGAGGTGGGAGCACTGGTTAGGTCAGGAAGTGTCTCAGCCCGTCTTGTCAGCAGTCCTTCACTGAAATGTCTCCATCCACAGGACTAGTGTAAGTAAAACAGACCGAGAACATCATGGTTAAAACAGTATGGTAGGAAAAACAAGGGACCAGTCATCAAGAGGCTCAATTCTCAGAAGAATGTAAAACAGAGACTAAGAGTGGAGGGAAGAAGGATTCCAAAAGAATGTGGTCTAGGAATAGATCACAGAGGGGCCATGAACCTCGACCGGAAGATCTTCAGAGTCTGGTCACATGAGTGAGGAGGGTAGAAGGAATAGAAGGGACAATGGAAGAGGATGTGGCTTATTAGGGAACGTGGGAGGCCCACTGAATCCTGAAGAGCATCTGACCATGACTCACCACACTCAATGCCCAGTGTTTTTAACTTGAGGGTGGACCATCTGTGCCTGCTGCAACCATTCTCCTAGGCTTCCCATCGCAGAGGAGGATCTGCAGAGCCATTTTCATCTTTAAGAGCCAATTGAGAGGCTTGAGTGAGGCCTCTGGTCTTGCCTAGGAAAAAACAGCTTAGAGATTTGCCAGCTGAAGTGTGTGTTATTAGTGACTGAGTGGCAAATGTCTGGGGCAGTTTGAGTGGATAGCCCCAGTATCTTTATCTAAAATGAACTGATGGGGGACAGATTACAATCCTCGAAAAAGAGAACACACCCCTGGCATTGGCTGTACCAGGCTGGAAGTCGGAGGCTCAGTTCTAGCACCCGCTTCCCTTTTAACATAAGACTTGGTGGTGTACGCTCTGCTGTGTTGCCATGCCGACCACCAATCCCAGCTTTCCCACCAGGCAGGGGACCGAGGTCAGTGTTGCACAGGTGACAGGGGAAAGAGGGAACACACATTCGCTAGAAGGGTGAACAGAAATCATTTATCTAAACAGAATAGAAATGAACAAAAACCTTTTAAAACAATCACAAAATTTACAAATAAATTGATACAAAATAAATAGGAGAGATTGTAAATCTACAACATCATTTGAATTATAAAATGCATTCATTATGACAATCAGCTCACGAAACCTATACATGTCATTTGTGCTTATTTAGGTTTATATACACAGCTCTGGATACTGTGTTCAGAAAACTTCACTGCTACAAAGCATGAAATGTACACTATGATACAGTGAGTAAAGGCTAAGGAGGATGGAAATCGGACTCAAAGCAGGGTCTTATTTGAGGCGCCAAGGCAGTGTTGGCATTGGGCCTCAAAACCAAGAAAAGGCATATTAGAAGCCCAGGTGGGCAGGCAGCTTCCATGGTCCAGAGAGATGGATTCTGCAGTCCAAGGTGGGAGTTAGAGACCATCACTGTTGTGGGACCAGGCCACCAACCTGGCTTGGGAGTGTGGGAGTGAGGAAGGAGGCTGTGGCCTCACAGCCACGTTGTACCATTACCCAGAGAATAGACCCAGTCACCAGGAAACCACCTCTAAAGTATTTCACGCAGGTACTTGAGAGGCCCTGCCGTGAAGTAAAGACCTGCCTCCATCCTCATCTCAAACACCTGCCATCAGGAATAGAGGTGGGCCCAACTCAAACACCTGCCATCAGGAATAGAGGTGGGCCCCATAACAGGGGCCGGGACACTAGGACCAGCGTAAGAGCAGCAACCTGTTTAAGACAAAAGCAAAACCGCTCCTTCTCACCCACTTTAAAAGACAACAGAACCCTAGGCTCCATGGATGAGGGGCTCCAGAACAGATCTCATCTTAGTCATAGACGATGTACTAACAGTAGAGGCATATGTACATAATAAATAATAATATAAAATAAAGCATATACATTTGTGGACTTAAAAGGACTCCAGAAACAAAGTCAACGGACTGACACACTCCACCTTCACAGTAGACTTTAGACACGGGGAGTAATGAATCAGGAGCGAGGCTGGGGCTCTCTGGGGAACAAGAGTCCTGAGGCCTTACTTTTCTCCCTCTCCCTTCTGCTCTGGGAGCCTGAAACCAGCTGTTTATATCCAAGGGGCCTGGGTCTCCAACAAAAACGGCAGGCACTCAAGGCCCACCAGGTCCATTTGATAGTTCTCTCCAGGGTGAGTCTGAAGAGGAAGCTGGCCCCAAAAGAAATCACTTCTCGAGTGAATCCATGTTGGTCAGATGTGGGCAAATGCTGGAAGATACCCTGCCAAGTGAGGCAAAACAATACTCCCAGTCATTCTTCCAATTCGTTTATGTTTAACACCCAGTGGGTATGGAAACTTGAAAATGTACTCACTCAAGTCTTATAGTACGTGTTGGCTCTGTGTACATATAAACCTCGGCATACAAACACCTAGAACTTTACTCTCTTGCCATTTAGAACCTTTGTTTCCATGTTGCTCCAAGTACAGCCTGATACTTAAAACAATTCTTCTGAGATGACCTCAGTGGCTCTAACCCATACAGTGAGAAAGCTTACTTGAGCCGAGACAACCGCAAAGGTCTGAAGAGCAAAGAAGGTCCCCAGCCCAGGACAGTGGGAGGAAAGCTGCTCTGAGCTCTGCAGCTGCTGTGAACTGCCATCTTCCTCCTGTCCTTAGGGCTGACCAGGGGCTCTGGCATCTTCAGGCAGGGCAGAAGGAGAAGCAGCACGTAAGCACTCCCTGCAGGAAGGGTGCCCACGCGTGCCGGAGGAGGAAGGCCCACTGCCACAGCCTTGAGCAAGCTTGGTGCGGGTGCCCCACACATCCGCAAACCGAGGCAAATGAACAAACATCATCCTAGAACCCTCCGAACTCATCTCTCCTATCAGCCCACGCAAATACAAAAGAAACGTGGAAAGATAAAGATCTGCAAATGGCCCTGAGGTATAAAAATCCACTGAGTAGGTTGCTCACTGATCCATTTACATGGGAAAAGTTTCTGAATCCCCAGATCACTTCCATATTGAACTCTCTAAATCCCTCCTAATTCTGGGCTAACCTGCAACCCACCAAGATGCCCTTGCTGGACAGAAGCACCACTAGTCCAGAGGCTGGAATAGAACCGCACCTGACCCAGGACAAGAGCCTCAGAAGCCTCTGCCAGCCCAGCCTCGCGGTCTTCAACGCTCCGCAAGAAAAACGTCTCCGGGATCAAAGCTGAGAGGGGAACAGTTCCTGCTCTCCTGCTAGCAAGGAGCTTGTGTCATGTGACATGCACAAGCCAACCCTCCCTGGTGGCCTCCTGCTTAGAATCCCAGGGAACAAGGTGAGCACCTTCCTGTGCCCGCCCAGGTGAGTCCTCTGCCTGGGCCGGGGCCTGGGGAACACTGGAGGAATCCTGCTCTCCTGGCCCAGGCAAGGCAAAGATGGTCAGATCCCTGGCTGGTTTTTCAGAAGATGACAGGGTTGGGTTTTGTTTTTGTTTTTGACCAGCCAGGACACAGGTTCAATTGGCCAGGGCCTACTTAGGTCTGCTCCTCAACCTGAGGTAATTTGAGGACAGAAGTTCATGGTCCCTGCTAAGCCCAAATTCCCGTTGCTTCATTTCCTAAGGGAAATGCAATTCTACTTGTATCTAGCACTGTTTTCCTAGACTTGGAAAAGCTGGACCTTTAGTTGTGTGGTACTGGGGATAGCACAAGTAAATATATTCACAGTTAATGTTCCATATTAGTGTGAAGTTTTGCATTCAACATTTGCACAAAAGCTCCTTGAAATATTAGAAAATGGCAAGATGCCCTACTCCTCCCACTTGGGGAAGACAACACTGTCAGCATGGGCACTGAGCTCTCTTCCAGAAGTGAGGTGAGGAAGGAGGGGAAAAAAGAGTTACATGGGGTGCCCTTTCACATTCAAATTATGTAAGAACCAAGGCTTAAGCTAGTTGATTAACATCTCAGTTTCCATGCACAAATCTTAAGGTTCTGTTTTCCTAAGAGTTTAAACATATGATTTTAGACTTGCCTGATGCATGTGAAACAGAGAATTAAAGGGAGGGAATCTCTAAAGCAGTAGGAAGAAAGTCTCCCTCATTTATGAAGAGAAAGCAGATTGTCCCAGGAACACTTGGATACTAGGAATCCAGTTCCAGGAGGAAGCTTCGGGATGCCAGAGTGGCTGCTTAGGAGAGGGGGAGGCCCTGTCTGGTCCCCCAGAGTCAGGGCTTGCAGCAGGGGCCACTGAAAAGAAGAGCGAGGCCCTGGCCTGACAACGGGGCTCGCACAGAATTCAGGACCCCGGGCCCTGTGTCTGCTCCACAGCCCGCTCCCCACGCTTACGAAGCCAGCAGCCCTAGGAGAGGACGACCCACCAGTAGTGCCGAGGACGGGCCGCTGCACATCAAGATCTCAACTATTTGATGGTCTTTCTCTGCCTTGCTCTCATTTACTTTGTAGACATGAACCGCATAGACCTCCTCTAAATCATTCTCCTGCTGCCCCACAGAAGCCATGAGCCAGCATTCCTCCTTCAACAGCCTGAAGTTAGTTTCCAGAAGGAAAGCGGGGGGCCTGAAAGAGGAATCTGTCGCTCAGATACTGAGTGTTACCATCTGAAGGGTCTTGGGCCTTGCCCAAAGCAGATATAACTGTAGCCAAATGTTAGCCTTCATTCCTTCAGGGACCAGACAGGACTTATTTGGGACTCCCTGTTGTTATAAAACTGTGAAAAATCAAAGGTAAAGAGTAGTTTATAGAAAATAAATACGAACTTGGGAGGCTAAGATTTCGTCCTCCAGGAGCCCTACTGCAAAGCCTCCTGTGCCAGCTCCTTTAGAGAGAGGACTTTTCAGAAAGCCACACACTGAGCAGGTAAGACAGTAGGGAAACGTCAACCATTTCTCCCTGAAGTCAAGGAGCCAGCAGCTGGAATCCTCTCAAAAGGGCTTTAGGATTCACAGAGCAGTAGTGGGGCTCCAAAAAAGATCCAGCACAGTAACTGTGGTTCCAGAGGCTCCTTCCAGTAGCAAGGCGCCCGGAGACGGACTGCGTGTGGAGAGGCAGATCAAAGCAGATAGGCCAGGGGAAGCCGACGGGAGAAGATCCGGGAGGCCAGAGGAACCACGGCTTGGCAGCCCGGCTGCACCAGACCATAGGGATGGCACTGCTGTCCCGGCCCAGAGCGTGGCGTGCTGGCTGGGGCAGAAGCCTCCTCCCCTAGCAAGGCCCGGGTTTCACTCTGTTACAGGGAACTCTCTCTCATTTCTGCACCCGCTACAGATAATCCCAGTTCCCGTGTCATGTCATACTGACGCTGTGCTCAGCTAGACGCATCTTAAGGAAGTGAGACCTTTACACTTGGATGGGTTTATAAAAGCAAATACTCACAGTACAGGGTCCCACTAACGTCAAGCTCTGCGGTGGGAGCACCATCCCACGGTGCTCTGATTTGGGTGCCAGCAGCAGGCCACTCAGCCCCTTGAGGGGGCACCTGGTGACTTCTACCAGGTGAGACCAGTACTTCCCTCACTAAGGGGCACGGCACCTTCTGAGGAAGATGCTCCAGGACCAACATTCCAGGGGAAACACTGCGCCAGGTGCGCACATGACACTGGAGCCACGGAGCTGCTCACCGGGAGGCAAGCCCAGCGTGTTGCTGGTTCTTTCCCAACCGCAGCTCCCACCCGCCAGCCAGCGCGCAGCCTGGGGTGCACAGTCCTACCTGGAGGAAGGAGAAGAAACTGCCGCTTAGCCCCAGGGCTTCCCTTCGTGCAGTGAGACCCAGTGGAGAAGATGCTATCTTCTCACCTAGTGACTGGACGCAGCGAGGACTGACAGGTCTATACGAAAACTGTGGTCAGTAGGAAGTCATTTCAGTGTACGAATGTTGCCGACAAAATGCACATATCCCTTGGGTTAACACTTAAAACACAGATAAAAGAGTTAGGAATTCAGTCACTCAAGAAATACCTCCTGACATTAATTTCACTACACGTGATGAATTTGATAGTAAAATAAGACAGAGACACACATGAAATGGCCACAACACACATTTGGTTTCTGAATCCCTGTTTGGGGCCAAACTGACCCTGGCTGTATGGGCAGCCTCTCTGGCGTGGACCACGTCTGAGGTGGGAGACACAGAGGTCCTCAGGCGGGGACACAGCCACTGCTGGGCCCCGCGGGCCCAGGGACAGGGGAAGGGGGCAGGTGCCGGCAGTCCCCAGTGTTCCCTCCTTTAGACACATGGGCCTAGACGTGCCTTCTCGGCAGGGTGCACAGAGCACAGCTGGAAGGTCCGACTCCTTTTCTGACAATGACATACATCCCAGCGGGAAGGGCAGGAGCGTGGACTCCACACCACGAGTTTACTCGAGGGCCCTGTGGAAGATTTCCATTTGGCATCTGTGTAGCAGCATCGTGGGTTAACAAGAGCAAGGACGGGGCGGTGGGTGACGGCGCTCTGTAAGCTGGGGCGGAAGAGGCCTGGCTGAGCTGGAGGCCCCAGGCTGTGGGAATGTTGGGGTGAAGCCACCTCGCCTCTTGCAAAGATAAACCATAGGTTTAAAATCCATTAACATTCATTTTGGTGATAAAAATTCCTTAGAGTGGGAGCAAAATCACATTCCAAGCAAATGTTAAACCTTTCTGAGGGAAAGGGACACCGTTAAACATTAACTTAAAACAACACTGAGCTCAGAGAGGCTGCAGGTCCCTGTGCAGGCTCCACCCTTCAGGGCCAACAGCCTGGGCAGGTCTGTGTCATTCATCCTTGAAGTTCGACAGCGACACCCACTGGGGCACAGAGGAAGGGTGCCCCTCCCTGGGGCGGGGGCCAAGGAAGGCCACTGGAGGGACAAGTCCATCCTTCTAAGGTTACATCATGGGGTCACAGCAGAGTTCAGACAGAACAATTTAAAACTCTGCAAAAGACACTTTTTAAAAACATGATCTCTCGGAAAAAAATAAATCGCAACAATTTTCAACTTCATGCAAATCGAGGGAGGAGGAGAGTGGATAATGATAAAAGGTACAGCTGAAAAAATAAACATGATTCTATTTGGGCGGAAGAAATTCATCTCCATAATCTCGAATGCCACGCCCTGGCTGTCGATTTCACGTCTCCAGTTTCCATTCCTGCCCTCCCCGGCCTCCTCTGCTGCTTCCAGGAAGGGGACAAAGTCTTTGGTCTCAGGATGGTGCAGGATGCAGCATGGCACACAAGCGCACACTAATGGGATTCACGGTCAGACGCGGAGGCCAAGGCCGGTGCTCTAGATGGCGCCTTCGCTGTGCAGGCTGTGGTTGGCCTTGCTGTGCGTCACACAGTTCTGTTCATTGAGCAGGTTGGCCGTCTCGTCTGGCAACCCGTCGTGCAGCTCCGTAAGAGTCAATTCAATTTTAGTGTTTTCACTGTCTGAAGACTGAGGAGTTTTGTCCATCCGGGATGCCATCAAGGCATTTTGGTATTGCTGTCTTGAGATCTGAGGCCAGGAGATGGTACAGAAAACAAACCGAGATAATGTTTATTTTTAGGCTCTCTTGTCTCCATATGGTATTTATTACACCTTACATCCCCCGAAGGGCCCCTAGCAGTTGCTCTAGAAGAAAACCATCCTTGAGTATAAACTGAGCCACTTTTTAAAGTTCAAGTTGATTCTAGTGAACAATTCATTTTTTGCTGATATATAATAAGCCATTTCCAAGTTCTGTCTCGACATTTCACAGAGACTAGAAGATGGCTTCCATCAGCTAAAGCTGGCTCATCCCCCCCAAAGCTATCTTTATTTCAGCCTAAGAAAAGAGCTCCGTCTCTTGTGAAGACCGGCTGGAAACGTTTACTCATTTTCTTACCCCCTCCAGCTCTCGCTCCCTGAAAAAGCCACATGTGACTTGGCAGCTCACTGGACAGAGCCAAGGAGACCGATGTTCTTCCCCAGCCAGAGTCAGGGCACAGGAGCTGGAGGCAGGGCGCCCGCAAAATGACCGAGGCAGGCTTGGCGCAGAGGCCGCGGGGCCAAACGCTCTCGGTGGAAGCTGACCGCCGCCTGCCGGGGCCTGCCAAGCCGTTGTCTCCTCTTACCTTAACAAACTGGAGATCGGAGAGGGCTCGCACCGAGTAGTCCGGGATGTAGACTTGGAGGAATGAAGAGCTGAGCTGATTGTTGCTGCTCCCCAACGTCGGCGTTATCGCATCGATCCGGTCACTGCGACTGAGAGAGTCCGAGTGATTCAAGCCGCATGGGCGAGGAGGTGACTTGTTTTCACCTGGAAAAGGAGAAGAAACCCAACTGCCTTTTAAGTGAGGTAGATGCAACTCAAAGCTCTTTATTTTCCCAATAATAATGAATAGACAAGCTCAATCAACTTATGCCAGACGCCTCGGCCATGCAGCTCAGCTGCAGGGTCTCCTACAGCACGCTCATGGCTTCTCCTGCAACACGTTCCCGGCCCCCGTCCACGCCAACAGACCCAATCCTCCGAGTTTCCAAGAGCAAAGACCCCGTGGCTGCACACTGTGTCAGGAGCACAGGCCGGGGAGGTGAGGTCCGAGACACAGAAGCTACTTGATACGAAACATGGGCTGTAGGAAGGCAGCGCTGCATTATTTTGCCAGAAGCAAAAACAAAGGACTCTTGAACGTTCATAAATGAGTACATGTTTTTAAAGGGATCAAAACGCTTCTGTCTGCTTATACCATACCTGGCAGCCAAACCTGTTAACTTTGCCTCTGACCCCAGTAAAATCCCTGTCAGGCAGCCCGAGGACATCTCAGGATTGTTAAGAACCCTGGAAGACACCAAACCCTGAGACTGTTTGATTAGTCACCTTAGGTACTGGGGGAGTCTTCAATGAGATCAACAGTACTCTTTCATTAAAACAAAGTGAAAGGAAATCCAGGTGAGCCTAAGTGTTGCTGCTTTTAGAGGCATGTTCACCATAGCTTCTAATAAATTTCATTAAAAATAAAACCCACACCCCCTCACCAGGGCTTCTTCCATTTTTGCTTCTCTAGTCAAACCTATTGCACAAATATCAACTGGGTGCCCACGCTGAATTGCACAACGTCACGGGACTGAAGGGGACCAGTTCTCCCACCTGATGGTTGGCTCCTCTTTGCAATGTATCCCTGACTGGCTCTCAGCTGGTCCCACCCTTCAACTATCGGAAAGTCTGTCATCACACCCATCAAAATCTGCTTCCCCAACTTCACTCTCCTCCACTCTGTGGAGCTCTACTGAGTGCTTTCCATTCCTCTGCTACTTGGAATAGCCCTTAAAAGTCTGAAGATAGCTAAGTCTCTTCCTCTCCGGGCTAAATGATTCAACTGTTCACCTCACATGTTTTATCCCCCCCACTTACCCCATCCTGACCATTGTCTGCGAGTCCATTCAGCAAACGTCCCTCTTTTCTTTTTTTTTTTTAGGCCACGCCGTGCGGCATGCGGGATCTTAGTTCCCCAACCAGGAATCAAACCCGTGCCTCTTGCATTGGGAGTGCAGTGTCTTAACCACTGGACCTCCAAGGAAGTCCCAGCAAAGTCCCTCTTAAAATATGACATGCAGAACAAAACATGGCAAGTACTCAAGGAACCTCATATGGCGAGTCCCCTTTCTCCTAAAATTTTCATGTAACCACTTTCCCTACAATTTTCATGTCATGAACCAATTTTCCATTGTTAGTCAAAATTATACTCAATAGCAGTTCCTCATGTTGCTTCCACTTATCTACGAGAACAAGGCAAATTAATTTATCAGATGTTTTCTATTTAGATGACCCAACTTTGATCAGATGACCCAACTTTGCTAAGCCTCAGAGTCCCTATCTGTAAAAGGCGAACAGTAATAGCACCCACCTCGTAAGGTCTTATGGAGATTCAAAATGAGATAAGGTATATAAAGTGCCTAGCACGGCATCTGACACCCAGTAAGTGCCTGATAAAGGAGGCTTGTTAACATTATTATATTCTTTCCCATAAGTGTCATCCCAGACGTCTCCACCACGCGCCTACCCTCAGGATCAAGCTACTCTGTACTTGTGATACCTTCCCACAGGCAGATGGATGGAACAGTCTGTGAAACAAGGGATCCCACTGTATCCCTGGGCTTTAGCCCCAAATCTACAGATACTTCTGAAATGGTGTTCCCTTCGGTGGGTTACAATTTAAGGTTATAAAAACAAAACGTTTAAAGGGCAATTTTCTTACTGATCAGACCCTGTGCATGGCCAGATCGCCGTCTGAGGCCTTAGGCAGTGCTTCTCAATCTCCTGTTATTTTCTCCTGAGGAGGATTACAGGGCAATTTCTCTGGTCTCCCAAAGTATCTAGACTCCCAGTCAGCTTCCTCTCAACCCACTGCCCTCTGTTTTCTGAGAGATAAACCCTCTCTCCTTTGCCAGGAACCCGCTGCCTGGCATCACAGCCACAGTCTGGAGCAGCAGACCGTTTTCCAGGACCTCTTCTGCAACTCGACAGGAAGCAGCACAGTCACCTTTCATCGGCATGTGGGGAGACGTGCGGGTCTTCATACCAAGGAGGACAAAGACTTTAAGTGGCCACCTCCCAGTGCAGGTCATGTTTTGTTGCCAAATTTATGTGCCAAGGTTTTATGACAATAACTATGAAAAAGACTTTCAATTTTAATTCCTCTTATGCCTTCTCAGAATTGTTTTCTTTGTTTTTTGGTCTTGGCTTATTTCATTCATCCTACCTAGGGATGCTTTCATTTGCTAGTGAGCTAGAAAGACGCAATAAAGAAACATTCCCAGCCTCCTCCCTGAGAGCCACCAGGCACCGTGTGGAACTGGCTGGAAATGAATGGTGTAGCTCAACCCCCATTCATCAGGTATCATATTACTGTAATGCCAGCACCTCGAAGGCCTGGACCCGCAAAGTGGATTTTCTCATTACTAGATCAGATGGAATGGGCAGAACTAAGAAATCTCTAAGTTCTACGGAAAAAGTAAGACACAAATGACATTTCCCTGAGCTTCGGCCAAAAGTCGCTTTACTTCAGCATCTGTGACATTTTAAATTGGTAGCAGATGCCAGCAAATAAAATAGGGAGGAAACAATACAAACATACACATAAATACATATTTATGTATACATATATGTGTATACATGTATATTCTGTCAGCAGATTTGATTCAAACAGCCCCATGAGTAATATCTTATGCCCAAACACCCGCAATTTTTTTAAAGAGCAAAGACCTGAGGGAATATTAGCTTCTTTCTAAGACAAGTATTGCCTCCTTTGCCGAACATCGCATTTTAAGAGTTTTGCAGAAGCTGGATTATGAAATGCAAATCTCATCAGTCAGATTTTAAAATATAAGCTGTATGGAACAAAATAAATACAGAAAAGTTGTACTACCAAATAGGAAAGCCCAGCAATTTTAATTAAAGAGAGATTAAACCTCTGCCTTTCTTTTTTAGCAGCTGGACATATTAGCCAGGCATGAGCATACTCTCCTGCAGGGCAATAATCAGCAGCTCGTTAGGAATGTGCACAGTACTAATTTCAAAACAAAGACAGCGAGACAGGAGAAGCGGGGCCACCTGCCCGAGGAAGGGTGGAAATACATGCACCTCATTCACATGGATGCCACAAAAAGGACCAAAGAAACAGAGATTTGGGGGCCTCACCAAGAAAAGTTCATAGTCCTTCAGCCTTTTGGCTGAATGTGTTCTGCAGAAGAATCCTCAGGTTTGGGGCCTCTGCAAATTCCATGCACCGTGACTTTGCTGAGGTCACCAAAAGACCAAAGGGCAGCCTCGAAAATCCAAGGTCAGCAGCGTGGATGGGTCACGCAGGGAACCCATGTCAGACCCACTCTCCCCTTCCCAGTTTCAAGATTCCCTTCCCATCTCCCAAACCCTTTGCGCATCTGTTGTGGGCTTATGCTGTCCTGGATAGCTCACTATTAGTCACAGAACCATGGAGTTTTAGAGCTCAAAGAAGAACTGAAAATGGCCTTGACCAAATAAAGGGAGCAGACCCGGCCAGCTGGGCTTTGGTGGGGTCAACGGAGGCAATCAGAATTATGAAAAGGAAACATGCAGAATTACCTGGAGAACCTGCTGCTAACAACTCTGTTCTGCTGACAACAAAGGTACGAGACAGGGACAAAGGAACTGAAAAATGGAGAAAAACAGGGTGAGACCATATCAAAAGGCAAGAAAGGAGCTCTCTGTAATCAGGGGACAGGACTGGATACCTGTTCTACCCATAGGAGCGTTCAGTTCCGGAAATGCAGAAGCCTATATGATATTATATAAATCAACTGAACACACACTGCTTTCCAGGAAGAGGAACACAGGGAGGCTGAAATCGGGAGAAATCCTACTCACATGCTTCTTTACTAACCTAGAAATCTCTTAAGCCAGTAATACCCCATTGCAGTTTATAGCTCAAAACGTGCTCTCAAGGACTTCAATCACAGCTAGCCACGCAAAAGGGGAGCTTGGTTCATCAACTGCCCCGAGAGCATGACCCAAGCTGCCTGTGCCAGCACCTCGACACCTGTTCACAGCACAGCCTACAGCGTCCCTATCTGTGGCAAAAAATTATTCATTTACATTCTTAATTGGTCTGATTGTAACTTTGACCAGATGCTTTGAAATTTCACAGTATTCCATAGCAATTCAAAGTATTAGAGGAAGGTAAATAAAGAATATCATATACAGATTTCCTGGGAATGACAGACCAGAGTCAATCAACATGCCCTACCAGGCAGGGGTCATATTTTCTGGGCAGGTTTTTTGTTTTGTTTTGTTTTTAACTTGAGGTATAATTGACAAATAACTGGGCCAGTCTTGATAACTGCTTACTGTAGGGTCTTTCTAGGCAATCAACATTAATAAATAGAAACATTACCTTGGGATTACTGTACTTATCATTGCATCTCAATGAATATACAAAATCCCGAATCCTCAATGTAAAGTCAAGTAAAACGCTGGGCTTTGAAGTAAATAAGATGCCGTTAATGAAATTCTCTCCCTTCCGAGCATTTCCTACCACATTAGGTAGGAAACTGCAGCCCCACACACTTCCTATATGGAAGGCCTGCTCTTCAATTCCTTTCCTGAATGTGATTTACCCTATATAAATCCATGGTTTAATATGAACTGGGCTAATATCTAGGGTTCAAGAACTAGTGATGCGTAAAAATGTACAAGTCACTCCTCTAGCTGTCCTTTCAAAGCCGCCTTACATACCTGACTCTGCCAACCTGGGGCGAACTGGAGGGTGGTTGCCAAGCAATAGTCACAATCTCAACACCTACTTGTGTTATACAAACATCTCCTCTTGTGCTTTAAAGGTGACAAAGTACTCATGTGAGTATCATCACATTCTATTCTTCTAACAGCCACAGGAGGTAACCTTATACCCTTTTCATAACGAGGAAGCCAAGGGCCTTTCTCAGTCAGATAACCCATAAGTGGAACTCAGGCTGTCTCCGAGGTCTTCTTGGCCTCGTTAAGAATCTCCCCGTCCTCTCAGTAGCAGTGAAAACAGAAGATCACCTTGAAGTTGACAGCAGACACATACTAATTAAGTGGGGTTAGACAGGCTTTTGTTCACACTGGGTGCTAGACAATGGGGACACTGGCCCATGTGACTCAAAAACCTGCACCAGGATAGTGAGCAGATGCATCGGGGACAGGGGAGGTTTAGAAATGTCAGAGAATTCTTGACATTTCCCTGGCTTTCTAACTGTAACATCTCTGGGCACCTGAGACATTGTGTGGAGCAGTAGATGAGGACCAACGTCACAACACAGACTTGTCTGCAGGTGCCCCCTCCCCTTTTTGAGACTGGTTTTCAGAAGTGACAGCATTCTTTTAGGATCGGCTATTTTAAAGTTTGAGGTTTATAAAAGGTTATTTCCTAGCACAGCATGTCATTTGGTATTTTGGCCACAAGGTGGTACTGCAGCCCCTGTTTACCTGCCTGCCCTGTTCCAGCGGGGATAAGGTAGCAAAGCAAGTGGTGCAAAGAGGAACCATTCAAGTCCCATCCCAGAGGTGAGCCAAGTATCCGCGTCCATGTTCCTACTAGAACAGACACCGCTTTCTGGCATCTTGTGCTCAGAGCACTAGGTCGATACCCCGTGGCACACCCACCCTTAGTTGGCTGACTTAACTGGCCAGCTCTCTAGTTGAGAAGAGCCAGCTATAGGCAGTGAATATACATTAAAACCTCAACTACCCTCAGAAAAATGCAAATTAAAAAAAGTCCAAAAAAAAAATAAAAGTCCAGAATAGTTAACATCTAAAAGAGTCAACAGTTATCAAGTGATGGACGTGGAGCCACTGGAACCCCGGTCAGCACGGGCAGGCGTGTGACGGCCTCAGCCACCCTGGGAAACTGTGGGGCTGCAGCTATTAACGCCGACCCCGCCATTCTACTCCTACACATACACCCAACAGAAATGTCTTCACCAAAGGACGCGGACAGTGTGACAGACACACAATTCGGAGTAGTCCCCAAACAGGAAACTACCCCAGTGTCCATCTGCAGTGAAAAGAATAAATGCATTGCTGTATATTCATACCATGGAACACTGTACAGCAATGAGAAGAAACAGAGTATAAGCTCACACAGCAGTACAGATGAGTGTGACCAGGACAACACTGGGTAAAAGCCGCCAGACTCAATGCAATATGTCCTGTATAATTCCATTTACCTGAAGTTCAAAAAGAGGCAAAACTAGTCAATGCTTACAAGTCAAGACAGTGGTTACTTTGGGGAGATAGTGACTAAAGGGGAGGGTGGGGGGAGGGTTCTCTGGGGTTGGTGATGTGCTGTCTCTTGATCTGGGAGCTGGTTTACACAAGAGAGTTCAGTTTGTGAAAATTCATGGAGGTATATATGTATGATGTGAGCAGTATTTCTTGTATACATGATACACTTCAATAAAAAGTTCAAAAGTAAATAGGGTTAGCCAGCAGGTACAGAAAGATGACAATACAAGGGCATTACTTCCTAAAACCTAGCCCTGCCCTGAGGCTGAGAAGGAAACTCACCTGGGGAGGCTGTAAGGGCCATTACACCATAGTATGAAAAAGCACTGGCTTCAAACTTCATACCTTCTTTCCCAGCTTCTACTTCCACTTTCCCCTGTGAAAAGAAAAAAGGGAGCACGTTCAGTCCAATTACATGAATTTCTTTGCAAACTCTATGCAAGATTTAGTCCTTCCTCAGATTTTTGTCTAAACTCCTTTCCCAACAATCTCAAGGAAGTAAAAAAAAGCCTCAGATAATCTTTCCCACTTAGATGGAGGAGAGGGTTAATTCATCTTAAATATGAAAAATTGGATTTAGCTGGAGATGCAGAGGTGAAAGCAGTGTGATGTTTAATTTCCACGAGTCCACTCAATATTTCCCAGCATCCCAGTCCGTGGGTTGAGAGTCCTCCCAGTAAGTGAAAGATGGGGCTCTTTTTCCACCCATGGGACAAACGCTGAGAAGGTGCTCAGTGACGGTCACCCAAGCAGTTCCACGGGAGCCTGAGTCAGAGCAGAGTCAGGGTCAAGGGCCAACATGGTTTGTCACCATGAAACAGGGAGGACTAAACCGGCTCCCAGCGGCGGAACTCCCTCTTATCTCCCTAGCATGGGTCCTGACCAACTGAGCAGACACGTCGCAGGCCAATCCCTGGTCATCCAGACACTCCAGAGGCACTGGGACACCATGGTACTTCTCGGCAAAGCACCTTAAGTCATCTCGTTCCATCAGGACAAAACCTCTTCTAAGGTTCTCCCTTTTCTTTCCTTCCTCTAACTTGACTACAACGTCTTCCCTCTCATCATTTCCTCTGGGACACACTGTGCCTTATTCATCCCTCTAGCCTTACGGTTCACCATAATCCTTTTCCGGGCTATTGGAAAACCCTCATAAGCAAGTTGCATTCCAGATTTCCAAGTCAAGGATCAGAACAGCACTTGCTCACCTTGCCTATAATTATTGCCTCTCTAGTAGGAGGATACGTTTATGGTACATCCTTTACTATGGGTAAACAAAAATTAAGCTACCATTTATTGAAGAGAAACTGTGCTGACAATTCAGTGCTTATGAATCCATTTTAATGCTCACAACTCTAGGAAGCAGACACAATTACCACCCTCTTATAAATCAGGAGAGCAGGGCTCAGAAAGATGAAGTAACCGAAGAACAAACTCTTCACCAGGTGGCTACACTGTGCCACCTACGAATGCAAACTCCATCATTGTGATCACTCCCTATTATTCTATACCAAATTCCCAGTTATGGAAGCCCTTTCTCAAAACCCTTCTTCAGAAAACGATCTGTTGTCTCTCTTTTGGGTTTTCCTTCATTCAATGGAAAATATCAGTTTTATCAATCTCCAAGCAATTCTCTTGCTATAATATAAAATCAACCTGCAAACCAACAGGCACTAAAAACCCTGACCATGTAGGGTCCTCAGGAGAGGCTGTGCAGCCTTGTGAGAAGACAGCCCTTGCTCCTCCAAGAGCATACAATGCAGAAAAGGGGAGAGCACACAGTCCAGAAAAGGGGAGAGCACATGAAACTCAACGATGCAAGGCAATAAACAAAAATTCTTCCTGTTCTTGTATAAAGATAAATTTTATACAGGAAGGAAAACCTGAGGAGTAAGATTTGAGTCAAGGGAAGGGAACAGTGTTGAGGAAGGTCAGAGGTGGGTGACAGCAGACTTCCAGGCTCAGTGGGTTTGCCAGGAAAGACGGGGAGATGGGTTTGGAAAAGCAGTTTGGTGAGCAGGTCAGACTGCGGAGCTCCTTGAAGGATGGGCTAATGAGGTCAGGTTCTTGAGCAGAGGAATACAGTTTCAGGAAGATCAAGTCTAGACGTAAACGAGAGCAGTAACCACAGGACTGGAGAAAGATCACTATGAGAGGAGCTACGGATAAGGAATCAACATAATTTGGTGAAACCGTAAGGGAGAAAGAAGCGCAAGGAGGGGAGGGGCGTCAATAATCACAAGAGAAGTTTGCTCCGAGCGACTTGAAGAACGGGGACCCCATGAGTGGAGATGGAAATGTTGGGAAGGGGATGCATCAGTGATGGGGGCCAGGAAGAGGGGACGAATTCCCTCTAAGAAAACAAGACCTTTTGAAGAGTCCATCAAAAAGGCTGAAATGGAAGGACGAAGGTCAGGGAAAAGGTCAGAACTGGAGATGGGGGTCTGAGAGAGGAGAAGAGAAAATGAGGAATTACAGCCCTTGACTGGGAGTAGGAGGAGAAAAAGAAACAAATATGGGACCAAAGGGAAAACGGATATGAGTAGAACCGGACAACTGTTGTCACCACAGAAGCTGGGAGAGGGAAGTACCTCAGAGTAAAAGGATGGTCAGAGGGCCACTGAGGAGGGAGCCATTGTGGCCTCAGGGAGTCTTTTCCTGAAGAAATCAGACTGTGGAAGGGAAGGGAGGGCAAGAGGGACAAAGCACAGGCAGCAGGGCCGCAGGGGAGCTGGCAGCAGCCTTGGGGTCAAATGAGGCCTGTTTAGGATTAGGCAAATTGGGGCAGAAAGGGGGGAAAGTTAGTGGAGAGAGAAGGTGGGAACTCAGGGAGCAAAAGCCAAAAGCTGGTGGGAAAGAATGGGATGTAGGGTCCCTAAGAGAGGGGGGCAGGGACACAATATTCAGAGACGATGAGCAGCAGAAATGGAGGTGCCCGCTGTGTATACCTTCAGTTACTTATCCATTTCTTCATGGACTAATCCCTGATTTTGTATCAGAGAGCTAGGATGTACGTATACGCTAACTGAAAATGTCTGCCTCAGTGACTGTAAGCTCGAAAGTGTCTGTAGGACCATCATGTAACCTGCATTTCTACGCAGAAAATCAGGAGGAAGGATCAAATGCCGCAGAGCCTCGTATCGTTTCTATGGATCTCCTGTTGATCTGGATCCTTTAATTTTTTTTTTTTTTTTTTTTTTAAACAAGCTACAGGGCCTTCTGTGTTCCGTGTCCCTGCAAATGGGTGGCAGCTCTGGAACCTCTGTGCACCCTGGCCTCTCAAGAGACTCCCCCAGCAGCTGTGAGTCTGCAAATTCAATTAGGACAGCTGCTCGAAGATCTGCAGCCCCTCAGCTGATCTCTCCCTGCCCCCCAAGACAGGCCAGCAGGTGGTGGAGAGGATCCGCTATCTTTCTTCTGGAGTCCAGATCCATCAGATTACAGGCAGGCGTACTAGGTCAGTGGTTCCCAGCTGCTTGGATTCCAAGAACTAGGAAAATCCATCTTCCTTTCAGAAACAGAGAGAGGGTTGCCACATTTTTTATTTCATAAAATAAAGATATTTTTAAAACACAGCTACCTACTGCGACCATCATTCCACAAAAGCCCAGACATTTTAACCCCCAAAATATAGAAAATATATAATTTCAGAATAACAGGTCTTTAAGCCGAATACACACAGCTTTATGAAGAACTCACTGCAACTGTTTTTATTTTTCTCATTTTGCCTCAAACTGGCGAAAACTTTGCCAAGTATCAGCATTTAGGAACCACTGCACTAGACTAATTTTGCTGCAGTTGTAAAACTGCAGTAAAGGAGAGGAGACCTGTGGTTCCCTCAGTTCTAACATCCTGTGATTCTACAATTCCAAAAGTTTAAAAACTGCCCAGCCCTATCTCCTTCTCTAGAGGACTGAAGCTTTCCTGGTAGGCAAGTTTCAGAAACATCCAGTGAACACATTATTTTTTACTCATCTATGTGTGTCAGCGTCTCAAAGAAGTGACCATTTTCGAGTAAACCTACCAGTACACAAAGCAGGGCTACCCCATAAGGAAACGGCTTGCCTAGCCCAAGTTCAATCAGGTGTCTTCTCAGAAAATAGATTTCTTCCATATAGGGAAGGAGCTCCGTATCAATTTTACTTTTGAAACATTCACGAATTTGCTTTAGTCTAGTATATCACAAAAAAACAAAAAAAAAATCGAGACAGGACAGACTCCCAAAGGAAGCTAGGGCTTCATGTTGGTAAACTGACAAAACTGGAAGACAGCCTCACTGTCCCAGGCAAAGCTGGCTCCCCGAGTAAAGCTACTACTACAGAATCCTACCTTCCTTTGGAAAAAGGTATTAGACAACTCTTTTCAAAGTTTCTAAGCATCCACAAAGTACCCAGCAGTCACGTGCTGTACCTGGCCTCAAGGCAGAAGCCTAAGCGATCCTCGTTGGCACAAACTAGATCAAGCGCTCAGTGGAAGCCGTGGACTCAAGGCTGAAGACCCTCAGATCCCACACGCTGAGCATCTACTTGGTCTCCTGCTCACTCTGGAATTGAGTTCTTTTTTAATTTTGTTTTTGTTTTTTAAATCACCATCACAAAATAGGGTTTGACACCTAAAAGGAGGTAATGAAATGCCAGGGGCACAAGTGCTAGGTTGTGTTCACCAGCACTGCCCAGTAAGAGGGGGTGCACCACCCAGACATCCTCTAGCAACATTTTTCAATCTGCAGTCCACAGATGTAGTCCTAGGACTCAGCAAGTTTGCTTCATAAACACTTAAATTAAAAAAAAATTTTTTTTGACGGTCAAAAATTAATTTACATATATTTCAGGCTATCTGGTTGACCACCTTCTAACCAAGTGCTGCCACCAGATGTCAGTGGCAGCATTTGCCTTAGCGCTCAAATCTGTTAAGTTGTTCTTACTACGTGAATCATCGTGGCTAAGGCCTGCTACTCAACCAACTGGGAGCTTGTTAGAAATGAAGCATTTCGGACTCCACCCTAGACGTACTGAATCCCCAAGGGATTCCCAAGCACACTGAAGTGTGAGAAGCACTGAGCCAAAGAGAAAGGAACAGGGGAGGACTAAACATACAAATAATCCGGTCACACCCAGTGGAGGCCAAATAACAATACAACATACTGTACAAACATACAGAGTAGCTCAAACTGGGCACAGGGCTGGAGGGTGCCATCCTTGCCAGGCACATAGGGACCTAAGTGTGCTGAATGCAAGAGCCAGCGCCAGAGCTCCCTGCTACCGTCCTGCGACCAGTGGTACTTTCCTATCAGCCAAACAGTGTCATTTACACATTTAAAATACTAATTACAAACTTGTTTTCTTTATTGTTCTATGTAAGAGTTCTCAGCTCAAAGGGTTCAAAAGGAGCTCATGCTAGTTTTATATTTATACGTATTTAATTTTTTAAAAATAGAGGCAACACTAGGTATCTAAATAATTTTTTTCTGTAACATGGCTGTGTTATCTGTACACAACTCAAGAGTGAGGAAACATTATTCACTGGGACACGGAGACCCTGCAACTCAAAACTCCTTGAGAAGGTTTGGTATTGAAGGCTTCAATTCTCTCCCAATAACAAGTGAAATGATATTAAATATTGTCAAAGGCTGTTTAGTTCTAAGATGCTACCTGCCACCTCCACAAAAGAACAGATTTCACTCCGTAGGGAAAAACCCTTTCAAATCTATGTCAGAAGCCCTAAAGGAAAAGAGTGGATGGGGCAATTGAACAACAAAACATCTGGGGCATGAAATCAACAAAAATTAACCCCAGAAAAAAAAGCATCCCTCTTTCCATTGATTACATAATTGGTAAAGAAAAAAGCTATTCCTCTTGTTTTCTTATTATTCTTTATATTTACTAAAATCATAACCTAATTACATGTTGTGTAAGAACAATGATATTTTTTTTATCTGCTTAGACATTTTACTCCCCAAAGGACCAATAAATACTTCACTGTAAAATATCAACTATCTATATTAGAAAAATGGTTTATAATAGTTATAATTACAGGCACACTATCTTTTTTGACATATTTTTGTACATGCTTTCTACTTCTTTTATGACCACACTGAAATTTATTTCCACACTGAAATTTGATTAGCTTAGACATATGGACTATTTCTACTACTTTAATTATAATTGATAGATTTATTTGCTATAAATCTATTTGCATAAAAAGCTTTATAAAAAATGATTTCTTGAAATGCATGTATATGAGGGGTTTTATATATTTATTCCCAAAAGGAAGCTGCCAGTTTAAGCATGTGATTGGTTTACAGCACTTTTTCCTTTTTGTTCACTGTTCGTCATGGATTTTTACAAAGATTTTTTGTTTTTGGTTTGTTTTAGAAATCGAGAATGGATGCTTAATTTTGTCCTGATATCTATTGATTTAAGCATAGGGATTTTTTCCTTTACTGCTTCCCTAATTAACACGGCATATTTTAGTTTTGTTGTCCTTCTATTAAACTAGCCCTGAATACCTAAAATAATCCTAATTCAGTCACAGTCACAGTGAATAGCTCTTTCGGTCCATTATTGGTCTCTAACTGCTACCTTTTTATTTAGGAATTCTCCATCAATGTGGACAAGTGAGACTGGTCCAGAACATTATCAGACTTTAGACTAGGCCATACTGTCGTAAAGAATGCGTTTAACTATCAAATCATCTGGTTCTATTTGTACAATACAGAAATCGAGTTCTTTAGAGTCTCAATTTTTTTTTTTTTCCCAAGCAATTCCTTTGATTCTAGCTGCTTTTTTGGGGGGAAGGGAGAACTTCTAGTTTTCTTTTTTCTCTTATCACATTAATTATGCAAATAGAATAATGATTCTTTTTAATCTTTTAGAAGAACCAATCTTTATTTATGGGATGTAAAACGTTTTCATTTTAAAAGTTATTTTCATGACACTATTATTTAATTTGTTCTTTTTAGTTTGTTGCTTTGCTCTTTTTCTATTATAGAAAATCAGAGATATTTTTTTCTTATGTAAATACCTAGAGGAATAAAATTTTAAACTTTGACATACTGTGGATACGGTATTTATATTATTTAATAGTCTTTTATTCTATACCTTATGTATAAACCTTTGTAAGAGAATTGATTAGTTTTAAAATAGCTTAGTACTTTTCGATTATGCATTTTTATGTCTAATTTTATTTCATTATGATCTATGCAGGTAGTTTTATGAAATTTCTATCTTTCTGAATTTATTAGAATTTACATGTGACAGCGCAAATGACCAATTTTTATGAAGAAGTAACATAAAACTTTTTTTTTAAAGTGTATTTCCCTGGCTTTATATTTAATTTTCTTCAACTTGGTTAATTTTATTTACACAATTTAAAACTCTAACATTTTTTTTCTTGCTCTTTTATGATGGTGGAAAAAATTTTCCACCAAGATTATGTTCCTACCCATTCCTACTTTTATATGTGTATTCTGTTAAGTTATTAAAGACATGTAGAGCCAATAACGTTTTCTTTCACTATTTATTGTGCTTTTATCACAATACATTCTAGTTTAAAAATCTACTTTCTCAGATAAAACTTGAAAGTGCCTTTTTATTCATACGCAGTATGTGTCCCATAACCTATAGGATATTCTTTTAAGTAAGCTTACTTAAATGGTTTGCTTCGAATAAATTAGACTTTATTTCATCTAGGGTTTAAACTCAAAGTGATTGTTTCTAGTTATAATTGTATTCCAAACATCAATTACTTAATAAAAGAGTTTTTCTAGTGTCTGAAGACGGCAGCTCGCTGGCACTGGGGCCAGGAAGGGAAGCAGCTACAGCCGCTTTCCTCTGGTTTAATGCTCTTGAAATGCAGTAGAACATGCTCAATAACCTGGCATGAAATTCCAATGATGGATTAGTGATATTTTAGGGTGGAATAGACTCTGTAAATGGTGATGGCTATGCTAGACTGACAGGGTATTATGATATTTCATTTTGTCATACTCTGGGTACCTCAGGTAACTGCCTGGCCTTCAAGGACATGATTTTCACCAAACTCTACAGTCTGAATACCTCCATAAATCCTTGAAATCTTTATGAAAGTCCCATGATGGGGCTTCCCTGGTGGCGCAGTGGTTAAGAATCCACCTGCCAATGCAGGGGACACGAATTCGAGCCCTGGTCTGGGAAGACCCCACATGCTGCGGAGCAACTAAGCCCGTGTGCCACAACTACTGAGCCTGCGCTCTAGAGCCCGTGAGCCACAACTACTGAGCCCACGAGCCACAACTACTGAAGCCCACGCGCCTAGAGCCCATGCTCCGCAACAAGAGAAGCCACCGCAATGAGAAGCTCGCACACCACATGGAAGAGTAGCCCCCGCTTGCTGCAACTAGAGAAAGCCCGCACGCAGTAACTAAGATCCAACACAGCCAAAAATAAATAAATAAAATAAATATTAAAAAAAACTCCCATGACATCGTCAGTTCCAAGAACTTGTCACATTTGTAAAAATATTTAACATGACATAGGTATTCAAATATAGGTACATGGACATAAAAACCTTATCAAAAATATCTTTAAAGATTTACTTATAAAGTGACAAGAATTATGAAGTCCCTCTTCCATAAAATCTATTTTTAGATCCACCAGCCAGGAAATGGCTTTTTTACATACCAATAGAGCATTACTGAATCAGAATTCATAAACGCTAACTATATAAAAATTGACGATTGAAAGCCACAGAGTTTCTAATAGTACTGAAATTCACAATGTCAATCCTCAAAGTTCTAAATAAACTATCTTAAATGTCATTCAGTTTCTCTAGGTTTAAGGAATATTCACATCTAGATTTTAGGAGAAACATGAATGCCTTACTCCTTCGCTGTAGTAAATAAAATAAATTCCCAACCCCCTCAGAGTTTCAAGCTTGTCTATCCCCAGAGAAAAAGAAAAACAATTCAGGATTGAATGAGACTAAGGGTAGTAGAATAATCAGGGTACTGACTTAGAAAACCTGCAAACAGAAGTTTCCAAGAAACACTATATGAAAGCAGCATATACCTGGTTAATCCATAGACTTTTCTACAGTTCCTCACTTCTGCTTCCGGAATTCACTATACAGTCCAAACACAGGGCATGAACACAACACTTCCCAGACTTTCTAACATCTAGACATCTGATAAGAGTTATTTTCAGATAAAAAGAAACATCTTGATTCATTTAGATAATTGGGACTTGCTGGACTCAACGTAAATTGTAGCTGGGTCTACCAAGTGCTAATTATACTCTTATAAAGATCCCTCCAATTCTTACCTAGGAAGTAACCAAGAAACAGGAGAATGCTTAAGGGGCTAGTATTCTTATATTGAAATACACTCAGAATTCCTATAAAAGTAATTCTTCAATAAAGAGACCCAAGAAATCAATAAAACTAGCATGCTATTCATTGTACTATTCATCTTGGTCTCCAGGCCAAGAACTGTGCTCTACCACGTGAAACTGTGAGATAATAAGGGCCTCCTGTCAATCCAAGCACAAAAGCCCCTCTAGGGCCCTTAAGAGGGTTCAGAATGGATGGACCTTCTCACCTTATATAGTGGATTATGTTACAGTGAGAAGGAGGTAAGTTACCATTGCCATGAGACGCTGTGATTATCCCATCAGTTCCTCATTAAAACAGAAGCTGGTAGTAATCAGAAATAAAAACAATAATAAATGGATTATTTTGATGGCATTAAGGGAAGAGATCATAAGGCATCTCTAGGAAGCTGTGCAAGACCAAGTCCTAATGAGGGGCGGAAGAAATAAAAGATGATAAAAAGAAGACTCAAGGAACTCACAACACTTAAATTTCAAATGCCCAGCCAAGATTTAGACATGCACAGGTAATTCCCCAAACTCTTCAAAAAAAATACAAACACCTGAATTCACCCTTCTTCAAATGAATGCCTCAATGCCTCAGCAATCACTAAGTGCCCGTCTGTATTGGAAATTAAATGAATAACATTGCTTTATATTGAAATTGTTTGCAGATACGAAAACAGGGAGATGAAATTCTCCCACTGTAAGGCCACCCCAGAAGTTATTAAGTATGTTATATCCTTGACACCCATTCACCTATACCAAGTCTCCTCCAAACTGGAAGGGTGGGTACTCAATAAGATCAAACAACTGTTGATTAATTCTTCTGACCTGCAAAATGAGAACGAAGTAGTCTACAGGTTTGTTTCGCTGGTAGAGGTAGTATTCTGGGGCTTTCTTGTTCTTCTCATCATACTTCAGCTCCTGGATGACATTGGGGTGCTTTAGCAGCCTTAGAAGGATCTTCTCTGACATCTGGGATGGGCTAAATGCTTCTACTTCTATAGATATAAACACAACTTGATATTACACTTCAAATGGATGGAAAAAAATGATACTAGTGATTAAGGTGTTTAGAGAAAAGAATACTTGGAATTGAAGCGATAACAGTATGGATTAACAAGACTTCCGTTTGGTGATCCTCTGGGGGCAGATTACCTGGGAGAAATTAGAAAATGCTGAATTCTCACGTTTGTTGCTTTAAAACTTTTCATTTTCAACCTGTCATTGGTTTCAGTTCTCATAAAAATACCCTCATTTTCTGACTGACACAAAGGAAAAGCAACCAGAAGCAGGCTCCATGACTGCCAGGACGCCCTGCAACAGGCCACAAAAGACTGACTGTCCAACAACAGCCAAAGGAAGAAGCAAAGGTCAGGAAGCATCTAGGTGTGGGTTAGTACCAGGTGCACAGACGCAGTGCTCCACATCTCATTTTCCCATTCAACTACCCTGAGAAAGTCTGGGAACAAAGGAAGGTAGAGATTCAGAATAAAAGCAAGGCACGTGCACACATCAACATGCACTCCAACTTGCTAATTAAAAAAAAAAAGTAATGTTGATCTGAGTTTACAAAGATATTGATTTTATTAAAATAACAAAACCCAAAATTACTGACTTAAGGGTACCAGACTGAAAGTAGACTTTATGGTATCTCAGAGGCAGAGTGGGAGAACATTTAGTTTTAAATTGTGGTTCTTAAATGATGAACAATATTATCAGAAATAGAAAATAATAAGCAAGTTAAAGACATTGTTTATGTTTTAAAATTTTTTTAATTTTATATGTGCGATATAAATTCTGCATTAGCTTCTGTGACTTTTTTGTAATAACAAAATTAGACAGTACATTGTGGAAATTTTGGAAAACACAGAAAAAAATAAAGAAGAAAATAAAATCACCTATAAACCAACCACTCGTAACCATTCTGAGCAATTGGTGAGCATTTCTTTCTAATACCTCACCTAGGCATGTGTGCCGTGTACGTGTGTGTGTACACACAAAAACACAAGGATAATCTTGTGTACACACGGTTTTATACTGTTTCTTCTCACCTTACATTAAATTATGAGTATTTTCCCATGTCATAAATATTATATGGTGAGAGCATGTCCAGGTATCTGAAAACATGATCTTAAAGTGTACATAACATTCCATCACATGGCTGCCGTTAGCATTCTTTTCAAAATATCTTAAGTGTACTGCATTCAGTTGAAAGGCACAGGCTGCCCATCTTGGACACAGACGTCTTCTACAGGCCACTGGGTACTCTGATTTTCTCACACTTCCCCTGGCCAACAGAGCTCACCCTTCGCCTAGAGAGCCATCTGGGGATGTGAGCAGGGTCAGTCGGTCTCTCAAGTCCGTTCGACCTTGACCTCTCTGGAGCAGTCAGTGCTGGCTGGGTTGGTGGTTTTAATAATGTGAACACTTGCCTCCTGGAATGGGCCCAAGTTAACAATCTGATTTGAAGAGGCCATCAAGAAATCCATGTCAGAGTTCTGAGAATTTCTGATTTCATTAAAACCATAAAGGGTAAAGATTTTATTTTGAAAATTTATTGTTCTTCTTTGCAAATCATAGCACCTGTGTCACCACCGATGTCCAACTGTTCTTCTGAGGCAAGCTGAAGAGAGAACTACTCAACTGTCCGACACACAACGAGGTAGTGTCTGGTTTGCACTGTCCACCTGCTCCGCCAGCTGGCTCTCCCCTGGACTTAGCTGAAGCGGATGACCTGGCCTACTGTTCACATGCAGTGTGGCACTAACATTCATCCTTACCTTTCAGACCAATTTTAAGTTACTGGTCCACCCCTGGTAAATGTCTCAGAGGGTTCATGCCGACACTGAACATAGGAGAGGAGAGAATTTAAAAAGAAAAAAAACAAAACAAAACAAACAAAACAAAAAAACAAAAAACAAAACACAAAAGTGGCATTACTTATCACCCCATTTCCCAGTCTCCACCCCCAGCCCACCCCAGTCAGCGGTGGGTGAGAAACTCGCTCCAGGGTTGGCAGAGATTTCAAACTGTGATAAGCTGCACTTGCCTGTTGCTAGGAAACGGTGCATGGCCAGGAGAAGCTGTGGTGATATTTTAACCTTCATCTCGCTGTCGGTCTGCTTAAAGGCAGAAAAATCTTGCTTTCTTTCTCGATGGGCCACTTTCTTTTTCGTTCTGTTATCAGCTGAGGGAGAAATGGAAATACATTCCATTAGATTGGGGCTCTTTTCGAATGAAAATGACATAATATATGGAAAAGGCTAGGCTCTCTCTCCAGATGGTGGGCACGCTACATACAAGCACCACATGGAAAGGGGAAGGGAGAGAGAATCCTCATTAAATCAGTGCAGCACAGTCATGACTGTGACACAATCCAGAGTAAGAAATCACAGGCAACCTGATGAGGAGCAACTATCGACACACTTCGTGAGGATCTTCAGAGCCCTTTTAAGTACATTATTGGGCAGCTGGGGACAAGAATCCTCCCCTCGTGGAGCCTATACAACCACATAGCAACAGAGCCTGTAACCCGGAGTGCACACACGCTCCTGCTACTGAGGTTGCCACACCACAGTGAAGAACAATCATTACAGAAGACACAGGGAAGCACGTCCCTGCCTTTAAGAGGCTCCCAGCCTCTGCTGAAAGAGAACACACACACACACACACACACACACACACACACACACAATCTCAAGAAACAAACAAGAACACTTTCATGGAACAGTATTTTAATAATAATAACTGTTAGCTGCATTTCCACCCCAGACCATGAGATCCTCAAGGTCAACCAAATACAAAGGAAGTGATTCAGAATAGAGGTCAGCACACTTCCTCTGTGAAGGGCTAGACTGCAAATACTTCAGGCTCGCGGGCCATGTATGCTCTGTTGCAACTACTCAACCCTGCTGTTTAGCAAAAAGCAGCCATATGTAAATGAATTAGCGGGGCTGTGTTACAGTAAAACTTTATTACGGATATGAAATTTTAACTTCTTATCATTTTTGCATGTCACAAAATAAAATTATTATTCTGATTTTTTTCAACTGAAAAATGTAAAAAAAGAAAATTTAGCTTCTGGGTCATATAAAAACAGGTGGCATGCTCTTGAGGGCTGTAGTTGGCCAATCCTTGATCTAGAAGGCGTCTCATGCAAAACCTTTCTTCAAGTATTTTTCTGGACAAAGTAATGATCAAGAAAAAACTAGGTTAGAGACAAGATCCTAATTGCTTCCTTTTTTTCCCCCAAGAATCATGAGTCTTTACATTACCATTTCATGCCTAGGGCAAATCAGAGTGATTACTAACTAGGCTTGTCCTGGGGAGACGGTGAACACAACCTGTAATTTTCCTGTCTCAAATTATCTTTAGAATCAGGCAGCATAAATCAATGCAAGCATCCTAAATAATTTTCTAATGACAAAGGTAGTCATCATCCCTGATCTGAATCAAGAATATACCTGAACCACAAGTTCAGCATCTCATCTCAGGAAGCCATGTATGAAATCAGTCTCATCAAGGTTTAAAAGAAGTGAACTGAAGTGTAAACATAAAAGCTCGTAAATGTCTAGATTATCTTTCTTACAATGAGGATTACCCCTGGGGAAACGCATAAATATGCAGAGACACACTTGGTATTAAACAGTCACTATGAGGAAGGATGAAAAGAATGTAAACGCAATACTAACAATATTCTCTATTATGAAATCTCTGATTATTCTCCAAGAGTCAAAAGGATAAAACACATAGGAACTGGTGTTTTTTGTAAAGAACACTATACAGATGTGAGGAAAAAATAAGATACATTTTCAGAAGGAGGTCAAGAGCTAAACATAAAATGTATTTTTTTAAGGGTGCATGGAAGACTTTTTAAATTTTAAAATGAGGGACATTCCCTTCTAACGGGACTGAAAACAAATCATTCCGCTTTGAGCAAGGCTGGCTTTGTCCTGGGTGCTCCAGGCCATTTGAACAGTCCATTTCCCCCTCCAAGTCACGCTTTAAAAGCCAAACAGGACAAAAAGAGCCCAGATCCTCTTTCTCTATACCACCTTTGAGAGCCCCGAACATCTCAGGCCTTGGGCCACCTCTGGCATTAAGAAACTCTTGGAAGAGTCTTACTTTGCTAAGAGTAAGGCTGAGGAAGAGGGTTTAAGCTCCACAGTCCAACAGTTGTGGACTTTAATGAGACAAGATTCATGTTCAACACTCAGCCCAGAATCAAGCCGACTCCTGGGCAAACAGGTGTGGATACTTCCCTTCCCCTGCCCCGATCCAAGACCACCTCTCAAAAGGCAGAGAAGCACAGAACAAGAAAAACACAATTTTTATTGTGTACCCTAACCCGTCCTGCTTTCTCTATATTTACCCTGCTGCTCCACCACTGCCCCAGCAAAACTATGCCTGCAAACCTCACCTCTACCCTGGCCCATGGGTCCTGGAATAGAGACATTTCAACAGTTGCTATCCATCAATTTAACAATCCCCCCTCACTTTTTAAGTATTTGAATTATGACCATAGGTACAGACAGAAATTTATCTGAAAACAATTTGCCTAATTGTGTAAAATGAAAATTTAGTAAAGAACAAGTCTCCCTCCAGATGTAAAATAAATGTGAAAACCAGGAATGGAGTTTTCTGTTCAGGGCAAGCAATGCCCAAATCAACAGTTAGAAGCAGTTGGCTTTTCAAAAAAAACATGGCCAGTTGACACTACAGGACCTGCCTCTTCTTCCTCTCCGATGAAGTGACTGGAATATACTGGTAGGTGGTACCCAGCCTACACACACAGTGCATAATTAGAAACAGGCAGACAACAGCTGGAGAGATGTCAGATGACTCACAAACAACATGACAAATAAAAGCAAAGGTTTTGGAAAATTACACTCAGGCGATGGTACTCACTGTATAAATCTGTTTCATCTAGAATCTCAGATTTGATGATTTCTTCAATCACATCCTCTAACGTGACAATTCCCAGAACTTCATAAAATGGATCCCCCTCTCCCTCATTGTTTACTCGCTGCACAATAGCCAGGTGAGATTTACCTTTAAAGAAAAGAAAACAAAGAGGTGATTTTCAGAATTTCCTGAATGAAGTCTTATAAATGATGATGGTAAAAATAGCAGCGAACACAGATACAAGATTATCAAAGTCTATCTTTCAGCATTTAAAAATGGTTTGGAAATACGACAAACAAATGGAAAAGCTTCATGGGCCATAAAAAGTAAGACCAGTTAATCCAGAAGAGCATCATCGTCTACACACATGGTACCACCATGTTACCACTTGCTTCCTGATGGATTTGGTCTTCGGTTATGTCAGCTCTTCCTTTGTGACCTTTTAGCAACTGCTACTTTACTTTAGGAGAGTTCTCAAAGTGTGGTCTGTGGACCCCTAGGGGTGCCCAAGACCCTTTTAGGAGAGTCAGAAAGGTCAAACTATTTTCATTTAGAACACTAAAATGTTCCTGGAATTTTCCACTGTGTTGATATTTGCACCAATGGTGTAAAGTGCCAGAGCACAAATCGAGGCAGCGGTAGTGGTGGTCACTATGCTAGTGGTCACCGCCTTCTCCACACACACACAGAGGGGAAAAAATTAGTTCCTCTTAAGAATATCCCTTAAATTAGGAGTTTGGGATTAAAATATACACACTACCATATATAAAATAGATAGCCAACAAGGACCTACTGTATAGCACAGGGAACTATACTCAATATCTTGTAATAACCTATAATGGAAGAGAATTTTAAAAAGTATATAAATATATATATGTGTGTATATATATATATACATATATACATATATACATATATATGTAACTGAATCACTTTGCTGTACACCTTAAACTAACACAGCATTGTAAATCAACTATATTTCAATAAAAATTTTAAAATAAAATAATTCTTTTCAGACAACAACAACAAAAAGAATATCCTTGATGAAGCAGTAAAAGTTATAAGCTTCATTAAACCTTGATTCCCGGGACCTGTCTTTCAATACTGTATGTGACAAATTGCGAAGTACGGTAGAACACTTCTGTTGCATTCTCAAGTACGATAGTTGTTCTGAGGAAGAGGACTCAAATTGTTTTAAGGAAAATGACTCAACGCAAATTGTTTGAGTTGCAAGTTGGATCAGCCACTTTTTCCCACTGAACATCTTTTTTATTTGAAAGAATGGCTACCAAACAAACTATGATTATTTAGACTTGGATATTTGGCAGACATTTTCTTGAAAATGAACAAGATGAGCCTGTTACATTAAGGAAAACAACAGCAGTGTTTGCTGCCAAAGATAACATCTGAGCTTTCAAGGGAAAATTAGAATTTTGGGAAACTTGTATCCACCGCCATGAGCTTGAGAGCTTCTCAGTAAAGACTTTTCTGATGAGACAGGTGGTGCTATTAACAAATGAGATTTTGAAAGCACTGAACAATAAAATGTGTCAACATTTCAAAGATCTGCATAACTCTGTGAACAAGTATTTTCCAAATGACCATGGCCATGGTGTCACCAAATCACGCATGGGTAAATGATTTATTCAGAATGCAATACATAACAGTGGATTTTTAAAAACTTTTTATTTTGCAGTAATTTCAGATTTACAGAAAAGTTGCAAAGACAGTAGTGTCCCTGTATACCCTTTACTCAATTTCTCCCCCACTGATAACATCTTACTTTACCATGATATAGTCATCAAAACTAGAAACTGACATTGATATGGTAATATTCAGTAAATTCCAGATTTTATTTGGATTTCACCAGTTTTTCCATTAATGTTCTCTTTCTGTTCAAGTGTCCAATCCAGAGTACCGTGTTGCATTTAGCTGTCATGTCTTCCCAGGTTCCTCTGTTCTGTGACAGATTCCCAGTCCCCCCTCGTTTTTCATGAGCTTGACCATCAAGTAGCACTGGTCAGGTACTCTGCAGAATGACCTCTTATCTGGATATGTCTTTCTCACGATTAGACTGGGATTATGAGTTTTCTAGTTACATCACATCAGGGCTCACATGGCAGCCACATGACATCACAGGCGATGTTCACCTTCACCACTTGGTTAAGGTAGAGTTTCCCAGGTTTCTTCTCCACTACAAAGTTACTAATTTTTCCCTTTCCCTCATTCTACTTTTTGGAAGCAAGTCACTAGGTCTAGCCCACCCCCAGGGAGGGGTGAGTGGTAGGAATTAAGCTCTACCTCCTGGAGTCAGAGGGTAGCTACACACATTATTCAGAATTCTTCTGTAAGGAAGATTCCAGACCAAAAGATTTTAATGTAACAGTGCACCAAAAGTCCACTGGCATAGTTTCAGATTCTATATTGCAACTAACCTTTAAGAAACTATCACTTGGGGAGTTTGGGTATATTATCAAGGAAGAACATACACAATTATTCAAAAAGCCTATTAAAATACCCCTCCCTTTTCCAAATACATATTTGTGTGAGGCCAGATTTTCTTCACACACTTCAATTAAAACAGTATACAGCACAGACTGAATGCAGAAGAGAATCCAGCTGCCCTCTACTTAGCTAGATAATAAAGAGATACACATAAAGGTAAACAATGACACTATGTTTTGGAAAAAAGTTATTTTTAATAAAAATGTTGTTTATGTTAACATGTAATGGATTTATGATTGTCCCTTAAAAACGAATAAGTAAATGTTGAAAATTTCTCAGGTTTAATTTCAAATATAGTAAACATCAAAAAGATATAACCTACAAGGAAGAACACATGCTGTGAAGCTGACCAGTCCTGGATGTGAACTCCAGCACTGCCACTTTAGCCATCACCAGCAGTGTGGTCGTGAGCAAACTACCTAACTTTTCTGAGCCTCAGTCTCCTCTAAACCCAGGCTCATTCATGATAGTCGCTGCCACACAGGATTATCGTGAGTGTCAGAGATAATGTTGGTGCCTAGCAAAGACAGTGCCTGGGATCCACTGGGTGATCAATAAATGGTAGCTCCTATTAATTTATTAATATTCCTCCTCAATTCTAAGGCACCATCAACTTATTGCCAGCTTAGTAAGAAAAAAAAACCCTACTACACTAAATGTACACTGTGGTTAAAAGATGCATTTCAATTTCAGAAAGATCTTTTAAAATATTAAATTTATCTCAAACACCAATATTGGTTTTCCCAACCTAAGGCACGCAAGGCATCTGAAACTTATCCTTAGGTTACGCCAAGGAGACACGATATCTGGAAATTTCATGATCAGTTCACACGTATATTATTTTTTTTAATGTCAGGGTGAGGTTTTTGGGTTTTTGCGGGGGGGTGGGTGGGTGGAGTGAGGGGGTGTCCTTTAAATAAAGTTTACTTAAAACTTCAAACTGGGTGAGTTTGCTCAGACACAATCAGCCAGACAAACTAAAAATATCCTGAAGGCCAGGTCTGATCAAGTTCCCAGCACTTACTCAGAAACTGGCTTTGGTTCTGCAGAGCTTGTCCGCCCTTTTCCGCTCTGCCTCAGACCCCTTTATACGCAACAATGTCTGGAGGCCTAGAAGTTTAGATCTTAGACAATTAGGCCTCCTAACAATTTGCATCCTTAGCATGCTCACGCTCAAAGAATGAAAATATTTTGAGCAAATGAGATTAGCAGGGAAACTTATCAGCAATAGATATAAACACCGCATCAGCTCAAGTCGATTCTAGTCTAGTCAATTTGGTCCGGTCAGTTTCTCACATCTGCTTTCCCAAGGACCCAAACATAAGCAGTTAAAAATTCTTGGTGAATGCTGTCTGTCGAAAGTTAAATTCTTTTGCTATTCCCAGCTTGTGATCATTTAAAAGGAATTTTCCAAAGCAAGGTCTAATATTAGACTCAAAATGAAGTTTCCATTCCACTGAGGCGCTATTCTCACCAAAGTAACTACCGCATAATCAGATTGTCTTGGAGCAATTCGTTTAAATGCAGATGGACATACTTGAAATACCAGCTCAGCAGCACCAACAGATCTGACTGGAAAGAGCCTTACTCTCGGGGAAATTATTCATGTAAGGTAGGCTTCTGAGATTGAAAATTATTGAGTTTTCTTCCAAGCTCACTTGTTCCCTTTCACACCCCCACCTCCAATGTTGAAACTTCTTCATCTGCCCCAGAGCCACATATTTTTAGCTTTGGAATTCCTGGTGAGAAGTCTTGTTTTTTGAACCTTCTTCCCACTAAGCAGTACAAAAAAAAAAAATGATACCCCTCTTCCCTAATCATGCTTTTGGAGGACAACGATACAAGGTACCTCTTCCCCCACTTAACCATTCGCTGCAGGGAGTTCAGTCTTTGGCCTCATCTATGGAGCAATCAAAAAGAAGATGTAAACCTGTCAATACAGAAATTTTAAAAACTGAGCTCAAATAGCATCCTTTTGAACCTCAGTGTTGGAGGCATTAAGCCAGGATTGAAAGCAGCAAAGCAATTTTGGGGAAACTAATAAAAGGCATTTATAAACCAAAAACTAGAATTTTTTTGGATTCTTAACCTCCAAAGAATGAAAACACAGCAATCAGCACAATATGTAATTATAGGCATTAAGTAGCACTAAAACTTTTAAATATACATGGATCAAATAAACTTGATTAACTATATACAGAATAAAGCAGACATTAGGGCTTGGAGATAGCCCTTTTTTGCTAGCTGTAAGAGGTCTTGCAGTATTCATGTCATTTCCAACTGTCCTGAACTTTATACCCATAGCCTCTCTTCACGTAGTCTGGTCCTAGATCACTAAGGGATCACTAAGTCAGACCTAAGAGAATCTATGCAGGCCTCTCTTCAGAGTACAGGGCTCTATCAATATATTTCTATTCAAATTCAGTATCATAAGCAAGTTATTATGAAATAATCACCTAGATTTTAACTGCTACGTGCTCAAAACAGGGCACTTGCACAGATGAAATTACAAGAACATGTCTTCATTGTGAGGTATGCTAAGTAAAATCATCTACACAGTAAAACTGGGATCGAATTTCTGCCTCTGCCTGCTTTCACTGCTCCCTAAATCAAAGTATTGCCTATTCTCTCTGGAGAATCAGCCCAGAATGGTAGCAGGTTGCCACACTCCCATTTTTTAACCTTACCACGACGCTAGGCTCGAATTCTGAATGACAGATACCATTTGTATTTTGATAGAAATAATTAACTAGATAGTGATTAGGCTGGCAAAGGGTACCTTAACTGCCTGATGAAAATATGGACTCGTTGGCTATCATACAAGTTTGATGTCAATCAAGTGAAATGGAACAGTAGACAGAGTAAGTGAAATAGCTAAGGAAGAAAGCCAAGAGGGTAGATGAAGTAGAATGGAATTAGGAACAACTCGACACAGCTGCACTAATAACAAGTGACAGGCGGTAGTCCAAGAGACCTAACAATGCAAGCGCAAGGCAGACAGAGTCTTAAATGCCACTCGAACAGCAGGAGGAAAACAAACAGAAGATTCAGCCATGAGAAACTAAAGCCAAATGTCTTATATCTGCCATGGCTGCCGTGTCACACCACTGTAGGGGCACAGAATGCAAGGCCTAATGGTTCCCCTGAGGTTGTGCAGTGTCGTGGCCCCTCACTTAAAGAAGGGTAGGGCAAATGAAGCGTTTGACATGCCTTTGTTTTTAAACATTTCCCAGTTTATCTAACATAAGAATTATAATAACTCAATAAGTAAGAATTAATAGGGGCTTCCCTGGTGGCGCAGTGGTTGAGAGTCCGCCTGCCGATGCAGGGGATACGGGTTCGTGCCCCGGTCCGGGAAGATCCCACGTGCTGCGGAGCGGCTGGGCTCGTGAGCCATGGCCGCTGAGCCTGTGCTCCGCAACGGGAGAGGCCACAACAGTGAGAGGCCCGCGTACCGCAAAAAAAAAAAAAAAAAAGAAAGAAAAGAATTAATAAAGTTCCTTAGAGTGAGTTCTATGACAGGGGTCCCCAACCCCCGGGCCGAGGACAGGTACCGGGCCGCACGGCAGGAGGTGAGTGGCGAGCGAACAAAACTTCATCTGCCGCTCCCCATCGCTCGCATTACCGCCTGAACCATCCCCCCATCCCGCACCCCCGTCCGTGGAAAAACCGTCTTCCGCAGAACTGGTCCCTGGTGCCAAAAAAGTTGGGGACCGCTGTTCTATGGAACTAGTAATAAAAGAAAGAAATGCTCTGTAAATCAGAATTCAGGGCGCCCATCACTAAAACAAAACGGGATGGAGGATAGATTTGAATGGCCATACTTAAGATCTCCCAAGGAAACCAGTTTGCATATTAGTCATCAAGGAAGTCAATACACTTTAAATAGCATTAGAGTTAGATTTAGTCTGACTTACAAAAGTGAACAAACTGATCAATGAGCTAATGTTTATGAACATAATTTATAATCCAGAAAACACAATGCTATGTATGTATCAATGAACTATGGTCACACAAATCCATTCATTCACTCAGTAAACATTTACTGAATGCCTACTATGTGCCAGGCTCATACCTCAGGGAACAAAACAAATTCTGGCTTTCAAGGAACATTCTAGCAGGGGAGACAGACACTAAGGGAAAGAGATAGTATGAAAGCATGTCAGATTGTATAAAATGTGCTGTGGAGAACAAAAAAGCAGGGGCCGAATTATTTAATTTAGGCTGGCCAAGGGAAAGGGGACACTGAGCTGAAGGTCGTTAAACAGCCAAATGAAGTAAGTAAGGGGCTGGGGAAGATGTTTCAGGTGGAGGGAACAACGGAGCGCTGAAGAGGGGAGGCCTGGCGTGCTTGAGGAAAAGCAAGGACGCTGGTGTGGCTGGAACAGAGTGAGCAGGAGAGGAAGAATCAAAGATGGGGGTGGGGGTGGGCAGCAGGGGTGGTGGGCAGTGGGCAGATGTCACCATCACAAGGACTTTAGCTTTTACTCGGAGATGGGAAGTCCCTGGAGGGTTCTGAGCTGAAGAGTGACTTGATCTGTATTGTTTTGAAAGGATCACTGGCTGCTGTGGTGAGAAAAGTCCTGGCCGCTGGTGGGAGAAAGATGCAGCGGGAAAGGCAGAGACGGGGAAAAAGGAAACCCAATCAAGAAGTTATTTCATGACTTTTTTTTTCCTTAAATTCCATATATATGTGTTAGCATATGGTATTTGTCTCTCTCTTTCTGACTTCACTCTGTATGACAGACTCTAGGTCTATCCACCTCATTATAAATAGCTTAATTTCATTTCTTTTTATGGCTGAGTAATATTCCATTGTATATATGTGCCACATCTTCTTTATCCATTCATCCGATGATGGGCACTTAGGTTGCTTCCATGTCCTGGCTATTGTAAACAGAGCTGCAATGAACATTTTGGTACATGACTCTTTTTGAATTATAACTGATTCACTTTGTTATAAAGCAGAAACTAACACACCATTGTAAAGCAATTATACCCCAATAAAGATGGAAGGGAGGGAGGGAGGGAGGGAGGGAGGGAGGGAGGGAGGGAGGGAGGGAGGAAGGAAGGAAGGAAGGAAGGAAGGAAGGAAGGAAGGAAGGAAGGAAGGAAGGAAGGAAGGATGGAAGGAAGGAAGGAAGGGAGTTATTTCAGCAATCCCAGTGAGAGGAGAGAGTGACCGGAACCAGATGCTAACAGTGGAGGGGATGAGAAGTACTTAGATTCCAGGTATATATTTTAGAAGGAGCCAACAGGTTTGCTGATGGACTGAATGTAGGTGGGAGAGAAGGAGACAAGCCAAGGCTGACTCTAAGGTTTTGGGGCCTGAGCCGTGGAAAGGATAGAGTTGCCAAGAAGGACTGTGGGAGGTACACGTCTGGAAGGAAAAAATCAATTCAGTTTTAGACAGGTTAAGTTCAAGATGCCTACTAGACATCCTAGTGGAAATGTCAAACAGGCAGTTACATAGCTACGTCAGAACTCGAGAAAGAGAGAGCGAGCGAGACATGTGGGTTACAGATGAAGAGCGAGAACCCCCAGAGAAGAGAGGCTAGTGAAGCCAGACACTGGAGGAGATCACCGAGAGAGAGGGTGTGGGCAGAGAAAAGATCCCAGCACTGAGCCTGGGGCAGGCCAATGTCTCATAGGGCAGGAAGTGGAGATACAGCCAAAAAGGAGATTGAGAAGGAGGGGCCGGTGGAGTGAGCAGAGAATAGAGAGAACAGTGTTTTGGAAGCCAAACTTTTTAAAAACCACTTCAAGAAGCAGAAAAGAGTCAAAAGTATATGTGGTCAAAAGGTTGTGAAAGATGATTCTGGTGACAAAAGATGCTCAAGATAAGAAAGGTCATAGATGAAGAATCCAAAGATTATCATCTCAGTGCCATCCACTGTGATTTCTAGAACAGCCCTTCCTACTTCTAACAGGGACACACACTGGCCTGCTTCTGCCAGGGAGCCTTCACCGGAGAGAAAAAGGCCTGTGTCTTTAGACAGAGTCTGGTTTGTCCTCCCCCAAATAACACCACTTCTGAATACCCACTTCTGGAAATGATGCCATTAGATCTCCAATCACCCAGGCTTAAAACTCTAAATCACCTTTGCCTCTTCTCTTCATTTCTCCCCACCTTTTTTTTTTTTTTCCCTTTTTAACGAAGAGTGAATGAATGGATGGATACCTACATGCAATAATGTGTATAAAATGCACGGTTCAGGGACCTCCCTGGTGGTCCAGCAGTTAAGACTCCACGCTTCCAATGCAGGGGGTGTGGGTTTGATCCCTGGTCAGGGAGCTAAGATCTCACATGCCTTTCGGCCAAAAACCCAAAACATAAAACAGAAGCCAAATTGTAACAAATTCAATGAAGACTTTTAAAAAAATTGGTCCACATCAAAAAAAAAAGAAAGAAAGAAAATGCATAGTTCAAGGAGTAGTTACAGAACTACCACCCAGGAGGGACTAGAGGGGACTTCAGGGGTATGGGAGGCAGGGGCAGGAAGGCGCCAGAGCGCGACAGGAGAAGCAGCTAAGTCGGATAAGCAGACGTAAGCAGGTTCCGAGGGGAATACAGGCCTGCCTGTGGCCTCCCAGGTAGGACCTTTCGGCAACCCCTTCTGTGTTAATAGCAGGTCCCCATAAAACAGATGACCTGGTGGTCCAGCAGCATATTATCTCATGATGACTCAGTGGCAATACAACCTCAGAAAAGGGGAAGCAATGCTCCTACTACATTTAGCCATATGTGGAATAGTGTGTTCAGGTCTGGGTCTTGCATTTTGTAAGAGGCAAACTGAGGCGAGAGTTACCAAGATCTCGTAAGATGTATACGCAGTGGCACACGAGGAGGAAATGAAGGCCAGAGACATTGAGCTAGACGAGAAACCTGGGCAGGGATGAGGCAGGACGGCAGCCTTAAAATCTCTGAAACGTAAGTAACCATTTGGTTCTTGTGGCCCCTCCTCAGCTGAGAACGCTGCCCGTGTACTCCAACCTCATTTACCACAAGGTTAGTTGTTTCCCTGCTTAGATCATAAACTCCTTGACCACAGGGACCTCTGTGTTATTCATCTTTGTCTTACTCTTCATCCGCAGGCCCCACCAAGCCTAGCATAATAACCTAACACTCCTACATACACAAAGGTAATACTTACTAAACTGCAACACAATCATATCATCCTATTACTCAAAAAGTGCTCGTTTCCCACCCACAGCTAAATTTAAAAGAAAACGTCTTCGAGTGGGGTTCAAAGGCCATCATACTCCTCTTATGCTCTCATTGTCCCGGCCAATCAAATGACTTGATTTTGTCCAATCATAACCTCCACGGTTTTCCTCATCCCCACAGAAGAGGTAAGAAGGAGCCTCTCCTCAGGGGAAGTGATCAGCGATCACAGGAGCCCGACCCTTGCACACACAGCCCTAACACAGCCCCGCCTCAGCTACACCTGGGCCCGGGGAGTGCCTGGGTCTCTACACCCACATTACTCTTAACAGTAGATAGGTCCTTACCCTATCCATCGCCCTCTCAGTTCAACAGGTGCAAAATCAAAAGAAAAAGAAACCCTGAATAACAAGCTATAGTACACAAAAGCAGCTATTTTCTCACAGATTTCTGTAATGAATACATGGATGAATTCTTACACATGCCTTGCAGATCTTCTACTGACTCATACGGTGATAGATCTAGTATTATGACATGAGTACAATGGTAAAGTTTGCTTAAGGAGAAGCAACACGATTTCATTCAGGGAGCTATCACCTTGCTATTTCTGTCCTGTTTAAAGCTAAAAAAAAACAAAACCCACACCCTTCATGTTTTTTAAGTACTTATTTTACCTCACCATCCCAGCCACAGCTAAGTGCATTTTTTCCAACTGAATTTTCCCACCATAAAATACACCAGAAAAATGTGACACAGATCTTAAAATAGTCCTGTATAAATAATTCAGGAGTATATCTATAGAAGCACTTGCTGTATATAGAAATACACTGGTTTTAAGTGATGATAACTGTTGCTATTCCAGGAGACAAAAGCCCTCTTTTATCAGAAGTTTTACTACTTCTAAAAATTCCAGTGGCCACCAGCTAAGTGGCTGACCAAGATCTCCCTAGCAGAACAGCTTCTCAGCTCCAGGTATGTGGGGTTCCTCAGTCATCGACACTCCCAGTTAGGTCACATCTGCCAGGAGGTTTACTAGGGTGGAATATGGAATCATGGTTTCCTAAAAAAATAATCTAATTTTGGGGGGTGAGGGTAGGAGTTTTTGATGCAGACAGTATTTCTTAATAGGGCCGTTTCCTGGGTAGAACCCGAATTTATCTACTAATTTAGATTATAACCGCTTTCAGGGAAATTCGTTGACCAAGCTCTGAAAGTAAGAAGGGCAATCATTCACGGAGGTGCTCAGCCTCTAAGGGACTTAAAAAAAACAGAAGCAAAGCCTATGCCTTCCCTGAAGGTTGACTGCAGAGACCTGGGCACAGAGCAGGGAGCCCCCAGGAGTCGGAGCACCTAGGTTGAGTTCACCAGGGCCCAGTCTCCATGCTGCTCCCTGGAGGTTACCTCTCTGATTGTCCCAGGCTTCCTTCTATTTGCTATAAATACCTGTTTCTTAACATTTAAACTAAGTTTGGTCCCACCTGCCCATTCTTAACTGTAGTTTCTTATTCTGTATCCCTAAAATAGAAATACCTGAGGGACTTCCTTGGTGGTCCAGTGGCTAAGACGCCGTGCTCCCAATGCAGGGGGCCCGGGTTCGATCCCTGGTCAGGGAACCAGATCCCGAATGCCGCAACTAAAAAAAAAAAAAAGATCCCGCACGAAGCAACGACGATCCCGCGTGCCGCAACTAAGACCTGGCGCAGCCAAATAAATAAATAAATATTAAAAAAAAAAAAGAAATACCTGAAAGAGAAAAACATTAGGTTGAACATATCTTTTAAGACAATCAATGTTTAAAAGAATTATGTTTGTAGATATCTTTAGAATGTTACTATTATTTTTGACTGGTTGAATTTCACTTCTCCATAAATATCTCTGATGCAGTAAGATTAGAAACATACACTGAGAAAATCCAATCCACGTGGTTCTCAGATTTTGACAGCTGTATCCATGGAGATTTGGGGAAGGTGTGGCTGCCTTCAAGGACATCAGCATTTACATCTGGAAAAGTTCCTGAAATACATGAAAACTACAGATAGCTGCCCGGCACCTCAGAGGCATGCAAATATTCACTAAATGAGCGAATCCACACACTGATCTGAATCCTTCGAAAGTAGTTTTACTTTCAATCTATACAACTTTCCAGGCTAAAATAGTATTTGTCCTACAGCTAACTACCTCCTGCACATTTCTAGAGGTTTCCTCTAGACTTACGTTTTAGGTTACGTCTGGCCTTATTTTTTGAGGTAGTAAATCACATCTTTTCTCGGTCATCATTATTACAGAGTGAAGACTCCATCTTTTTACAGTATGCTCAATATTTCATCTAAGAATTTAAGATTCTGTGTTGTGTTTAATATAAAAATGTTTTGTAAAAAATCACCTATCACCTACAATTTTCCCATCAGGCATACTTTCATCCACTCAAATATATATTGAGTATGTAGTTTATTCGAGCATAGGGCTAAGACATATACATGTCTACCTCCTTAAGAAAACATGACTATTTTAAAAAGACAGATTAGAACAAGATTAATCATATTATAAAAGGACTGCCTTATAAAATGGATCATTTTTAATAGAATTTTATTTTGAAATAACTGTGCATTCTTATGCCGTTGTAAGAAATAACAGAAAGGTCTCATGTGTTTTCACCCAAGATCCCACATATTTTGGGAGCATCTTGCAAAACCAAACTGTGTGACAGCACACCTTAACCAGTATACTGACATCAACACACTAACGTACAGAACATTTCCATCACCACAAGGACCCCTCCCGTTGCCCTTTTACAGCCACGCTCCCTTCCCTTTCCAACCCCCAGAACAAACCATGTTAATAGCTTCTCTGGTAAAGTAAGTGCTTAGTTTTCCACTGACAGTGGCTCTTAAGCTTTAGCTTTTAAGTGTAAACAAATATTTTAAAACTCACAAAATGGTGATCAGTAGGAAAACACTTTTCAGTCAACAAAAACCTGCTTTACATGCAGCTTCTGAAAACTCAAGAGTGGGCTTCAGTCCTCACAAGATTAACTCACCAGGCTCCCCTGGTTGAGGCACACAGCAGGCAGTTCTACAACTGTGAATGCTCAGATGGGACTGCTTATAAAAAGCAGCAGAGATACCAGCCCTGATTTAATAAATGTCTGCAGAAGCACCTCTGTGGCAGTATTTTCCAGGCAGTTCCTCTGGCTTCTCTGAATGTGATGGATTTTTGATGTGTCAACTTGGATAGGTAACAGCCCTCAGTAATTCAATTAAGCGTGAATCTAGGTGCTGCTGGGATGGGATTTTGCAGATGTAGTTAAAGTCCCTAATGGGTCGACTTTAAGGGTAGCTATCCTGGGTGGGACGGGCTCAATCTACTGAAGGCCTTAAAAGCAGGGTGAAGGCTTTCAGAGAGAGAGGAGACGTTCCACCTGTCGAAAGCTGCTGCAGACCACACCCGTGGGGTTTCCACCTGCTCATGACCTTCCCTCCCTCATGGCCTGCCTTACAAACTCTGTACTTTCTCTTAGACAGCCTCTGCAATTACATAAGCTTGCCCCTTTTAAGAAAATTCCTTAATGAATGTGGTATCTGTCTTCTACTGGTTCTGCTTGTTGAACCATGACTGACCTCCTCAGGATCCACACCACAAAGGGATTCAGAAGGCAGATACCAAAGGAAAACTAGGATTAGGGAATTCCCTGGCAGTCCGGTGGTTGGGACTCTACACTCTCACTGCCGAGGGCGCAGATTCAATCTCTGGTTGGGGAACTAAGATCCCTCAAGCCACGTGGCATGGCCAAAAAGAAAAACCAGGATTAGACTAGGATTAGACTAAGTAATATTTCCCAAACCCAAGACCATGGGTGACTGATTGTCTAGGAAGACAAACTAATATTATGTAGTAATATATGCACTAAATTCCAGAGAGACCTGCTGAATGAACTTCCTGGTAGAAATAGCAAGGAAACTAAATTTTCAGAACAAAAAATTAACCTAGACTAAACTGCGATTGTATTTAAAGACAAGAAGCCAAATCATTTACTTACTAAACCATCCACGTGGATTATCCTATTAAGGACAGCCCTGTGGTCCTCCCACCTAACCCAGGATTCCAGGCCACAAATAATAGATGGCCTCACATTCCCACACCACCACCAGCTGTTCATTCTCTTTTGCTTGTTCTTCAGTCTTGCTGCCAGATACGTTAGCCAGAAACCCAAAGTGAGGCAATTAATAGAAGATTCCAGTCACTATGTGACTTGCTTAATGGCCTGTCCAAATGGTTTGTGAGAAAAATCTTATGAACCAACAGGATAGAAACTGAAGAGTTTTTTCCATTATTCTCCTCTCCCAGAGTATTTAAAGACTTGGATTTTCCCATCTTTTGGGGAAATATTTTCTTATAAATAGTGAGGCATGCCGGGCATCTCCACTTCATCTTTTTTCGTGGTCTGTACCACTCACTGTACACTCACTGGAATGTTTTCCTAGTAAATGATCAGCAATGGAAAACGTGGCTAAGACAAAGGATGGCTTTCAGGCTGAGATGATGGGAACCTTCCCATCTTTCCCAAGAGATAAGTAGTTCTATAAAACTGCGGGGCTTATTTTAGAACCAATGAGTCTATTTCTGTCTTTCCTTTAGACTTGTAGCTTTCGTAAGGATGATAAATAAGGACTGACCATCTTAGTGAGGTAACAGCCCAAAATATTAGTAATTGCCCAACAAACCCAGTAATAGGAGATTCAAAAAAGGGAAATATACTTCCATTGCTAAGGTAAGGCCAACTATCAGTGTTTTAATTTTATGATTTGCTCTTCTGTTCCTTCCTTGGGTCTTAGTCTTTGGATCAGTAACATTTAGAACTTTGCTTTGCAGTCCAAAACTCTTAACATCAACTGAACTAATTTCTTGGATGATTTCTACAACACAAGGAGGCAAGATCGGTAATTAGACAAAGCAGACATAAAAACATGGTTCTCTTGTTATACAGTGAATAAAAATTACCTAAGTCCATGGATATGGTAGCAGAAAGTTCTAAAAACTCGGAAGAAAAGGGCTACAGTTCTTAGCAGGAGAGAGAGTGAGGAGTTGTCAGGAAAGCTGCAGGTTACTTTGAGACAGTCGTCCCAAATGCATTACAGGAACTGTAAAAATCTGCCACAGAAGGAACGATGATCCACAGTCAGAAAGTTACTGCAGCTTAAACAGGAAACCCTTCTTGTTCAGGACTGTCATAGCCACAGTTTGCAAAAAGTGCAGCTATTGATTAATGCAATGTAGTGTCAGTTAGATGTACATTCCTGAGGTCTTTTATCTGTTGTAGCTTTGTCTTTTTCTTTTCATTACATCAGGTATATTGCCCTATAAATTGTGGTAGTCGTACCAGGAATAAAAACTTAAGGAATTTTTAACTTTTCAAAAAAAAAAAAAATTACCTAAGTCCAGATGACGTGCCAAAAGACACTACAGACGAAACCACCCCTTACAACATTTGCTTTAGGAGTAGGCATTTTAAGGAGAGAGGTGAGGTCATCTCTTCTTTTAAAATCTGCTTAAAGGGAAAACTAAAGGCTGGTTTTATTAAGGAAAACCTTATCCCCTTTTCTTACTAAAGTCTCCTCTTTTCAGAAGTCCTTCCTGATGACCTCGAGTTGTAATGAGGAAATGGAATTGCTATTTTAAATTATTATACAATTAATATAAGTTAATAGTTATGTATTATCATATAGTTAATAATCACATGATATGAGGGGAAAGGGCTATCAGAATGATCAAAATATCACTGAGTCCTGGAGTTGCAGGGAAAAATGAAAAGTCATCTAGTTCAAATTCTCATCCAGTGCATTAATCCCATCTGCAAATTTTGAGCAAATAATAAACTTGAAAAAATATAAAGGGAGCAAAAATAATGAGTATTTTTCTTGCTGACCTGAGATAATAGAAGTCCTAGCATTTTACTCTTCTTTTTCCTGTCCCTAGAAACCTCAAGCACTTCGTCACCACAGAAGAGAAAAAATGATACATCAGGGCTTCCCTGGTGGTGCAGTGGTTGAGAGTCCACCTGCCGATACAGGGGACACGGGTTCATGCCCCAGTCTGGGAAGATCCCACATGCCGCGGAGCGGCTGGGCCCATGAGCCATGGCCGCTGAGCCTATGCGTCCGGAGCCTGTGCTCCGCAACGGGAGAGTCCACAACAGTGAGAGGCCCGCGTACCGCAAAAAAAAAAAAAAAAAAAAAAAAGATACATCAGATGACTTTAAAAACCAAACATTTTCTGTTTAAAATTCCTTCACAATTCCTTCTCACCACTCCCATTATCTATCTTTCCTCCCAGTATCTCTTAAAAATGTGTCAGAGACAAAAGAAAGAAGTTTTTGTATTTCTTTTTTTTAATTAATTAATTTGGCTGTGCCTGGTCTTAGTTGCAGCATGCATGATCTTTGATCTTCATTGTGGCATGTGGAATCTTTAGTTGTGGCATGAGGGATCTTTAGTTGCAGCATGCTAACTTTTAGTTGCAGCATATGGGATCTAGTTCCCCAACCAGGGATCAAACCCAGGCCCCCTGCATTGGGAGCACAGAGTCTTAACCACTGGACCACCAGGGAAGTCCCAGGTTTTTGTATTTCTATAAGGAAAAACATCCATCAGTAGAGAAGCCTGGTTGAATAAGTTCTCGTAAATCCATACAATGGAATACTATGCAGCCATTAAAACAGGATCAAAGTAGATCTCCCTAAATTGTTATGAAAAGTTACCCAAAATAGATTAAGGAAAAAAAAACTGGAATATTTTACATAGTATGATCCTATTTGTATAAATTGTATATGTATAGGAAAATTCTGGCAAGCAATAGTTGGTTAGCAGATGTTTGGTCCCATCCAAAATGTCCGTAAGATATCCTTGATATTCAGTCTTGTCCAAAACCATTTGGCATGGACCAAATATGCTCAGGACGTTTTGGACAGGACCAAACGTTCTACAGGGGAAACAGTTAACAGTAGCATGCTGACTGAAATTTGTAACCATCAAAAGTTTGTGTCCTACAAACAATAATTCTGATAAAGTCTATTTTGTGTGATTGCCATCAAAAAGTAAAAAAGAATGGAGATTTATAACCACATGCACTACATTATTGTACATAATTCTAACGAGAGAATGTTGGACTAGGAATGAATGAGAACAGAATCCTCTGTCAACATTAGATGCCCCCTAAGCACCACGTCAAAATCCTCTCGGTCCCATTGCTCACCCCCTTTCACCCCTTCCACTGCCGCAGCGACCAGTTCCACACTGGCTCAGATTGGCTTCGTGCCCGTGTGACCAGTGCAAACAGACATCATCTCATATACAGCTCACGGCCCAGCTCACTGCATCTCTCACTTCTGCCTTGGGACTCCTCCTAAACCGAGAAGGAAATAATGCCCATGGGAAAATACGTCCCCCCTCTGTATTCAAGCACCATTCTGAGAGCATCTCACAAGGCTCCTTTAAAAGTCCTAGGTAGGGGACTTCCCTGGTGGTCCAGTGGCTAAGACTCCATACTCCCAATGCAGGGGGCCAGGGTTTGATCCCAGGTCAGGGAACCAGATCCCACATGCCGCAAGTAAGAGTTCACATGTCGCAACTAAAGATCCCGTGTGCTGCAACTAAAGATCCTGCATGCCACAACTAAAAGATCCCGAGTGCAACAACTAAGACCCGGCGCAGCCAAATAAATACATAAATATTTTCAAAAATAGAAGTCCTAGGTAGGAAAGAACACCTGTTGCCTGTAGCCGAAGTTAACACACTATCACATCCTTGAATTTTCTTCCCTTCCTTCCCATTTCACTTCCCTTGTCCTGAACTCCTGCTCCCTGGGATCCTATTCCAAATAAACGTCCCAGCACGCAAGCCTTTGTATCAGGCCAATGTTCAGGCTAAGACGCCATCAGAAGTTTTTCTACTGACCAGTTTCTGGCTTTGTACATTTCATCCTCTTCTGTTTCCATGATACCAATGTGTCTTAACACCTCTGGCACTGGTATCTCAATACAATGCTGGTTTTGTACCTTTGTATCACAATACCAGGTGAGCTGGCACCGTGCAGGAGTATTTCTCGAGGTCATTCCTACACTGGGATGGCTAGCAATAACTATACATTGAAGTGACTGCAAACCCAAACTAAATGTATCCCCAGCTCAACTTCCCCACAGCTAGATTCCAAAAAACGCCTGGGACCATTCCAACATTAGAGACAAAGAGTGAAAGAGGGTAATTAAAAATGCCAAGAGAGAAATTTTGATCAAGTAGTTAAAATATCTGGATTTTGCAAATTTTACAAAAACACATGGCCATGTAAATAAACACATCTGGCTAGGGCCCATGCATGTGAGAAGCTTTTAAGTTTAAGGTTAATTACTTTTATGGTAAATCTGCTTTTCACTACATACTAATCAAGTAAATGTAACAAAAGTAGACAGAACACAAAGACTGAAAAGGATCAAATCTATATACTACCACCATCCCCAGTCTAATCTTCTCTCCTAAACTTCAGAGATAAAAATATTCCAATTGCCTACTTGATCCTCTTCACTCGTCCTATGAGCATCTCAAGTTCAACACGCCCCAAACTAAATCTATCATCTTCTTTACCAAACTTGTTCCTTCACTTCCATTCCTCTTTCTGACTAATGGTACCAGAATATATCAAGTGTGAAACTGTGGCAGTCATCTTAGATTCCTCCTTTTTCTCTAGTTTCACCCTGCTATGGCAAACTGGTTATACACTGTGTTAAGCTGTTGAGTTGTAAATTTAAGACCACCTCCTAAATATCTATTGGATCGCTCCCATATTCCGAAGCATCCCCAACACCAGCTCACCTTAGTTACAAGCCCTCAATATTTCTCTTCTGGACTTCCCTGGTAGCACAGTGGTTGAGAATCAGCATGCCAATGCAGGGGACACGGGTTCCAGCCCTGGTCCGGGAAGATCCCACATGCCGTGGAGCAACTAAGCCCGTGCACCACAACTACTGAGCCTGCGCTCTAGAGCCTGCGAGCCACAACTAGAGCCCATGTGCCACAACTACTGAAGCCCTTGCGCCTACCCATGCTCCGCAACAAGAGAAGCCACCGCAATGAGAAGCCCACGCACCACAATAAAGAGCAGCCCCTGCTCACCGCAACTAGAGAAAGCCCATGCGCAGCAATGAAGACCCAACACGGCCAAAAATAAAAAATATAAGTAAATAAATTTATACAAAAATATATATATATTTCTCTTCTGAACTGCAATAACCTTCTAACTTCTCTAACTTTAATGTAATCTCCCAAAGCCACCTCCCTGATGCCATAGTAATCTTTCTTAAAAGCAAATCTGAATGTGTTATTCTACTGCTTAACATTCTTTAATGGCTTCCCATTGCATTTGGGATAGTTTAAACACTTCAGTATGGCCTACAAAGCTATCATGACATGATCCCTAGCTCTTTCTCTAGCCTCATCTCCTACATCTTTGGTCATTCAATGTCAGAGAACACTTTCTGTCACTCTCCTGTGCTATTTTACGGTTCCCTCTGCCAAGAACACCTTCCTCCCCTTGGCTCCTTTACTCTGATTCTCCTTCAAGGACACAATTCAACTATCGACTCATCCTTGAAGTCTTCCTAACCTCACCTATGCCAATTGGGTTTGATGTCCTGTCTCAGCACTTCCATAGAGCCTTCATTAGCTCCACCAGAGGATTTACTATCCTGTATTATAATATTCTCTCTCCTGTACTTTATTGTGAGATTCTTGAAGGCAAGAGTTCTCCTTTATACCTAAAGCCTCATAAGCTAGCACAGTGCCAGGTATATAATTCTGTCAATAAATGCTGAATAAATAGCTCAAATTAATCATAAGAAAATGAGAAGGGGGATGAAGATTAGGGGGAAAAAAACAGTATTATCTCTGCAAGCTCTTGTCATAAGAGGAGATTGTTTTTCTTCCTGGGACACAATGCAGTAAACGAGGCCAATCAGTGACTGCCAGTTGATTGTAATTTTTAGCAACAGTTTCCCAGAAGAGTGACCAATTGTTCTTACCTAATCTAAGGCCTGGTACATAAAAGACTCTCATTTCCTATTTAATTTAATTTTACTGATTTTATTATTTCAGCTCCTATTGGCACCAAATTCTAGAAAAGTTACAATAGAGTTTGTCCCCAGATGAAGCCAGCTTGAAAAACAAGTACAAATCAAACCCTGTGCTCCTTCCTGTTGGGCTTGAGAATATCTTCAAAGAATTTTCATTGTCTTCTTAAATACACAACATGAATTCAGCCTGGAAACCGAGACTCAAATATTGAAATATGATGGTTTGTCAAGTTAAAAAAAAGAGAGAGAGAGAGAAAGAAATGAACTTAGCTTAGTAAATGAATGAATGTTCAAAAGAAGTCAACGTTCATTTGCTTACACAAAGATTCTTCAAACACCTTTTGAGGTATCTGCCCCTCGGTCAAAATGACAACATGTCTTAAGCTTTCTGGGAGTAGGTACAACTGCCTGATAAGAACATCACCTTGGTTCCTGACAACATTCAGAAAAACCTAGGTCATCCTTGGTCACTAATCCCTCACCTAAAAAGTCAGTTTCAGAGCTCAAATATGTGTGCTGGGACCCCAGAGAATCATGTCCGTGACTAAGGGCTTAAACTAAAATTAGACACATCTGGGTTTGGATCCTTTGGTTCTGCTACACACTAGCTGTGTAACCAAAGACAAGTCAATTACCCTCTCGTGGCCTCTCACTTTAATCATCTGTGAAATAGAGATAAAAATCCCAAGTTTCCATGAAAATTGAATGAAAAAGTTTAGAATTTAACACAGTACCTGGCTCATAGCACGTATGCAATAAACGATAATGATTATATTCTTGATGAAATTTCTCCTGGTTCCGGAAGCTAATAATCATCTCAAATGAAGATGTATAATACTATTAATATCTATGGAAATAGGAACTTGGGATCACTGGGAATATTCAGCTACAAGCTGCTTGTTTTAAAATAGAGGCTATGGGCGTCTATGAAAAGGGTAATTTACATCACCTGAGCATTCAATCCTATGCAGGCTTAGTTTTAAAGTTCTTCAGCATAGCAACCCCACAAATTGTTCACTCTGTTTCTCAAAACCAAAACTTCGCAGCTGGGTGGATTCAAATGGGTTATGCAGATTGTCCTCCCTCCCCTCTCACCTCTAGAAGTAGTTGCTCCCGCTTACTGGATGAGGCAGTGGGGAGGGCGGCCCATGAAGGAAGCTTGTACAGCCACTGCCTTTGTCATATTTCCTCTGTGAAGAAACAGAAGACTTCAGTTCCTGGATTGGTTAAGCTCTAGAATAGAGAACTAAGGAACTACTTTGTATTCTCCTAGAAATCTCATCTCTCTTTGTGCATAGCGCCATTGCAGCAGAACTGTTACACATTTTTGCATCTTGATCAGGAAACTGGAAATGATAATAATGAACATAGGTAGCCTGCCATACACCATAAATTGAAGGAAGCTGGCACAGAGCAGAGAAAGACTCAAAGACTGAGGGAACGTGAAGAGGAAAAGCCAGTGAAAGAATAAATTATATACAACAACCATGCCAACCCCGACGTTTGCAAAAACACTGTGACGATTACTATGTTTAAGATCAGAATTGACTTGAGGTCAATATGGTCTCCTCTGGTGCTGGTCATGGATTCATTCAATAAATATTTTTATTGAGCACTCACTACATGCTAGGCACTGTCCTAAGCATGAGGGATTAAAACAAACACATACAAATAAGACTAGTCTTCACTGTCAAGGAACTAGGAGCCTAGTGTGAAAGACAAGTAAAATTATAACATCGTAGACTCTCTCAAGGGACCTCCATGTGGCAACTTGCTGGTTAACTGACACACTCAATCTCCCTGTGAAACACACCAACTGAGGCCCGCAGCACACTGAAAGCTTCTGGCTAGTAAAACTACTACTCTGCACACTCTACTCACATAGAGTAAACAGAATGTTTACTAAGAATTGGTTATTTTTGTTCCCAAACCTATTTATGACATCTGCACTTGATGCTGCAATTTAAATATTATAGAAACTCATGACAATAAAAAGAAATTCCTGTTTCTATGGAAACTATGATGAATCCTCTGGAAAGAATCAGTAAAAGCCAAGTTCCTTTCAAAAACAAAAAACAGGGGCTTCCCTGGGGGCACAGTGGTTGAGAGTCTGCCTGTTAATGCAGGGGACGCGGGTTCGAGCCCTGGCGAGCCCTGGTCCGGGAAGATCCCGCATGCCGCGGAGCAACTGGGCCCGTGAGCCAGAACTGCTGAGCCTGTGCGTCTGGAGCTTGTGCTGCGCAGCGGGAGAGGCCGCAATAGTGAGAGGCCCGCGCACTGCAATGAGGAGTGGCCCCCGCTTGCCACAACTAGAGAAAGCCCTCGCACAGAAACGAAGACCCAACACAGCCCTAAATAAATAAATAAATAAATAAATAAAAATAAAAAACAAAAAACCCTCAAAACAAACGTATGGATACCAAGGGGGAAAGAGGGGGGGACAGGATGAATTGGGAGATTGGGATTGACATATATATGGTACTATGTATAAAACAGATAACAAATGAGAACCTACTGTATAGCACAGGGAACTCGGTGCTCTGTGGTGACCTAAATGGGAAGGAAATCCAAAAAAGAGGGGATATATGTATACATGTGGCTGACTCACTTTGCTGTACAGCAGAAACTGACACAGCAGTGTAAAGCAACTATACTCCAATTAAAAAACAAACCAAAAAAACACCTCAAAAACTTATACTGAATTAGGAGTGGGCAAGGGAATCACGAAAAGTGAGGACAAAAATCTTTAATGATTCTGCACTTTGTATTGTTTGTTCAAAAATCCTTTGTATGGTTTATTCCACTTAAAAAGAAAACTCAAATTTAGAGAATTGAGAGAAGGTATAATATAGATGTTAGATGGTCTCCTTCAACCATTACAGGGAACACAAATCAGCCCACATTCAAAGAAAAAGCAATACTATTTTCCAGTGCCTATTGAAAACTGATTCAGGCAAAGAACATAAATGGCTGCTAAACATTAACGGAAAGGTTGATGGAGAAAATAATTTTCACGTGGTACCAAAGTATCACTCCATGAATTACCGTGATGATCCGTGGAAGGGGGGAAACATCTTTACAGTGGAGACGACTGATAGTTGCCACCTTAATCAAGTGATTCAACATTATTAACAGTGAACAACCAGACTGTGTGCCACCTGATGTGATGTGCTGTGAAGTACAGTTCATCCTCTATATTCTTGCCAAAAGTGTTTAAGAATTTGGATCTAATTTCCAGTGTATAGGTAATACAGGAGATCAGAGAAATTAAATGATAATAATGAGAAAACAATCATAGAAACCCAAAATGTAGAATACTCTACCGAAGAACTAGCTTGGTTTCTTTAAAAAGTCAATACCATTATTGGGGCTTCCCTGGTGGCACAGTGGTTGAAAGTCCGCCTGCCGATGCAGGGGACACAGGTTCGTGCCCCGGTCCGGGAAGATCCCACATGCCGCGGAGCGGCTGGGCCCGTGAGCCATGGCCGCTGAGCCTGCGCGTCCGGAGCCTGTGCTCCGCAACGGGAAAGGCCACAACAGTGAGAGGCCCGCGTACCGCAAAAAAATAAAAAGTCAATACCATTATTAATTCTGTTTGGTATCATTATGACACCAGTTTGGTTACGTAAGAATATGTCTTTTTTTTTTAAGAGTTGAAAGGGGTAAAATGACATGTCTTGAATTTGTTTTTAAAATAGAAGCAAAGAAAAAAGATAAGTGAAGCAAATATGGCAAAATGTTGATAATTATTGAACCAATGACTATATTGGGGTTAATTGCCTATTTTTACTACTTCTGTATATACGTTCGAAACATAAAGAGTAGAAAACACTCAACATCATGAAAAAACTGAGGCGGGGATTATTCTAGCTTAAAAGAGACATAACAACCAAATGCAATGCACAAACCTTGACTGAATCCATGTTAGAAAAAAACAATTCTAAATGACATTTGGGGAAAATAACAATTAGAAAATCCGAATATAGACTGGGTAGTAAATGATTTGGGGGAACAATGAATTTCTTAGTGATAATGGAATGAGGATGATGTACGAGAAGTAATGCTGAACATTTCAGGGTCAACTGTCATGATGTCGGCAATTTACTTTGAAATGGTTAAAAAAGACATTAAGAACTATCAAATCTAGGAGATAGGTATATGAATATTCATTATACCAGTTTTTAACTTCTCTGTATTTTTGAACATTTTCATAATCAAGTTTTAAGTTTTTCAAAGGGTTGCAAATGCTTTTTTCAAAATAATGTATTTAAGATATGTATATAATTTTTTAAATTCCATAGTTCAGTTAACTTTGTCATTTAGTGAACCAACTAAAAGGTAAGAGGGGAGAGGATCCACACGTGGGGTGCTGATACATACATGTATAACAACCAGCTCTCTGGGGAAAACAGCCCTGGCATGTAGCATTCGCTAGTTTCCAGGGTATGAATATTCCTACCACAACTGATTCCAAATTACTAACACGACGTCACTGAACAAAGAGTTGGGAAGAGATGAGCACGATTGGTCTTTCCAGCCAGTAAGAGCCAGTTCCAACACCACTGAATCCAGATCATAACAGAAGGATACCAGCCATAACAGGAGAGAGGGAGAAGATGGTTTACAGAAAACAAAGTAGCAAGGTCATCAGCCCACAAGGGGCAAGGCGGGGGAGGAGACAGAGGTGTGAACACAGAAGACAATGTATTAAATTATATACAAATATTCAGCGTGATGCTTGGTACACAGTAATCACTAACTTACTAAGCACCTCCTACTATTATTACACTATTATTTTCTAACCTGATGCATAATCTAAAAGGTCATCTCATCTTTTTAAGACGTCATATGGTGGTTGCTTCTAGGGAGGAGAACTGAATGGCTGGGCAACTTGTAGTCAGGAATGGGAGGAAGCTACTTTATTGCTTTGAGCCTTTTCAATTTTGAAAAATGTGAATGTATTACTTATTCAAAATATAAATGAAATTGAAATCGATAAATTTTAGGACATGGGTCTCTTGAAAGAGCTCTTCTCTCACCTTAAGTCCCTAGCCTGATATGCATGCAGTTATGCATTCATCCCCATCATTCCTAATGTAAGAATTTAAAAATCAACAACCACAACCCATAAGAAAAGTTCCAAATCATCATGCCCAGCTGACATGGTAGAAACTGCAGTTTAACAGGTCTATTTATATGTGGAAAAGTTAGAATCTTGGCTGCCTCAGTACCCATGATAAGATTCACATGAAATCTTCAATAACTCAGAATGCCACATTTCACTCCAAAATACATTCACTCAACAAATATTTACTGAGCGCCTTCTATGTCTTTGGGTCTGGGAACACACATGAATAGAATTCTCTCTCCAACTCTAAGGAGTTCTAACTTGGCTTTGCAGAGTTTCCTTTACTAGGAATTTATCTAATCTTGGGCAACTATCTTTAGGCCAAAATTACTATTTATATATATGAACAGTAGAAACAATTCTTACTTAAAGGAACCAATATTTTCTCATAAATTTGATGGAAAATACATTTTGTTACATGAATCCTGTCTTGAAACCATAAATTAGAGGCGTATTCTTCTAGGGGGAAAAGGCCATAGAAAAAGGAGCACGTAAACATGATTCTTAGATGATTAGCAGTGGTGAGTCCAACTCTCTGTAGGACTCCATGCCTCCATGGGCAGGAGTCAAGTGAAGTAGCAGAAGTCAAGATGGAATTGCAATCCTAGGAGTAAAATAATCCCCCTGAAGGCCTCCTCCATCATCAAGGTCAAGTGGGAGCCCCAGAACTCTGTTTCTGGCAAAACCACTCCCCAGTCTCCCCTTCAATACCTGCAGCCTCTCCACCAATGTCTGTCTTGGGATCATCGACTAATTTCATCATGCCCTTTACGCTGCTCACAAGAAGTCCAGGACTCCAAGGCCATCCCTTATTTTTTGCCAGCCTCAGGTGGTTTCCTCTCACGCATGCATTCAATAGCACTCTGCTGAAGGCTCAGGAGATCTGTGGAGCTCTCTCTTCTTCGATATTCTCTGAATTCCAGTCTCTTTCACCTCCCTGAATTCTCAACTCCGCCTCCTCAACTCAGGGAGACTGCCAGGTTCTGTTTAGGTTGCCCCTCCTTGTACCGCGACCTCCATCCAGGTAGAAAGCTGGGGCAATCATAAGGGCTCACCTTATCTCGAGGATCATTTTCCTGCACTGCCTGCTGTCCAATGTCTGAAAACCACTATTTCAATATACTTTGTACAGCTTTCTGCTTGTTTAAGGAAGGAGGGTAAATCTGGTCCCTGTTACTCCACACAGGCACAAATGGAAGTCTCTTTTCCATTTAATGTTTATTTTCCATCCTAACTTAGTCACTTTCTTCCACGGTCACTCCCTTGACCTTGTCATTCACAATTACTGCAATCCCTCATTATCTCAATTCCGAACGTCTACTCTCCAACCACCATCTCCTATTTTTTTTTTTTTTTTTAGGACACTCCTGCTAGTACCCCAATTCCAACAATCCTTTGCCTTACTTTCAATCCGTTGTTTCCACCACCCTTACTTGTCCTCTTTCCCCTCCTAATCTAGCTCTACTTCATTCCATTGTCAATCATTTTAATTAGACCCTCAACTCCCTGGCCCCTCTCCATCTTATTTGCTTGGCTAAACAACAACCCGGGTTAAATCCAACTCATTATCTAAGAAATAGTATGTATTTTATGTTTTAACTTATTTATTGTCTTCTATTCCACTAGAAGGACAGCTCTATGAAGGCAAGGATTCTCATTTTCTTCGTTTACTGCTGTATTCCCAAAGCTGAAAACAGTCCCCAATAAATGGATGATACTCAATTATTTCTTGACTGGTTTAAATAATAAAATCCAATGCTCAACATAAGTATTCAAATGAAAACACTAAAAATGAAATGTATCATTGTTTCTAGAATATCAAACTGCTTCTTGCTGTAAGAGACATCATTAAAAAAAGCAGATAATGTGTATATACTTCCGGCCCTATCTATTTTTTTTTTTTTTACAACCTCTCTTTAATGATTTTTTTGTAATGTTATATACATGGTTCTGACAAGATGTCAAACTAGAGTGGGCTCCCAACAGAATCCTGGAGATCCCAGAGACAGGTTAATAAAACTGTCACACTAATGTAAAAGCTGTGAGAAAAACCTCAGGCAACAGAGAGCAGCCAGGTTTCAGCTGGGAGGAGAGGCCCATGCTAGGCTCTGAGCAGGTAGCATGGAGGAGACCAGGAAGAGAGAGGTTTCTTTACCTGTGTTTCTTTCTCTGTGTTGCTCCTGCTTTCTTGGCCCCCACTGCTCATAGCACTCTCCTGCCCAGTTGGCTCTACCAGCAGTATTAGGGTGGCATGCTCAAGTGGGCTGGGGAACAGTTAAACATACGTACAAGCAACTGCAAAGCCCTACGTGTATCTTCCTCTTCCTACCCTCCTTCCCAGCCGGAGTAAGATGAGGACTATCGTCAGAGAAAGCTCTCAGAAGCACGAGCCAGTGCCTCTGTTTTTGCTTGGGAGTCCAGGGATTCATCAACAGATGACATGGTTAAAGAGCCAGAAAAAATGGATTCATAGAGAAGACAGATGAGCTCATCTTAGGGGCACAACTGCTGTAGAGAAAAACAAAATTAAAGCACCTATATCAGCCAACATCAAGCTAATGGATCAGTATGGAAAATAAATTAGTAACTATCTTCAAAGAGGGACCATAACTGGAAACATGCAGTAAGAACAGGAAGTTTTAAAATAAGAACTAGAGTTAATGGTATGAAAAATTAAGAGCCAAGATAATAAAGAACCCAATAGCTGGGCTGAAGAGCCAAAGATCAGGTTAAGAAACTCTCCTAGAATATATTAGGGAGGGGAAAAAAGGATGGAAAAAAGAAACATCAAGAGGTAGAGAACAGAAGTGGAAGCATCAATATACCTATGTCATGAGGCCCAGAGGAAAGGGAGGAGGAAAAATCAGAAGGAGAAAATATTTGAACAAGAAAAAACTGAGGGTTCCCAAATTTAGAAAAAGATGTAAGACCTCGGACTAAAAAAAACCCATAAAAAGGGAAAAGAAGAGGGGGAAAAATTTAAAACTAGTCACAGTATAATGAAATGAAAGAACAACAAAAGAAAAAAATTACTAAAGTTGGGCTTCCCTGGTGGCGCAGTGGTTGGGAGTCCGCCTGCCAATGCAGGGGACACGGGTTAGCGCCCCGGTCCGGGAAGATCCCACGTGCCGTGGAGCGGCTGGGCCCGTGAGCCATGGCCGCTGAGCCTGCGCGTCTGGAGCCTGTGCTCCGCGACGGGAGAGGCCACAACAGTGAGAGGCCTGCGTACCGCCAAAAAAAAAAAAACAAAAAAAAAACTAAAGTTTAGCAGAGAAGTAAATCACTTATAAAGGAAAAACAAGAATCACGTTGACTCCAGAATTCTCAAAAGCAACACTGGTTCTAAGAAGTCAACGGAGTGATAGGTTAAAAGGGATGAGGAAAAAAAATTCAAACTTAAGAAATACATATTCTGGAATACACTATAAAAATGGGAAAGGTGGGCTTCCCTGGTGGCGCAGTGGTTGAGAGTCCGCCTGCCGATGCAGGGGACACGGGTTCGTGTCCCGGTCCGGGAAGATCCCACATGCCGCGGAGCAGCTGGGCCCGTGCGCCATGGCCGCTGAGCCTGCGCGTCCGGAGCCTGTGCTCCGCAACGGGAGGGGCCACAACAGTGAGAGGCCCACGTGCCGCAAAAAAAAAAAAAAAAAAAAAAAAAATGGGAAAGGTAAGTAAATAACTTATCAAGTTTATTACTGTCTAAATAAGGTACAAAACAAAAAGTAAATCCATAGCAATTCCAGAACTAAAATTCTTTAAAAATCAAAGCACTTTGGAGGGGGCCCGGTAGGGGTGGTGTAGGGACTGAAGGGTATAAGAGAGGAAGATGAAAACTTCTAAGATACTAGTATTTTTTTGAAGTGTGTGTGGGGAATACACACATTTAAAGGTTTAAAATAGGGAAAGATTTTCAATAGGAACAAACACCAGTATATATATTATCAAAATAAGAGTTAAGGACAACCACCAAAACAATAAAACTAGAATGTATAACTTTCAAACAGAAGGACTATTAGATTTAGCCAATAGATGGTAGGAAGAAGACAACAAAAATAAGCAAACAGAAAACATGAAATAAAATAGCTTAAAAAGTCAAAATACAGAAATATTTCATGATCGATATAAATGGGTTTAGCTCACTGACATTCACAGAATAACTTTTTAAAAGATGCAGGTAATATATGCTCACTGTACACAAAACATGATGAAGTAATTTGGAAAACAATTAGAATCTAATGAAGAAATTAAAAATCACCAATAAAATCCCATCTTTCAGACATTTTTCTCTACTGAAGTGTTTATTACATATTTTCCTCAAAAAATACCTTTTTTTGCACTTAAGTCTGAAAATCTTTGCATATCAATCAACGTGGAACCTTATAACGATTTTTAGTGGGTAAATTGTAGTTCTATTTTATATCACCATAATTGTTAGATATCCAGTGTATTTCATTTCCTCTGGGTTAGACATTTCACAGTTGTTTCCAATCTTTCATCTTTCATATAATGTTTGATGCTTCCTCCTGGGAAAACTACCCTTCCCTGACCTCCACAGGATTTAGAGAAGGCCCACAGAGTTTTATGTAATAAGACTGCCCCCTCCATCACTTGGCTCTCCTTCTCAACTGGATAATTCTCATCATCACATTCAAGGCGCCAAACATTTCCCATCTTTAAAACCGAAAAAGCTCTCCAGATTCCCTCTCTCTTTCCTGTTATCATTCCATTTCTCTACTGTTCTTTATAGCAAAACCCTTAACGGAACTGTCTCCATTCACTGTCTCTATTTCCTCATCTTTCCTGTTCTATTCAATGTGTTCCAAACTAGTCGTATCCAATGAAACTACTTTTATGAAGATCCCAATGACCTCTTATTTGGATAAATTCCAAGATCAATTCTTAGCCCTCATCTCGCTCAATTTTCGATTACTCCTTTCCTGAAACAGGCTCTTCACTTGGCTTACACACTTCCCTGGTTTCTCTCCTTAACGGCCACTCCATCGCAAGCTCCCTTGCTAGTTCCTCTCATTCCCCCGACCTCTAGAAGACAGAGTACCCTTGCTCTTCATTCTTGGATCTCTTCTGTTCTCTATGGACACTTACTCACTTGAGTAATTATCTCATTTAGTGTCAAAGTTTTAAATATCATTTATACATCCAACATCCCTACCTGTATCTCCATCCAGATCACTCCTTTGAATGCCAGATTTATATATCCGACTGCCTACCTGACATCTCCACCAGGCTGTCTACCAAGAATATGAAACCTCCTTTCTCTCAATCTGTTCCTCCTTTAGTGGGGGAAGGGATGTACCAACATTCACCGAAATTAGTTGCTCAAGCCAAAAACCTAGTCTTCATCCTTAACTTTTTCCTCACTTCTAATCCTCGGAAAAATATCTAGAATTTGATCTTCTCTCACCACCCACACTGACCCCCCCTTGGTCCCAGCCACTGTTATCTCTCACCTGAACTGCAACAGCTTACTAACTGGTCTCTCTGCCTTACTCTCACTCTCTACGATAAATTGTTTGCAGAATACCCAAAGTAATCTTTTCAAGTTCACTAAAATTCTGTCACTCCCCTGCTCAAAAACTCCCCGTCGCACTTAGAGTAAAAACCTCCCACCATGTCCTGCAAGGCCTTGCTGACCCCTGCGGACCTTTGTAACTTCATGCCCCACCACTCCTGGCTTCCTTTTCTCTAGATGCTTCTTGCTGTTCCTTGAATATGCCAAACATACTCCTGCCTAAGGATCTTTGCTCTCTCTGTTCCCATTTGTGGACCACTCTTCTCTCGATTTTCGTGTTTCTTAGTCCCCCACTTCATTCAGGTCTCTGCTCAAATGTCACCCCTTATGCGGCCTTCCCTCACCATCCCATCTAAAAACAGCTCCCCCCTGCCCCAGTCAAAGGTCCTCTTTCTATGCTATACGTAGCACTTATCAGTATCTGATATTATATTTCATATTTAGTTGCTTAGTCTGCTCCCCACTTAGATACAGAATGCACGAAGGCAGGGACATTATCCTCGTGACACTGTGTCCTCCGTGCCTGGAACGCTGTCTGGCACATAAAGGTACCAAATCTTTGAGTAATACTGACTGCACATCCTCAGCCACACATCTTCATGTGTTTGTCTATTAAGGGCTAATGATGCATCTTTTCCTCCCCCTACAAACAAATCAAGAGATTCAGACAAGAACAATGTAGAAAAAATGTGTTATTACAAAATATTTCAGACGTAAACAGTATAAAAGAAAACAAACATCCATGTACCTATCATCTACTTTAAGGAATAAAACATTATAAATACAGTTGAGCCCCAGGAATACCCACCCACTCCACTGAGGCAGGTTAATATTGGATTTGAAGAAAAATAAAGGAGAGAAAAGTATTTTTTGATTCACCTATTTTTCTCATCTGCTTTTTTAAAAAATGAAAATGAAACTATTTGACAAAGTACTGTAAGTACTTAAAAAAGGGGGGGTGGGGAACAAGGCTCCATAATGCAGTGAGATTGGTGGGCTTTTAACAGAGAAAACAAAAGAAAGGGGAGAAGAAATACTAGGGAAGTGGGCAAAAGGAAGCAGAGGCCTGGTGGGGCATTCATGGCGATACCAGGAGGAGGAGCAAGGCAAGTTAGGAACTAGGTGCTGGTAATCTGTCTTCCCTACTGAACACGTGATTACAGAAGGATTACAAATCAAGCCTGGCTGAGGGATCAGGATCTAATGAGGTACACACCACAGAAAGTTTAGACAACATCGATGTCATCACAGTTTGACACAGAAGCATATATCGAAGTTGCTAAGTGAATGCTGCTGTGTATGACAGAGGGGAAGCAAGCAGGTGGCTCAAAGCATAAGGGGAAGAGAGATGGAAAATCTTTTTAATTAGAAGAATACTTTAAGGATTTAATAAAGTTAGAGTTAAACTGGAAACTCCATGACCCATTAAAAATAGATCTTTTAGATCTTTGTCACTAGAGAGCAGTATCAGTAATCCAACAGAACAATTTCATATGTAATCAAATTTCTAACATATCTAATAGTATCTAACACTATTCTCCCACAAAAGCTACTGGCTCCGCAGAGAATATCTGACTCTAATCTTGGGGGTGGGAGGTGGGTAGGGGGGTGATACATCAGGATGGGACTGGAATGCCTTGTTTTATTTTACTGGATTTATTATCTTTTTGTTGTGTTTTAAAGGTTTAAAGAAAATAGGCTTTTAAAAATCATAATTTTAGTAAGCTAAACTCTGACCAAAGCATAAGTTACTCAGGGGCTGCCTGGGATAGTAGAACCAGAGAGCCTACATTCAAATTCCTGCCCTCTATCCCACTTCAGGCAAAAGGTACTTGAATTTTTGTGCCTCATGGTCTTCATTTGTAAAAGCAAAATAATAATAATAGCACCTGCACCAAAGTCCTTGTGAGGATTAAGTGAGTTAACACATATAAAGCACTTAAACAGTTGGAGAAAATTGTAAGTGCTCTACAAATGTTAGCTATAATTATTATCATCATCATTATTGATAAAACCTGACAAGGCTACGCATACCTTGAGGCCAAGAACAATGTCTTATTTGTCTCTATATTTCCAGCATTTAGCACACTTCCTGGTACCCAACAGGTACTCAATAAATATTGCCTGAATTTAACTGAGTAATTCTAAAATTCTAGCCATTAGGTTGTAGGTTGCAAGCTTTAACACATTAAGGGAACCACCATGATAAATGGCAGGAGCAAAGATAAAAGGGCCAATAAAAACAAGACCCCAAATCTTATACCGTCAAAAAATATTGTTTCTTGGGTATTTTAAAAATTTATTCTGGGTTTCTCAAGGTCTACCTTGTACTAAGGGAGTTTGATTGGGATCAGATAGTAATAGTGGATCAAAATCTAGACCCTTGCTTCCCTGGTGGCACAGTGGTTGAGAGTCCGCCTGACGATGCAGGGGACGCGGATTCGTGCCCCGGTCCGGGAGGATCCCACATGCCGCGGAGCGGCTGGGCCCGTGAGCCATGGCCGCTGAGCCTGCGCGTCCGGAGCCTGTGCTCCGCAACGGGAGAGGCCACAGCAGTGAGAGGCCCGCGTACCCCCCCAAAAAAAAAAAAAAAAAATCTAGACCCTCAGTCTAGAATTACACTAGATTCACTAAAGAATGAGATTCTCCCCCACAATAAATTTAATCTAACAGTTCCCTGTAGAATTAAATTACTTTAACTTTTTCCAACCACCAAAACTTGTTTCTGAATTAAAGTACAATACAGCCTTAACCCATTCAATTCGGGACACCCTTTTGATTTTCCATTGCTCTTGGATTTTCCAGTAGTTTAGTCTCATTTGGGTTAATTACCAGTACTCTAGATGGAAAATTTTCCTGGTAGGTTGTTCCATTCATAGCCATTTAGAAAGCAGTGCTTGCGTCAGACTCTGTTTTCTGCTTGGATAAAGGGGGCTGTTACTTCAAACCCCAATTTTTCTTGGCGTCCCATAGTCACACTTCATTGAGTACACCCTGTGCTTACCTTCTACAAATGACCTTTCAAAGCAACATGCTTCATCTAACCCGCCAAGTTAGCAGATTTACCTTTCCTTAGAGTACTGATTAAGGCCAAAGAGGTTCTAATTCCATCAACAGACATCACATGACTGCAGTAATAGTAATAATTCGCCATTACTGAGGGCCTGTGTATGTTAGGCACTGTGTTTGTATATCTCATTTAATTATACAAGAACCCCATGAAGAAGATATTAATTCCATTTTATAAATCACAAAACTGAGACTTAAAAAGACTAACATTCCCTGGGTTTCTGTCCTCCCTTCAAAGGACTCTAAGTAGATTACTCAAAACGTTTCCTCACACACAATAGGGCCTGCTGAACTACTGTCTTCATTTTATAAGAAATGGAAGGTCAAAGGTTTTATAGCTAAGAAGTACACAGACAAACATGAATTCTAATTGATTCCAAAATCCATCTTGTTAATTATTTTGCTATGCTATCCATACAACTGAATAAGGCCTTTCATAGAACCTCCTTCCACTCTCAGCTAAGGAATGAAAAATCTGCCTGTAAAGGTTCTATTTTGTATTGTAAAAGAAGGAAAACGAAGGAAGGAAAGGCTATGGCAACTTCTGTCTCCGAAGGGTCTTAAGCTCTTATTTAAAACAGCAGATTAGATAAAAGAAACTGGCATCCAGACCCAGATAAAATGGTTTATCAGAGACACTAGTCTGTCATCTTCTTGGTCTGCCGACTTTCCAAATAAAGTCATATTCCTTATCTCTACACCTTGTCTCTGATTCATTGGCCTGTCATGGGGCGAGCAGAGAGAGCTTGGACTGGGTGCCAGCCTGAGGCCCTTTCTGATGAGGAACATGAACAAGACCCCAAAGACCCTAAAACTCCAATTTGCATGACTAGAGCCCATCCTTCCAACCTGTGATAACTGAACAGAGAAGAATATCTGTGCTCATTTGGGTAGACTCCTAGGTACTCCAGAACATGGAAAGGAGCCAAGAGGGAAAAAACTCCCCTTGAAGAAAGAAATGCTGTTTCCTGGAGGGAGGAGGTGGTTTTCCGGCTGAGAGATAGAAGGGGGATTGGATAAAGGCAGAGAGCAAATCAAAGGTGACAAAGCCACGTATGGGGGAAAGACAGATGCAAGGGAGAAAAGCATCTACATTAGCTGTACTGGCACTGTCCGATAGAAATAAAATGTAAACTTAAAAAAATAAAATAAAACAGATTATACCAAACTGACTAGGATCACAGTGAAATCATTAAGTACTGAACCCTTTCTAGAACATTCTTCAATATCTTTAGAACTTCAGTAAATTGCTTTACTTCCAGGTAGATAAATTCAACCATTTTTTGCAATTCAACTTAAGATTTTTCTTTTTTTTTTTTTTTTTTGCGGTACACGGGCCTCTCACTGTTGTGGCCTCTCCCATTGCGGAGCACAGGCTCCGGACGTGCAGGCTCAGCAGCCATGGCTCATGGGCCCAGCCGCTCTGCGGCATGTGGGATCTTCCCGGACCGGGGCACGAACCCGTGTCCCCTGCATCGGCAGGCGGACTCTCAACCACTGTGCCACCAGGGAAGCCCCAAGATTTTATTTTTAATACATGTGTCAAGTCACCTGTCTTTTCTCTCAAAACCCAAATATACGCTATTCTGCAACAGCCCAGTTTTGATTGATGAACTTGCACTCATTTTTAGAAGCTCTCATTCTGTAATTCTTACTGACAGAAAGTATTTTTAAAATTCAACCTAGTGTTCAATGTTCAATTTAACTCTTAAAAAATCAGTTATACCAGGTTATTTCCTAATAATGGTATCTCTAGCAAGGTTTGTTGGGTTTTTTTTTTTTTGTTTTAAGTATTTGTTTTTTCAAATGAGCTTAGAATTTAAAATGGGAATTCAAGGAGCACTCATGCAGTATTTACTAATTATCAAACTTTCATTGAGCTCAATAATTTAACATTCCAACCAGAAAATTGTATTATTAAATACTCCTGACCTGAAACCTACAGCTGTATGTTGCAATCTAATCTTACACAAAAAGTGCAAAAGTATCCTCAATTCTGCAGCTTAAAGGTATTCACAAAATTGAGCCCAAATAATGTCCTAATCACATAAATTAACATCTCCCTAATTAAGGGCTGATATAAAATTTACTTTACTAAGCAAATAGTTTATTGTATATTAATAGTATAAACTGACTACAATTCTATTAGACAATGTTTAAAATAGACAAGAAAGGTTTATTTTAGTTCGATATATATTGCATGCAACTGCTTTCCAGGAAGAATGAAAGCCTACTTTTCTATACCCTTAACAATGGGTAGTCAATCTTTGCATTTCATTTAATGAAATGTGTAAAATATGATGTCTTGTTGATTACTAGGTTAGACTTAACATAGTTTCATGTTTTTGACTACTGGTATTCTTTTTTTCATATCCTCTATTTTTCTACTGGCATATTTATCCTTTTAAAGTTTTATTTAAAAGCTCTTTGTAAATTAAGTATTTTGTGCTATCATTTGTTTTGCAAATATTTATCCCAATCTGTGGTTGTCTTTTAACAGATTTGGCTATAACCCAAAAACTATTAATCTTTTCCTTCATGAATTCTGGGTTTTGTGTAATCTTAGAAAGGCCTTCCAATCAAAAGTGTAAAAACAATGCATTCTCCTGCAGTTGATCTACCTGCAATTTGTTCTGGCCCAAGAGGTGGCCACCTCCTTCTTTTGAGTGTCGTATATACTCCTGAATTCTAAAATTCTAAGTTGATCAGAAAGTGTATCACATTCATATTTTTCATGACTTTAAAAAGTTTAGATCTATTCCACCCTCACTAGTTGTCATCTGTTTTTCTAAACAAGAACACTTTGTAGCCCAAGTCATCCTCTTAACTATGTTAGTTATCCTTTTCCAACTCAATAATGTTTTTCCTGTATTATTGTATCCAAAACTGAAACCGATACTTCAGATGTAATAAACAAACCGATACTTCATTTTAATATATGACCAGGATGGTGCCTCTGTTAGGTTTCATATTTCTTAACAATGCCCAGCACTTCATCCAAACTGTACTGAACCATTGTTTTTAGAACATGGTTTATAATAAGTCTTAGCTCATATTCCTCTGACAAAAAGTATATACTTTATCCTTGTCCACAATGTCAAGAGTTTGATCACTAATGTAGGCACATAAAAAATTCTTAAACATTATCAATGATACCTAGGCAACTATAACATATAAAATCTCTCAGACATTGCTGGTATAAGTGTTAAGTACTTTAACTTCACTGGAGGCCAACTTGGCCAAATCTACCAAAACTGCAGACATTCCTTGATTTATCAATTCTATTTCTAGGAATTCATCCTACAGGTAAACTTACACAAGTGTAAAATGATGTATGGGGCTTCCCTGGTGGCGCAGTGGTTAAGAATCCGCCTGCCAATGCAGGGGACACGGGTTCAAGCCCTGGTCTGGGAAGATCCCACATGCCGCGGAGCAACTAGGCCCATGAGCCACAACTACTGAGCCTGCGCGTCTGGAGCCTGTGCTCCGCAACAAGAGAGGCCGCGATAGTGAGAGGCCCGTGCACCGCGATGAAGAGTGGCCCCCGCTTGCCACAACTAGAGAAAGCCCTCGCACAGAAATGAAGACCCAACACAGCCAAAAGTAAATAAATAAATAAAATTAAAAGGAACTGTACCATTTTAAAAAAAAGGAATCTTTTTTAATCTGATGAAGGATATCTACACAAAATCTACAGCAAACATCATCCTTAACGGTGAAATAGTAAAAGCTTTCCCCCAAAATGGAAAATAAGACAAGGATACCCACTATTTCTTTTATTCAACACTATACTGGAGATCCTAAGCAGTACATTTAGGCGAAAAAACAAACAGTATACAGTTTGGAAAGGAAAGAAATAAAACTCATTATTTGCATGACATGATTGAGTTCACACACACAAAAAATCCACAAGAATCCATAAACAATGAAAATTAAGTGAATTTACCAATATGTTTGATTAAAGGTCAATATACAAGTCAATTATTCTACGTATCAACAACCAACAATTCCAAAAATAGAACCATTTACAACAGCATTTACAAATGAAATATTTAAGAATAAACTAGCAAAATAAAACCTCTACACAGAAAACTACAAGTGTTATTGAAAGAAATTAAAGACTACATCAATAACAGAGGGTGATATATCATGTTCAGAGATTTGAATGTTGTAAAGACATCAGTTCTTCCTCAAACTGATCTCTGGAGTCAATACAATCCCAATGAAACTTCCAGCAGGTTCATGTATGTGGAAACTGATATTAATTATAAAATTTAGATGAATATGCAAAGGTCCAAGAAAAGCTGAGTCAGTGTTGAAGAAGAAATACAAAGTTCAAGGACTTATATTAGCATATTAGCAAGTACCAAGTCTCATACAAAACTGAAGTAATTAGGAGTATGGTACTGGCACAGAGAGAGAAACTGATCAATGGAACAGAACAAACAAACATAGACAAAGGAATCTTATAAAATGCTGGTAGGAATGTAAACTGACACAATTACTTTGAAAACTGTTTGGCATTATTTACTAAAACTGAATATAAGTATATCCTAAGACCTTGCTACTCAAAGTGTGGTCCAGAACCAGTACAGCTGGAATTCCCTTAAGCTTGTTAAAAATGCAAGCCCCATCCCAAATCTACTGAAGCAGAATGTGCATTTTAACAAGACCCCCAGGTGACTGATGTGCACAGGACAGTTTGAGAAGCACTGCCCTAGGATCCATCAATTTCATTCACTGGTATACATATGCCCATCAGAAATGCATACAGATGTCCACCAAGAGACATGTACAAGAGTATTTATAATAACACTATTAATAGCCAAAACCAAAAACTGCCCCAATGCTGAACAATGGAAAGAATAAGTTGTGGGGTAATCACAAAATAGAGTCCTATTCAGCAATAAGAAGGAACACTTGTAACTACAACTCACAAATACAATGCTGCATAAAAGAAGCAGACCAAAAGAATACACCTGGTATGTTTTAATTTACATGAAATACAAAAAAAGGAAAAACTATCAATGCTGAAGTCAGGGCAGTGGTTATGACCTTTACGTGACGTGGGACCATTATTCCCTCTTAGTTACTATTTCTTGATATGCATAGTTTTACATGGGTGGGAAAATCCATCAAGCTGTATATATACTTGCATTTTGTGTACTTTCTGTATATATGTTATACTTTTTAAAACTTTCATTAAGAAGTACCAGAAGGTTAAATGGGTCAACTATATAGAAAATGTATTCTCTCAATAAATCTGTTTTGTTTTTTTTTTAAGTTCTGGAAGGAAACACACTAAAATCTAAATAGTTATCTCTGGGAGATAAGATTTATAATGGTTTTCTTTTGTTTACTCTTCTGAGTTTCTCATTTCTTACTTTCTACCAGTAAGGACACTAATTTAATAAGTTATTTTACAAATTTTTGTGGAGGAAGATTGGGAGATTATCCCTAGTGGTGACCTCCCAAGGGTTTCAGTGACACTGGGAAACCATTCAAAAACTAAGTAATTCTTACTATAACTGAATAAAAACATTTTACTTCTAAAATCTAATTTATGGCACCCACATACAAGGCAAACTGAAACAAAATTTCTTCTATGAATTACCATAATGTTTTCTAGTTTTCAAAAAGTTCCTAAAGAGGAACCCAGCTAGCTTAGTAGAGAAAATACAAACAAAATTTCAATGACTCAAGTTGAGCTCTGTGGTGTTAGAAAAAATTTTAACCAGAAATATGTTAAGCTATAGATATCTTTTCATGTCAATATTTTAAAATCTACCTTATCCTCTCCCCTCTTTTTTTTTAAACAGCTATGAGACATAATTCACAGGCCATACATTTCACCCAAAGTATACAATTTAATGGTTTTTAGTATAGAGTTGTATGACCATCACCACTATCTAAAACTGCAGAACTTTTTCATCACCCCCAAAAGAAACCCATACCAATCAGCAGTCACTCCCATGTCTCCCAACCCCTTACCCCCACCATTAGGCAAGCATTAATTCACTTTCTGTCTCTACAGATTTGCCTGTGCTGGACATTCAACAATTTTTTGTAGTTTACTGAGTACAAGGTTTACAATTCTTTTGTTAAATATAATATACTCCTAAGTATTCTATTGTCAATAAAATTTTCTTAATTTCATTGTTGACTGTTCATTGTGAATGCATAGAAATACAAGTGACTTTCCTATACTGTTGCTCTTGTATCCTCCCTGCCATCCCGCTAAATTCATTTATTAATTCTAATAGTTCTGTAGTGGATTCCTTAGGATTTTCTACATACAAGATCGTGTCATCTGCAAACATAGTGTTACTTCCTCCTTTCCAATCTGGGTACCTACCTTATCCTTCTTTAGGGGCTACAGGTTATTCCTCTTTTTTTTTTTTTTTTTTTTTTGCGGTACACGGTCCTCTCACCGTCGTGGCCTCTTCCGTTGTGGAGCACAGGCTCCGGACGCGCAGGCTCAGCGGCCATGGCTCACAGGCCTAGCCGCTCCGCGGCATGTGGGATCTTCCCGGACCGGGGCACGAACCCACGTCCCTTGCATCGGCAGGCGGACTCTCAACCACTGCGCCACCGGGGAAGCCCAAGGGGCTATAGATTATTCATCACACATTGATTTTTTCTTTTTTTGGCTGCGTTGGGTCTTCGTTGCTGCGTGCAGGGGCTACTCTTCATTCACCACAACTAGAGAAAGCCCCCACACAGCAACGAAGACCCAACACAGCCAAAAATAAATAAATTAAATAAATAATTTTTTAAAAAAAGAGGGCTTCCCTGGTGGCGCAGTGGTTAAGAATCCACCTGCCAATGCAGGAGACATGGGTTCGAGCCCTGGCCCGGGAAGATCCCACATGCCACGGAGCAACTAAGCCCGTGCGCCACAAGTACTGAGCCTGCACTCTAGAGCCCACGAACCACAACTACTGAGCCCACGTGCCACAACTACTGAAGCCCACTCACCATAAAGCCCATGCTCTGCAACGAGAAGCCACCGCAATGAGAAGCCCGTGCACTGCAACGAAGAGTAGCCCCCCGCTCATCGCAACTAGAGAAAGCCCGTGCACGGCAAGGAAGACCCAAAGCAGCCAAAAATAAATAAAATTTATTTTTTAAAAAAAGATATTAATGTGATGGTAATGTGTGATGAATAAGCTGTCTTAAAGACCATCCTGCCTAGAGGCAACACAGTATTTTTCAAGTTCCTTGAAGTTGTTCACTCTGAATTAGCATACACACATTAAGGATACATGTTAATTTCTAGAACAAAATAGTAGCCTAGGAATAATATAATACTCACATGGGGTTACATTTGATAGCGAAAGAAAAGAGTGGAAAGTACTTATCTTTAGGGGTATTGAGTAGCTTGTCAATTATGCATATTGATGCAGTTAGCCAGGTCATTCTAATTTCCTTTGCTACTACACTAAATAAAGCCCTGATGGGCTTCCTTGCTCTAGATGCTGGTAAAACTACTCTGCAAATGTAAGTATGCATTCACTGAGCTCCCATCCCACTGCCTGAAGTCACATGTGCATTATGAGTAAGAAAGCCACAAATGGGGCTTCAGTATAAAAAGGAAATAATCTTGTTTTTACATAAGCACTCATGAAAATGTTTTTCTAAAAGCCAACTAGGTGGGTACAATTTTATGGGGCATCAAAATAGATTTTACAAACTCTCTATAACTTAGAGATATCCAGAAGCAGGGGGAAAAAATAAAACTTGAATGCTGACCTAAGGCTATAAAGGTGGTATATGTCCTGTGTAGTACAAGCCACGTTAAATATATGATGTTTTATGCTCAAGGAGATATCTGTTCTAAACCTTCATGTAGTCTAGGGGTAATGTCACTATTCTTTTATTCTTTCAGTGTTTTATTCTTTTAGTTGCTACATATTATGATATACTCAGTCATTTTTTTTTTAAGGGAGAGGAAATGAACTATAAAATCATGTTAGAAATCTAATGGGACTGCCAGGGGCTTCCCTGGTGGTGCAGTGGTTAAGAATCCACCTGCCAATGCAGGGGACAAGGGTTCAAGCCCTGGTCCAGGAAGATCCCACGTGCCACAGAGCAACTAAGCCCACGAGCCACAACTACTGAGCCTGTGCTCTAGAGCCCACGAGCCACAACTACTGAGCCCGTGTGCTACAACTACTAAAGCCCCCGTGCCTAGAGCCCGTGCTCCGCAACAAAGAGAAGCCACCGCAATGAGAAGCCTGAACACTGCAATGAAGAGTAGCCCCCACTCACCGCAACTAGAGAAAGCCTGCACGCAGCAACGAACACCCAATGCAGCGAAAAATAATTTTTTTAAAAACAAGAAATCTAATGGGACTGCCAAGAAAAGTAAGCATATCCTTCTTGCTTAATATTGTAGCTTTATCTCTGGATGAAATACATTACATTGATTAGAAACTTCATACAGGATCACACAATGGTACCTTTCATCTATACTATATGGGTCTTCTTCCTGAACTGCTTTTTCATAGAAATTATGCTTTACAAATATTTAAACAATTTAAATACAGCTGGTCTATAGCATGTGAAATTTACATTTTAGATGCTGCACGTGTAAATATTAAAACCAAAACACTAGACTTCACATCTGTTTTTCCATTATATTTAAATTGTTCATCAGAATTTGAAACAAACTTTTACATACACTCAGTATCTAAATTATAAGCAGGTTGTATTCCTATGTTTCTAAATCAGAAGTAAAATTTCCCAGAGGAATAATGTCATAAATTGTGATAAGATTTTTCATAAAAACCTGTTTATTAGAGTTGCTAAAATCTACTATGTAAAATACAGTATCGGACTCAGCAATAATATTGAGTCAATAAACTTCTGTGGGCTTAGTAACCTAAGCATTAATTGTGATAAAATGGAACGTTATTTTTAATACTTAGCAAAGGCATTATTTTTTAAGATCTTTTAAAAATAATTTGACTTTTGTTCCCCCTTCACACTCATTTTTTTTTTTCAGATCTAATTATAGTCTTTTAATGCTTTGAGAAGAAATACAAATAAATTCAGAGATACTTTGGAAGAATAATAGGTTATACAGCAAGTGCTGAGATAATCTCAAGCTGATGAGCTTACAGGTCAGCTTTATTTATTTTTAACACCTTTATTGGAGTATAATTGCTTTACAATGGTGTGTTAATTCCTGCTGTATAACAAAGTGAATCAGCTATACATATACACACATCCCCATATCTCTTCCCTCTTGTGTCTCCCTCCCTCCCACCCTCCCTATCCCACCCTTCTAGGTGGTCACAAAGCACCGAGCTGATCTTCCTGTGCTATGCAGCTGCTTGCTACTAGCTATCGGTTTTACATTTGGTAGTTCACACTCATTTTTAAATTGATTTGATGAGGTCCTCAATGTCTATAATGTCAATGCTAAGAAAAAACATACAAAGAAGTAAACTAACACAATAGCAGTTAATTGGAAAAAACACAAATAATATTATTTCCTTCACGGGGAAAAAGCAAAGTTGAAACTTTAGGAACACAACTTTTCTTCTTTACCCCTTTTGCTATGGCTATGACCACACGGCAATAACAAAACTGAAGAATGTGCATAAGCACATGGTGGTAATGTTCATGCAAGATGTTCATGAGTCATGCGCTTCCTGTATTTCAGAGGGCCTGTACTATATTTCTTCAATGGTATTTCAAATTCAAACATAAAAATCTTTATCTTCTATTTGGGGGTACATTAAATATCAGTGGGTTCATTGTATATGGTCAGATAAACAATTACTTACTATCATGAAAACACTCATTTTCTGGGCTTCCCTGGTGGCACAGTGGTTAAGAATTCACCTGCCAACGCAGGGGACATGGGTTCGAGTCCTGGTCCAGGAAGGTCCCACATGCTGCGGAACAACTAAGCCCGTGCACCACGACTACTGAGCCTGCGCTCTGAAGCCCATGAGCCACAACTATTGAGCATGCGTGCTACAACTACTGAAGCCTGTGCACCTAGAGCCCGTGCTCCGCAACAAGAGAAGCCACCACAATGAGAAGCCCGCGCACCGCAGCAAAGAGCAGCTCCCGCTCGCTGCAATTAAAGAAAGCCCGCACACAGCAAAGAGGACCCAACACAGCCAAAAATAAAGATAAAATAAATTTAAAAAGAAAAACAAGCAAAAAGCCCCACTCATTCTTACTTTCAAGAAGACATTTATTTACCTCATCTACATTTCCAGATGCTCAGTGAGGTTTTTCCACTCAGGTGACAAGAGCACTTTTCATCTCTGTTCTTTAAGAAATATTTGGCTTCAAAATGAAGAACAAACATACATCAACGTAACCTGAAATCTAGTCATTCCTTTCCCCTGGCATTAAGTAACTTGGATTTGCCTTGTAATAACAGGTTACTGAGGGAATATGGTGCAATGTTCCTTAACTGAAGCATCAGCTCTCCAGGCCAGGCGCACACGGCTCCTAACAGGGCTTGTTTGTACAATCTGCTCCCTTTGCCCTGTGAACCTAGGGCTACTGCAGCCCTCCCAATCACTTCCCTACAACATGCCTTAGCAAATGCTCAACCTCACTTTTACTTTCTCTTTTCCCACTACCTTACTTTTACTGCTTATCCTAAATGGATCATTTGGTCATTCTGTTTCTTTATACTTTACTACCTGTTTTCGTGAGTGGGCCCTACAACTAGAAAATACCCCTCATGAACAAAGACTCACCTGAAGCTATCATCAAATTTTTAATGTTTCAATATTCATACAAAGGTGTTATTTTTCCAAATAGACTAGAAATCCAGCACTGTGCTGTTTATCTTTTGCAATGGAGTGATATGGGGTCTAATTCCCTTCCCCTTGTGTCTAGGCTGACCCTACTGACTTACCAGTAACCAAAAGAATGAGCAGAACTGATGCAATTTCTGAGACTAGGTCAGAAGAACCCTAGCAGTTTCTTCTGGTTCTCTAGGGATGTTTGATCTCTAGACAGGCCATCTCCAAAAGTTCCCAGCGCAGATTCTCCCTCTCAGAATACAGCCAGCAGGCGTACAGATTCAAGTTACATAGAGAGGCCATGTATAAGTGCTCCAGTCAGCAGTTTCAGCTGAGCAGCGCCTTCAAGTCATCCCAGCCTGGACACTAGACACGTGAGTAAAGAAGTCTCCAGATGATTCTGGCCTCCAGCTGTTTGACTCTGCCTTTCAAGTCTTCTCAGCTAAAACCCTAGACTTCGGAGTACAGAGCAAGCCATCCCTGTTATGCCGTGTCTGAAATCCACAGAATCTGTGGGTATGATAAAATGATTATTTTTTAAACCACTAACATTTGAGGGTACTTTGTTACACGGCAACCAATAACTGTAACAGAGTTCCCAGTTAATGAATTCCAGAAAGAAAATAGAGAAAAGAGAACTAGCAAAGTAGTATTTAGAAAGAACATGCATCTTCAAATTAAAATGGCCTACCAATGGCCAATACAACAAATTTAAAAGATTTATGTCAAGACATATTGCAGTCTTTCAAAGATCAAGTATAAAATCAGTCCTCTAGGGCTTCCCTGGTGGCGAAGTGGTTGAGAGTCTGCCTGCCAGTGCAGGGGACACGGGTTCGTGCCCCGGTCTGGGAAGATCCCACATGCCGCAGAGTGGCTGGGCCTGTGAGCCATGGCCGCAGAGCCTGCACGTCCGGAGCCTGTGCTCCGCAACAGGAGAGGCCACAACAGTGAGAGGCCCGCGTACCCCAAAAAAAAAAAAAAAAAAAAAAATCAGTCCTCTACATTGGAACAAGAATTAGGATAAGACTGGCCTCCTCACCATTAAGACTGGATACTAGCAGGGCTTCCCTGGTGGTGCAGTGGTTAAGAATCCACCTGCCAATGAAGGGGACATGGGTTTGAGCCCTGGTCTGGGAAGATCCCAAATGCCATGGAGCAACTAAGCCGTGCGCCACAACTACTGAGCCCGTGCACCTAGAGCCCATGCTCTGCAACGAGAAGCCACCGCAATGAGAAGCCTGAGCACCATAAAAAAGAGTAGACCCCACTCACCGCAACTAGAGAAAGCCCACGCACAGCAACAAAGACCAACACAGCCAAAAATAAATTAAATTTAAAAAAAGACTGGATGCTAGCAGACAATAAAGCAATCCATCAAAAGTCTCAGGGAAAATTTTTTCAACCTAGAATTTCACACCCAACTAGCCATTACATGTACAGGCTGAATAAAAGGACTCAAAGTGTACCTTCTTCACATCTTTCAATAAGATGGTCCTTAAGGATATGTTCCATCATTATCAGGGAGTATGTCAAGAAAGGAGGAAATACGGGATTCAGGAAACAAGCTAGGAAAGCAATAATGGGAATTCACAGGGTGATAACTAGAAGTAACTGCCTAAAGAGTAATCAGTCTCGTCTGGAGCAACAATGGGCTCCAGGGAGGTTTCAGGGAGGAAGGGAGACTAGAACTCAGTAGATTATACAATAAAATGGAGAGGTTGAAAATAATTGACAATATAATAAAGGCAAGCATCTCAAAGAACAAGAAAAGCAGAAAAAAAGACACTATACAGGGCTTCCCTGGTGGCTGCAGTGGTTAAGGATCCGCCTGCCAACGCAGGGGACACAGGTTTGAGCCCTGGTCCGGGAAGATCCCACATGCTGCAGAGCAACTAAGCCCATGCACTACAACTGCTGAGCCTGAGCTCTAGAGCCCACGAGCCACAACTACTGAGCCCGCACGCCTAGAGCCCATGCTCTGCAACAAGAGAAGCCACCACAATGAGAAGCCCGCACACCACAACAAATAGTATCCCCCACTCGCCACAACTAGAGAAAGCCCGCACACAGCAACGAAGACCCAACGCAGCCAAAAATAAATAAATAAAAAATAAGACACTATACAAGAAAGGAAATGTAGTCAAGGTACAGTACTAGGATGAGAAGTGAACAGTATTTATACAGTCATAATAATGTAAGTGATTTATTGATTTGTATATAGGTTGAATCTAAGACAACCGTAGTTACCTTACAGAATGAAATCAAAATCTCACCAGCTTTGATAATATATTGATAAAAGTCCTTTACTTTTAATAACAAAATGTAAAAAGACGTCACAAATTGGAATTATAAGAGGGAAGATGAAAAAAAAGGTAGAGGCACTACTGTTCTAACTATTGAAAACAGAAAAAAATAACTGATAAAACCAAACTTTAGTTTTTTGAAAAGGTCAAAAAAATTGCTAAATCTCTAGCAAGAGTAACAAAGAGAAAAACATAACACAAATTTTATCAGGAATGAAAAGAGGAAATTTCATTACAGACATTAAAAAGTTAATAAGACATTAAAAGAAGAGAATACTACAAACAATGCTACAACACATAAATTCAACAATTTAGGTGAAAGGGGCCAATTCCTTAAACTTCAAACTAGCAAAACTCATCCAAGATGAAATAAATAACCCTAACATTTAACAAAATTTAATTGTAGATAAAAACCTGTTTTTATCTCTTTATCCAGATATAGAGAACTAGTGGTTACCAGTGGGGAGAGGGTAGTGGGGAGGGGGCAATATAGGGGTAGGGAATTAAGAGGTACAAACTATTAGGTATAAAATAAGCTACAGAGCTTCCCTGGTGGCGCAGTGGTTAAGAATCCGCCTGCCAACACAGGGGACACGGGTTTGAGCCCTGGTCTGGGAAGATCCCACATGCCGCGGAGCAACTAAGCCCGTGCGCCACAACTACTGAGCCTGTGAACCACAACTACTGAAGCCCATGTGCCTAGAACCCATGCTCTGCAACGAGAAGCCACCACAATGAGAAGCCCACACACTGCAATGAAGAGTAGCCCCCGCTCACTGCAACTAGAGAAAGCCCGTGCTCAGCAACAAAGACCCAATGCAGCCAAAAATAAAATAAATTTTAAATAAATAAAATAAGCTACAAAAATATACTGTACAACATGGGGAATGTAGCCAATATTTTACAGTATCTATAACTGGAGTATAACCTTTAAAAATTGTGAATCACTATATCATACGCCTGTAACTTATAAAATATTATATAGCAACTATACTTCAGTTAAAAAAAAAACAACAACAACATTCTGGAGAAAAAATCTCCAGGCCCCTATGATTTCACTGGTGAATTCTACCAAACATTTAAAAAAGAAGTAACACTAAATATATATAATCTCTACAGAAAATATAAGAGGTAGGTACCCTTCCCATCTTATGAGACCAGCATCAACCTGATTCCAAAGCCAGACCAAAACACTAAAGTAAAACTACAGACCAGTATCCCTTCCTTATAAACTTATATGCAAAATTTCTCAACATAATACAGTCAGCCTTCTTTATTGGTGGGTTCAACATCTGAATTCAATTAACTGTGGATCAAAGATTTCAGGAGAATTCTATCAAACATTTAGAGAAGAGCTAACACCTATCCTTCTCAAACTCTTCCAAAATATAGCAGAGGGAGGAACACTCCCAAACTCATTCTACAAGGCCACCATCACCCTGATACCAAAACCAGACAAAGATGTCACAAAGAAAGAAAACTACAGGCCAATATCACTGATGAACATAGATGCAAAAATCCTCAACAATATACTAGCAAACAGAATCCAACAGCACGTTAAAAGGATCATACACCATGATCAAGTGGGGTTCATCTCAGGAATGCAAGGATTCTTCAGTATATGCAAATCAATCAATGTGATACACCATATTAACAAACTGAAGGAGAAAAACCATATGATCATCTCAATAGATGCAGGGAAAGCTTTCGACAAAATTCAACACCCATTTATGATAAAAACCTTTCAGAAAGTAGGCATAGAGGGAACTTTCCTCAACATAATAAAGGCCATATATGACAAACCCACAGCCAACATCGTCCTCAATGGTGAAAAACTGAAACCATTTCCACTAAGATCAGGAACAAGACAAGGTTGCCCTCTCTCACCACTATTATTCAACATAGTTTTGGAAGTTTGAGCCACAGCAATCAGAGAAGAAATAAAAGGAATCCAAATCGGAAAAGAAGAAGTAAAGCTGTCACTGTTTGCAGATGACATGATACTATACATAGAGAATCCTAAAGATGCTACCAGAAAACTACTATAGCTAATCAATGAATTTGGTAAAGTAGCAGGATACAAAATTAATGCACAGAAATCTCTTGCATTCCTATACACTAATGATGAAAAATCTGAAAGTGAAATTAGGAAAACACTCCCATTTACCATTGCAACAGAAAGAATAAAATATCTAGGAATAAGCCTACCTAAGGAGACGAAAGACCTGTATGCAGAAAATTATAAGACACTGATGAAAGAAATTAAAGATGATACTTTATATACTACCCAAAGCAATCTATGGATTCAATGCAATCCCTATCAAACTACCAATGTCATTCTTCACAGAACTAGAACAAAAGATTTCACCATTTGTATAGAAACACAAAGGACCCCGAATAGCTAAAGCAATCTTGAGAAAGAAAAACGGAGCTGGAGGAATCAGGCTCCCAGACGTCAGACTATACTACAAAGCTATAGTAATCAAGACAAGATGGTACTGGCACAAAAACAGAAATATAGATCAACGGAACAGGACAGAAAGCCCAGAGATAAACCCACGCACATATGGTCACCTTATCTTTGATAAAGGAGGAAAGAATATAGAGTGGAGAGAAGACAGCCTCTTCAATAAGTGGTGCTGTGAAAACTGGACAGCTACATGTAAAAGAATGAAATTAGAACACTCCCTAACACCATACACAAAAATAAACTCAAAATGGATTAAAGAACTAAATGTAAGGCCAGACACTATCAAACTCTTACAGGAAAACATAGGCAGAACACTCTATGACATAAATCACAGCAAGATCCTTTTTGACCCACCTCCTAGAGAAATGGAAATAAAAACAAAAATAAACAAATGGTACCTAATGAAACTTAAAAGCTTTTGCACAGCAAAGGAAACCATAAACAAGACGAAAAGACAACCCTCAGAATAGGAGAAAATACTTGCAAATGAAGCAAGTGACAAAGTATTAATCTCCAAAATTTACAAGCAGCTCATGCAGCTCAATATCAAAAAAACAAACAACCCAAATCCAAAAATGGGCAGAACACCTTTTGGTTTTTGGTTTTGGTTTTTGTCTCAAACAACTCACTGAAGTGTCTCAAAGGAGATCAAGTTTTGCCAAAATGAACCCTGCTTGAGTTAACTGGTCAAAGGGATGGATTCTGGCCCTCTCAGGATTCCTTCTCCAGTCAGAGTGGGGAACTGGTCCACGTGTTTACTGCTGGGTTCACTGCAGCATCCAACCCAAAAGGCACGAGAAGAAGAAAACGCAACGGGTGGAGCTGGGCTTGAGTCCAGCGTCACAGTCTGGCCCCTGCTACACGAGGCTGCCCTGCGTGACGAAAGGCGGAAGTAGGGAGCTGAAGGACTCGGGAGGGGGCCGGGGAGATGTGAGGGAGTCTGGTGTTCCAGGTGAACGAGAAGAAAGGGGTTGGTCGAGGGTTTGGTGCTACAGTCGGAAGATTTGCAAATGCTAACACATTCCCCTGTGAGGCACATCACCTTTTGTCAGTTATTGTGAATATGTGTATTTTAAGCAATAAGATTCAGCTGGTCAGACTTTTCTGGGCAGTCTCGGTGACGCATTTCCTGTGCTGTGATTGTTCTGAAGACGGAGTGGCTCTAACCACTGTGAGAAGCCCAAATAAAATCGATCCCCGAAAAAAGAAAAAAAATAGGCAGAAGACCTAAATAGACATTTCTCCAAAGAAGATATACAGATTGCCAACAAACACATGAAAGAATGCTCAACATCATTAATCATTAGAGAAATGCAAATCAAAACTACAATGAGATACCATCTCACACTGGTCAGAATGGCCATCATCAAAAAATCTACAAACAATAAATGCTGGAGAGGGTGTGGAGAAAAGGGAACCCTCTTGCACTGTTGGTGCGAATGTAAATTGATACAGCCACTATGGAGAACAGTATGGAGGTTCCTTAAAAGACTAAAAATAGAACTACCATACGACCCAGCAATCCCACTACTGGGCATATACTCAGAGAAAACCATAATTCAAAAAGAGTCGTGTACCAAAACGTTCATTGCAGCTCTATTTACAATAGCCAGGATATGGTAGCCACCTAACTGTCCATCAACAGATGAATGGATAAAGATGTGGCACATATATACAATGGAATATTACTCAGTCATAAAAAGAAACGAAATTGAGTTATGTGTAGTGAGATGGATGGACCTAGAGTCTGTCATACAGAGTGCAGTAAGTCAGAAAGAGAAAAACAAATACTGTATGCTAACACATATATATGGAATCTTAAAAAAAAAAAAGAAAAAAAATGGTCATGAAGAACCTAGGAGCAAGACAGGAATAAAGACACAGACCTACTAGAGAATGGACTTGAGGATATGGGGAGGGGGAAGGGTAAGTTGGGACAAAGTGAGAGAGTGGCGTGGACATATATACACTACCAAACTTAAAAAAGATAGCTAGTGGGAAGCAGCTGCATAGCACAGGGAGATCAGCTTGGTGCTTTGTGACCACCTAGAGGGGTGGGATAGGGAGGGTGGGAGGGAGGGAGACGCAAGAGGGAAGAGATATAGGGACATATGTATATGTATAAATGATTCACTTTGTTATAAAGCAGAAACTAACACACCATTGTAAAGCAGTTATACTCCAATAATGATGTTAAAAAAAAAGATTTCAGGAAAAGAAAAGCAAAAAAATAACAAAACTTCAATTTCCTTCACACAGGCAACTATTTACACAGTATTTGCATTATATTTAAACTACTTATATAACATTTATATTGTATTAAGTATTATAAATAATCTAGAGATGATATAAAATATAAGGGAGAATGGCATAGGTTATATGCAAATACTACACCATTTTATAAAAGGGACTTGAGCATCCTAGGATTTTGGTATCCATCACGGTCTTGGAACCAATCCCCTGAGGATACCAAGGAATGACTGAATTAACAAACGTCTAGCCAAACCAGGCCAATAATCTACTCTGGCCATTGGAAATGTATGAAACACACCATCCTATATGGTGTGTTTCTACTATATGTTTTTTAATGCACCCAAGTAGTAAATATAATTATCAAAAATCCAAATAGTATGGTAAGCTCAAAGGGGAGTATGCATTCATTCAATTAACAGTTTCTGAATATCAAGTTCTATAAGTCAGTTACAAATAAGCCAAGGACAATGTCCTAGAAGAAATGACTACCTAGAAAGGAGATACAGAAACGTGTGTTATATAGTCGTCTTTTGGTATGGGGGTGGGGTCGGTTCCAGCACACCACCCTCCGTACCAAAATCCAGGAATGCTCAACTACCTCATACAAAATGGCACAGTATTTGCATATAACCTAAGCACATCCTCCCTGATACTCTGTATCATCTCTAGATTATTTATAATACCTAATACATGTAAATGCTATGTAAACAGATGTAAATACAATATAAATGCTATGTAAATAGTTGCTAGCAAGCAGCAAAAATAAGTTTTGTTTCTTGGAAATTTCTGGAAATTTTTTCAATACTTTATACCCACCTGTTTGTTGCATACACGGATGGGGGACACATGGATTACCCATCTGCCACTATCGAAAATCCAACCTGGGGTACTTATACCTGGGAGGGTATAATTATGATCCCCATTTTCTAGATCAGGGAACTGAAGGTTGGAGAGATCAACTAGATCTGCTCTAGATAGATTCCACAGCTGGAAAATGAGAGTGCCAAGGTTCAAATCCAGGGCCTGGGCTATTAACTACTGTGATTATGACGTGGCAGGCAAGAGAATCAGGAACGGGCAAGGAATCACACTCCCACTCACAAGTATGTAGACAGTGCACAGCTCAACCTCGCAGCCTTCCCCCGACACATACTCCCCCCTCCCATTCATTAGCACCCAAACAGAAAGGCAGAAAGGAATTGGAGCTGCTCCTCATAAAGGATGCCCCCAACTGATGTGGGTACCAGAGCACAGTCTTTGGCAGGTATGTTTATTTTGGAAGAAGAATGCCAAGCGACACAATTTCTGCCTTCAGAAAGCTTAGTCTAGTTTATACCCAAGATCATGTCCTCAAATTGTCCGCAAATATGTGGTGTGCTCAGGGATTGTAATACATGTGCACATACACATCAGTGTGTGTACAGTAGATATAATAGTCATGTAAATGCACATGTATATGGAGAACAGTATAGATTTTCTCTAAAAAAAAAAAATCCTAGTAGCGCCATTCTACTTAATAACGTAATACTTCACAGCTGAGCTAAATGGACTCTCACCCTAGCTATGAGAATTTTTTAAGTTTACTATGAGTATAACCAAGACTTTAAGGGTTACTGGTTAAACTATTAGGAACTCTTTCAAAGTAGCCTCAAGCACTTAGAAGTATCCATTTACATGCAAAACCAAGGCTCAGGTAATTGCAAATTCCTTAAGGATCATGCTAGGTAACATGTGATTTATGTTTTATGTACATGTGCATATACACACAAATGACAATATAACATTCCTTGAAAACTACTGTGTTTAAGATTTTAAGCTAGTTGAGACTGGCCTTCCCTCTACTCCCTCATGTTAGTATGGCTTTACTACATATGATGGAATTTAAGAAATAAAGTAATGAAAATTCTAAGAGCTAAGCAAACCAATTAGGAGAAAGTGGCATAACAGCATAATGGAAAAAATTAGATGTCACAGTTCAAATCCGGAGACCATATACCACAATTTTAAAACGAAGTAACCCCAAAGAATAAAAATATCCATTGTAATCAATAGTTTATTTTCTTCAATTATTTCTATCCCATTTTAGCTAGAAAGGGTTTCATGAGGGAGAAGAGTACACAAAGGGGGCACACTCTTTCAAAATTACAAATTTCCTAGGACCACAATGGAAAATATAAAAAGTTGGGTCTAAAGGGGTTCAGAACAAGCCTCCCAAAACTGTGCCATTTTTGCATGAGGCAATTGAGCTAAAGGCAATCAAGATCCTGCAGGTTCAGGAGAAACCTCTATCCCTCCCGAAACTACCTAGAAGAATTTATATTGGAGATTTATTTTTTAGAAAAGGTTATTATCTGAGAAATTTTATCTAAGTGGCCCCCATCCACATGGAGAACACACATCTAATCACCACATGTCTACTCTTCTTGTCTGGTAAGTGACCCTCCTGTCCTTGGAGGCCCCAGACCCTTATCCCATTCCTTAGCTCAGGATGGCATGTATGCTTCCTTTTACCTTTCTGTCTCTCAGCCTCTCATGTATATGCAGTTCCCATACATAACAAATGTTTTTCTTCCAGTTTTAATGACATATACTTGACATACATACAGCACTGTGTAAGTTTAAGATGTACAGTATAATGATTTGACAGCATGAAACGATTATCACGAGATTAGTGAGCATCCACCATGTGAGCATCCACCATCTCATATACAAATTAAAGAAACAGAAGAAGTTTCTTTCCTTGTGATGAGAATTCTTGATGGTAAATCCTAACAAGTTTCATATGTAACACACAGCAATGTTAATTATATTTATCATGTTGTACATTACATCCCTAGTACTTATTTTTCTGATAACTGGAAGTTTCTACCTTTTGATTGCCCTCATCCAATTCCTCTTCCCTCTCCCTCCCGCCTCTGGTAACCACAAATCTGATCTCTTTTTCTATGAATTTGTTTGTTTCTGAAATATAGTTGACCTAGGAACTAACATAGTTTAATACTACACAATAGTGATTTGATAGTTCTAGACATTTCAAAAGGAGTACCACAATAAATCGTTATGATCTGTCACCACACAAAGATTTACATATATTCCCACACTGTACATTTCAAACCCGTGACTCATTTATTTTGCAACTGGAAGTTTGTACCTGTTAATATCCCTTACCTATTTCTCCCCTCCCCACATCCCCATCCCATCCGGCAACCCAAAATTAAATTTGATTTTCTCCTGTTGATCTGACTCATGTCAATTTAATTCCTAGACCAGCCAGAAGAACCTAGAAGGGTAGAGGAGAGTTTTCTTCCTCCCTGACGGGTCTCAGTCTTGAAGAGACAGAGATCTTGTCTTACTCTCCAACAATAATGCAAATTCTCCAACTAGTTGGAGGATGGGGTAAAAAAAACAAGAAGGTACATTTCTGCAAAGATCTTTAAAGTTCCACACCCTCAAACAACCCTTCAAGGCATGCACATTAAGGAAGGGACAGAGACATTCCCTCACACCTCACAAATCAAAAAGCGGGAAGGGTTAGAAAGAGGACCAAGATTACACTAAAGAGGCTTTCGAATCTGCCATCCACAGAGGAACTGCAGCCAAGATGCAGATTACTGTGATGACCATCACTCTGGAGGTTGAACCCTGGGATACAACAGAAAATGTAAAGGCCAAGATCCAGGATAAGAAGGAATTCCTGGGCTTCCCTGGTGGCGCAGTGGTTGACAGTCCGCCTGCCGATGCAGGGGACGCGAGTTCGTGCCCCGGACTGGGAAGATCCCACATGCCGCGGAGCAGCTGGGCCCGTGAGCCATGGCCGCTGAGCCTGCGCGTCCGGAGCCTGTGCTCCGCAACGGGAGAGGCCACAACAGTGAGAGGCCCGCGTACGGCAAAAAATAAAAAAATAAAATAAAGGAATTCCTCCTGGTCAGCAAAGACTCCTTTGCTGGCCAGCAACTGCAAGATGGACTTTGCCTACAACATTCAAAGGAGTCCACTCTTCATCTGTGTGGAGACTTCGTGGTGGTGCTAAGAAAAGGAAGAAGTCTTACACCGCTCCCAAGAAGAGCAAGCATAAGAGAAAGAAGGCTAAGCTGGCTGTCCTAAAATAATGTAAGGTGGATGAGAACGGTAAAATCGGCCACCTTCGCAGGGAGTGCCCTTCAGAGGAAGGCGGTGCTGGAGTTTCCACGGCCAGCCACTTTGACAGACGCTATTGTGGCAAATGTGATCTAATCTATTGTTTCAAGAAACCAGAAGACAAGTAATTGTACACTGATTAACAAAGGACACGAGCTAATAAACTAAAAAAAAAAAATTTACACAAAAAAGTTTTGGTGAGGAGTGTTCTAGATTAGGAATTGGGCTTGTTCTCTCCTTACCCCCCTCACTGGCCTTGTGCCCTGTCCACCTGAAAGCCCAATGGACATGAAATGTAAGGGGCTGTGATGACTGCTATTATAAATGACACGGGGAACTTCCCTGGTGGTCCAGGTGTTGAGACTCCACGCTTCCACTGAAGGGGACACGGATTTGATTCCTGGTTGGAGAACCAGAATCCCACGTGCTGCGCAGTGCAGCCAAAAGAGTAAATAAATATATAAATGACACTATTCCTACCATACTAATAACCTTCAATGAGCCAGGAGCCCTAGAGTTCAACGAGTGAAGAGGACATTTAAAAAAACCCAAAGTGCCTTTAAGTGTTTCATTTTCTTAGTGTAGTTAGACATGACTCATTTCAACAAAGAGCTCACACAGAACAAGTATTTTTTCTTCCCTGGCACATCAGGCAAGCCTCAATTTTTAAAAATTTTATTTGCTGAAGTGGCCTCAGGAGAAAAAGGCAAGAAAAAAGAAGACCACAACTAAGGTTATAGACAAGGGAAAAGTTACTCACTAAAGCAAGAGTCACTTTCTTCAGGAGCTGTTCAAGATGATTGAAAAGATAATAAAAGGTTCCCCCGCTCATCCGGACATGCTGCCACAGGTTCAGCGACAGTGCTTTGCTTGTTTGTATGGACAGAAGTGATTCAGGGGAGAGGACTTTAAAAATACTCCTGCTTACCTAATGGAACTCAATGTTCAGAATGCTCATCTCGTTCCTTTATCCATCTCCTCTCCTGGTTCACTCACCACAAACAAGGGCTGAGATCACTTCCCCGGCAGAAGGAGGGAGGGAAGATACTACTACATACTAATAATTTTATATTTTTGCTTTTCACCGTGGCACATGTATTTGGCAATGATCTCTGCAAACTTCTAAAAGCATTATAAAGCTACAGTAAGGTGAATAATCACCATCAATTAACTCACCAATCCTAATAATGAATGGTCTCCCTTGACACTCTCCTTATCACTGTTTTTTGTTTTTGTTTTATGCCATGCTGCATGGCATGTGGGATCTTAGTTCCCAGACCAGGGATGGAACCCGTTTCCCCTGCAGTGGAAGCACGGAGTCTTAACCACTGGACCGCCAGGGAAGTCCCTCCTTATCACTGATATTAAAAAATTTTACACCAAATTCAGAAACTCTCAAATCTAGTTTTCAGCAATTAACACATGTTTAAGGACATAGAGGGGGAGACCCTTACCATTTCAGGGTGTATAAATATATCCGGAAGGTGACTATTTTCAAGCCTCTGGAAATTTTTCAGTCACATGCACACCCCCTAACCATCAGTTTTTAGTCATGTCTTCAGCTCAGTTTCAGTCACACTCACCTTACTCACCCCTATCCGAGCACCCATGCTGAAGCCTTCCACTGTCATCCCAAGAAGACCCCTCTCTTTTCTATGATTTAGCACATGTCATACACTGCGATGTTGGGATCCCCTTCCTCAAGGGAAGGTCTCTTACTTCCCCCCACATCTGGCACGGGCGGGCCTCAATGTTGCGGAACAGTGAATAAGCATTGTGTCCCCACCTCTGAGACACTGATTCACGTCCATCACGCTTTTCGCAAACTTGGCGGCAGATTCACGTTGTCTCTGCAGCCTTCTCTGATGGACCTGTTCTACACCAACCCTTCTGCCACTACCGTCACCATCAAGCAGTCCTTCCTGCAACAGATACTCACTGAGCCTCTATCACAAGCCAGGCACTGCTCTCAGGCTGGAAACGAAGCAATGGACCAAACAGATAAAACTCCCTGCCCGCCTGGAGCATACATTCTAATAGGGGAGAAGGGGGGTGCCCTGGAAATCTCACATTCAATTTGAACTTCATTATAATTTAGTTGTTTTGAGTCTATATCGAGTCAAGTGACCGTCTAAACTCCTGTCGGAGATCTTCTGCAAAGATGGGTACCAACAACTCCTCCTAAACCTGCAGACATAGGACTACTCTTCCTGTCAGGAGGTAGACTCTTATTTCCTCTCTACCTGAACCTGAGCTGCCCTGTGACTTGATCGGCAGAATCATCAGAAGTGACTGCTGTGCCAGTTCTGGGCCTGGGCCCTAAGAGGCCTGACAGCTCCCACTGCCTGGGAAACCAGGTGCCATGTAAAGAAGCTCAGCCTATCCTGCCAGAGAGAAGGCCATGCGGAGAGAAGGCCCCGAGGATGAGAACCGTGGCACTCCGGGTGACAGCCAGCATGAGGCCGCAGACACGTGAGTGAGGCCACCTCAGACCTTCCAGCCACCAAGTGAACGCAGCCCCGTGAGTGAGCCCAACAAACACCACTGGAGCAGAGATCACCCCCCATGATAAATTCCTGAACTTCCGCATCACGGCCAATAAAATGGGGGTTGTTTCAAGCCACTAAATTTGGAGGGCCGGGAGGGGGAGTTGTTGTTAGGCAGCAACAACTTAGCCTTAACAAGACAGTGCTCTTAACCAGAGCCAGGGGTGGCATCTTCTGCATGTTTCTAAGTCTTCATTATGTCCATTATGGTTAGGCAAAAAGGAAACATCCAGTCAAAATCTGACGAGGGAATATTCATAAAACTAAATGGGGGAGGGGATTCTGGGAAGATGCTGCAGTATGAAGCACCAGGAATCTATCTCCCACCTAGACAACAACTGCATTGATAGAATCTGTCTCATCCAACCATTTTGGAACTTTGAAGGCTTGCAACTTCCACGGGAAGACTTAGATGGTAAATTGTGGTGGATGTCAGTCAATTTGGGCTCTTAGCACAGCAGGAGCTACCCATCCTCCATCCCCAACCCCTTGGCAGACAACTGTGCATGTTTTCCTGGAACCACTGCCCACAGCTTGTGGGAGCTAGGGTGGGCAAAAAGGACCCTGTCCTCCAAATATCGGCATCTCTGAGTGCTGCTTCTGATCACAGAGCGCAGACAAGAAGGTGGGCGGCCACTGTCACTGTGCCTCCCTGACCCTATTGCAGCCCCTTCCCTCTGGCTGAAATGACATCCAGGGGGATTAAAAGGCCAGACCCCTTCTCCCCCTTCATATTTCACTTTTTCCCCTTTTGGAGCCAGACTTTAAAGACTAGGACATTTAAAAACAACTGCATATATGCAGAAAATTAGAAAGTGACTGTGTACGCCCAGGGAAAGGCTCAGAAAAGACCTGGGAAGACCTTCAGCTTACATCTCAGACTGATCCTCAGCAAAGAGACCGTCTACAACAATCAATAACAAAAAACAAACAATAAGAAAAACAAGCAAACCTTAGGGAAGGGGGAAATCTGATTTCCAGAGTTACCACATTACTAAATTCAAAAGTCCAGTAAAATAAAATAAATCACAAGCCATACAAAGGAACAGCAAAGTATGGCTCACTCAAAGGAAAAGAAAAATATCAGAACTTCCCTGGTGGTCCAGTGGTAAAGAATCCGCCTTTCAACGCAGGGGACACAGGTGCGATCCCTGGTCAGGGAACTAAGATCCCACATGGTGTGGGGCAACTATGCCCGCGCACCACAACTACTGAGCTCACAGCCCTCAACTAGAGCCCATGTGCCACAAACTACAGAGCCCATGTGCTCTGGAGCCCACGTGCCACAACTAGATTAGAGAAAACCTACATGCCACAATTAGAGAGAAGCCCACGCGCCACAACGAAAGGTCCCACGCGCCGCAACGAAAGGTCCCACACAGCCAAATAAATAAAAGAAAAAAATCAACAGATGCTGTCTCTGAAAAACACATAACGGCTGATACACTAGACAAAGACTTCAAAGTAACTGTCCTAAAGACACCCAACAGACTAAAGGGAGATATGGAGAAAGTCAAGAAAACAATGTGTAAACAAAATGGAAATATCAATAAAGAGAAAACTTAGAAAGAACCAAAAGGAAATTCTGGAGCTGAAGAGTATTGATACATAGCTGAAATGAAAAATTCATTAGAAGGATTCAAAGGCGGATTTCAGCAGACAGAAGACTCAGCGAACTTGAAGATAGGACAATGGAAATTACTGAGTCTGAAGAAAAAAAGAATGGAAGAAAAGCCAATAGAGACTAAGGGACCCATGGGACATGATTTAGAAGACCAACGTAAGCATAGTGGGAGTCACAGAAGGAAAAGAGAGAGAGAAAAGGGCAGAGAGAATATATGAAGAAATAATGGCTGAAAATGTCCCAAATTTAATGAAATACATGAATATAAACATCCAAGGAGCTCAGTAAACTCCAAGTAAGAAGAACTCAGAGACCCACACCAAGACACATTATAATCAAACTTTCAAAAGACAAAGAGAATCTTGAAAGCACAATAGAAGTGACTCATCACATACAAGGGATCCTCAGTAAGATTATCAGACTTCTTGTCAGCAACTTCAGAGGCCACAAGACAATAGGTCGATATAGTCAAATGCTAGAAGAAAAAACTATCAAACGAGAATCCTATATCTGGCAAAACTGTTAAGAGTGAGGGAGAAATCAAGACTTTCCCAGATAACCAAAAGTTGAGGGAGTATGTGACCACTGGACCTGCCCTACAAAAAAATGCTCAAAGGGGTCCTGCAGGGTGAAATGAAAGGACACTAGACAGTATTTTGAAGCCTATAGAGAAATACAGATCTCAGTAAAGGTGAGTACATTGGCAATTGCAGAAGCTAGTATTATTGTAACAGTGGTTTGTAACTACACTTTTTCTACATGACTTAAGAGACCAATACATTTAAAGAAAAAAAAAACTATCAGTGTAAAAGCTAGTATTACTGTAACTTAGGTTTCTCACTCCAAATCTTGTTTTCTACATAATTTGAGAAAGAATCATAACTTTGAATTTATAATTTTAAAGAATCATAACTTTGTTTTTAAGTGTACTATGTATAAAGATGTTAATTATCTGACATCACCAACCAAAAGGGGTGGGGAACAAAGCTGTAAAGACTCACATTACTGAAATCAGAAATGAAAGTGGGGACATTAGCACTGGTTCTACAGATATAAAAAGGATAGGAGTAGGGCTTCCCTGGTGGCGCAGCGGTTGAGAGTCCGCCTGCCGATGCAGGGGACGTGGGTTCGTGCCCCGGTCTGGGAGGATCCCACATGCCGCGGAGCGGCTGGGCCCGTGAGCCATGGCCGCTGAGCCTGCGCGTCTGGAGCCTGTGCTCCGCAACGGGAGAGGTCACAGCAGTGAGAGGCCCGCGTAACGCAAAAAAAAAAAAAGCAGTACTGTGAACAATTGGATGCCAACAAATCATAACTAGATGAAATGGACAAATTCCTAGAGTCACAAAATCTACTGAGATTAAATCATGAAGAACTAGAAAATCTGACTATTCCTATAATTAATAAGGAGATTGAATCAGTAATCAAAAGTCTTCCAACAAAGAAAAGCCCTGGACCTGATGGCTTGACTGATGAATTCTACCAAACATTTAAAGAACTAACACCAATTCTTCTCTAATTTTTCCAGAAGACTGAAGAGGAGGGGATACTTCCAAACTCATTCTGTGAGGCCAGCATTACCTCGATACCAAATCTGGTCAGAGACACAACAAGAAAACTACAGACCAATATCCCTTGTGAACAGTGATGCCAAAATCTTCAACAAAATGCAGCAAACAGAAGTCAGCAGCATATTAAAAGGATTAAATACCATAACCAAGTGGGAAATGCAAGCATGGTTCAACAGACTTAACAACAACAAAAAAAAGTAATGCCATTATCAACAGAATGAAGGAAAAAATTCCACACGATCCCTCAATAGATGTAGAAAAAGAATCTGATAGAATAACACCCTTTTATGATAAGAACACTCAAACTAGGAATAGAAGGAAACTACCTCAACATAATACAAGCCATATGTGAAAAACTCACAAGAAACATCATACCCAATGGTCCAAGACTGAAAGCATTTCCTCTGAGATCAGGACCAAGGCAAGGATACCCACTTTCAGCATTTCTACTCAATACAGTACTGGAAGTTCTACCCAGAGCAATTAGGCTAGAAAAAGAAAGGCAACCAAATTGGAAAGGAAGAAGTAAAATTCTCTATTTGCAGATGATATGATCTTATATGTAAGAAAACCCTAGAGATTCCACACACCAAAAAAACTTTAACAAATTCAGTAAAGTAGCAAAATATAAAGCCAATACAGAAAAATCAGTTGCATTTCTATATACAAACAATGAACAATTTGAAAAGGAAACTACAAAAACAATTCTGTTCACAAAAACAATTCTATTCACAATAGTATCAAAAAGAATAAGGAATTAATTTAACCACAAAGGAAAAAGATTGTACAATTACAAACACTGACAAAAGAAATTAAGGACATAAATAGAAACATCCCATGTTCATTAATTGGAAATCTTAATACTGTTAAGATGTCCATACTACCCAAAGCTACTACAGATTCAATGCAATTCCCACCAAAATCCCAATCATGTTTTTGGCAGATATAGAAAAAAAAAAAAATCCTAAAATTCATATGGAATCTCAAAATGTCCCCAAGTAGCCAAAGCAATCTTAAAAAAGAACAAAACTTGAGGATATACTTCCTGAGTTCAAAACTTACCACAAAGCTACAGTAATAAAACCAGTGTGGTATTAGTGAACAGACAGACATATACACAAATGCAATCTACTAGAGAGCCCAGAAATGAACCCTTGCAATATGGACAAATGTTTTACAAGGGTGCCAAACCTTCAATGGGGAAAGGATATTATTTTCAACAAACAGTCCTGGGAAAACTGGATATCCACATGCAAGAGAATGAAGTTGGATCCTTATCTAACACCACATACAAAAATCAACTCAAAAAATGGATCTAGAACCTAAATATAAGCCCTACAAGTATAAAACTCTTAGAAGAAAATATAGGACAAAAGCTTCACAACATTAGATTTGGCAATAATTTCTTAGATATGACACCAGTGGCATAGGAAACGAGAAAAAAAGACAAATAGGACTTCAAGAAAACTAAAACTGATGTACATCAGAAGATAATAATCAACAGAGTAAAAAGGCAACCCACAGTATGGGAGAAAATATTTACAAGTAGTTTATCTAATAAAGGAATAGTATCCAGCATATAACTCCCAAAACTCAAACAATAAAACAACCCATTTAAAAATGGGCAAAGAACTTAAATGGATATTTCTCCAAAGAAGATATACAAATGGCCATGAAGTACACGAAAAGATGCACAACATCACTAGTCATTAGGTAAAAGCAAATCAAAACTACCATGAGATACCACCTCATACCCATTAGGATAGCTACTATCAAAAAAACAGAAAATGATAAGTGTTGACGAGGATGTGGAACCCTTGTGAACTGTTGGTGGAAATGTAAAATGGTACAGCCACTGTAGAAAACAGTATGGTAGTTCCTCCAAAAATTAAAAATAGAATCACCATATGATCCAGCAATTCTACTTCTGGGTCTATTCTAAAAAGAAAAGCTGAAAGGAGGGTGTGGGGGAACTATCTGTACTCCCATATTTATAGCGGCATCATTCACAATAGCTAAAACATAGAAGCAACCCATGTGTCCATGGACTGAAAAATAAACAAAATGTGGTATATACACATAATGGAATATTATTAAGTCTTAAAAGGGAAGGAAATTCTGTAATATGTTGCAACATGGATAAATCTTGAGGATGTTATGCTAATCAAGCCAACCACAAAAAGGCAAAAACTGTCTGATTCCACTTATATGAGGTACTTAGGATAGTCAAAAAAATCATGAAGAAAGAAGGTAGAATGGTGGCTTCCAGGGGCTGTGGGTAGGGGGAAATGGGAGATACTGTTTAATGGGTATAGAGTTGCAGTTTTATAAGATGAAAAGAATTATGGAGATAGAAGGTCATGGTTACACAACAATGTGAATATATCTAATACCACTGAACTGTGCACTTAAAGATAGTTAAGATGGTAAATTTTATGTGTTTTAACACAATAAAAAATTTTTTTTAAAACCTAAATGGGATACCTATAAGCATAGAAGAGACCTAGAGCATTTTCTTTCTTGGACAGAGGACCCAAATCATTTTTTGACTGTGTATTCTATTAGTTAAATGTTGGCCACACCTCCTCCAATATACTGTATCTATTTATAAGTTATACACAAATATTACTATATTAATACATTATGTACATCATGAAATACCTTCAAAAATAAATTCAAGAATAATCAGTATAAATGTGTTTCTATAAAGCTATTTGTGTTTTTGTGGGTTTTTTGCGAGCTATTTATGTTTGAATAGACACGCGAGTCCTACTACATCCTAGTGGTTGGCTGTGCATGCAACTTACCTTGGGGACGACTGCCTTAGAGTAAACCAGTTTCTATGTTATTCTCGAATTCCTCCTTCCTCCTTCCATCTCTCTCCCCTTGGCCTCTGTACTCTAAACTATTCCAGTTTTCTTCCTCTCAGTGTTTTCCTTCAGTAGTTCCACTTCCTGCTTCCACCTTTTAAATATGGGCTTTGAGGTATGGCCTTCTGCTCTTCCAAGTACATCCTCCCTTGGCAATTTCATCTTGCTCAGTGACTAACCACTGCCAGAAGTCTTCTCAGCTTGTTCTCTCTCTGCATTAGTCTACAACCACTGAACATTTACATCGGAGTCAAAAATCTCACCACTGGTGTATCATCTAGCCCACCCCACCCACACTGTCAGTGCCCACACAAAACCCTCCAACTGTTTATCTAGCTTCTGCTGAATCACCCCTAGTAAAGTAACTACACATCTAGGAACAATACAGAGCATTTTCTAACAGCTCTACTTATTAGAAATTCTACTAATATTAAGCTGAAACTGACTTCCCTGTAATTTCCATATTGGTTCTAGTTTTGGCTTCTGAGGTCTCACTATCCACACTCAAATCTAAATCAAATGCACTATCTTTGTAATCTTTGAGTTTCAGTGGCAAGATATGACGACCTTCTCCAAGTAAAATAGGGCAGGTGAATATCAAAGCTAATTTGCACCCTATAAACCAAAACAGGCAATGAATACTACAGGTAAATCAGGGCAAGCACAGAACAATGTCCAGGACTAAGACATAGTCTAGCAGATATAAGAAACTATGGATCTCTAAGGTGATGGATGATACCAAGTCTGAGGTCTCTCTTCAGTTGATGGGCCGTGTTCATTCTGTTTAGGGAACTAGGCAAGTCCTCCATGCTCCCAATCCTACTTTTACGATGGTCCCTTGATGACATGTTGCGAACTGAATACACGCTAGCTTAAAAAGCTATTCCATCTATACTCCAATAAAGATATTAAAAAAAAAAAGAAAGCTTTTCCATCAACCTGATCTAGCAATTTAAAAGCAAAACAAAAACATACTCTCTGTTGTAGAATAAGCCCTCAAGGGCTTACTTAAACACGAGGAGTTTCTGGGTACTCATGACCTGGTCATGATGTTGGACGAGTTGATGGCTAGAAGGAATATGACTAAGAGCTGACAGTAAAAACCCAAGGAAGAATCCAAAATAGTGCAGGGTGACATGTCTGCCAGGAATATACCTAGAGAATACCAAAGAGAACACAAATGAGACTGTGCTCTTCTGGTCTGTTTAGGGCCATTCACTTGGAAGCAAGGGACCAGAAAGACTTCCCATATCTAGCTCTGAGGATGAGGAACTTGGTAGTAAAAGAAGCTTTGAGAGCTCTAAGGCTTCCCTGGTGGTGCAGTGGTTAAGAATCAGCCTGCCAATGCAGGCGACACGGGTTT